>NC_056748.1:89844980-90212480 GCF_019279795.1 Protopterus annectens
TGTATTACATGTACATCTATGTTTATTAATCCCACTGTTGTATACTTATTGTTATGCTGTACTACACTATGTTACTTAATTACAAAATCTCTGAATGTATTACATGTACATCTATGTTTATTAATCCCACTGTTGTATACTTATTGTTATGCTGTACTACACTATGTTACTTAATTACAAAATCTCTGAATGTATTACATGTACATCTATGTTTATTAATCCCACTGTTGTATACTTATTGTTATGCTGTACTACACTATGTTACTTAATTACAAAATCTCTGAATGTATTACATGTACATCTATGTTTATTAATCCCACTGTTGTATACTTATTGTTATGCTGTACTACACTATGTTACTTAATTACAAAATCTCTGAATGTATTACATGTACATCTATGTTTATTAATCCCACTGTTGTATACTTATTGTTATGCTGTACTACACTATGTTACTTAATTACAAAATCTCTGAATGTATTACATGTACATCTATGTTTATTAATCCCACTGTTGTATACTTATTGTTATGCTGTACCACACTATGTTACTTAATTACAAAATCTCTGAATGTATTACATGTACATCTATGTTTATTAATCCCACTGTTGTATACTTATTGTTATGCTGTACCACACTATGTTACTTAATTACAAAATCTCTGAATGTATTACATGTACATCTATGTTTATTAATCCCACTGTTGTATACTTATTGTTATGCTGTACCACACTATGTTACTTAATTACAAAATCTCTGAATGTATTACATGTACATCTATGTTTATTAATCCCACTGTTGTATACTTATTGTTATGCTGTACTACACTATGTTACTTAATTACAAAATCTCTGAATGTATTACATGTACATCTATGTTTATTAATCCCACTGTTGTATACTTATTGTTATGCTGTACTACACTATGTTACTTAATTACAAAATCTCTGAATGTATTACATGTACATCTATGTTTATTAATCCCACTGTTGTATACTTATTGTTATGCTGTACCACACTATGTTACTTAATTACAAAATCTCTGAATGTATTACATGTACATCTATGTTTATTAATCCCACTGTTGTATACTTATTGTTATGCTGTACTACACTATGTTACTTAATTACAAAATCTCTGAATGTATTACATGTACATCTATGTTTATTAATCCCACTGTTGTATACTTATTGTTATGCTGTACCACACTATGTTACTTAATTACAAAATCTCTGAATGTATTACATGTACATCTATGTTTATTAATCCCACTGTTGTATACTTATTGTTATGCTGTACCACACTATGTTACTTAATTACAAAATCTCTGAATGTATTACATGTACATCTATGTTTATTAATCCCACTGTTGTATACTTATTGTTATGCTGTACCACACTATGTTACTTAATTACAAAATCTCTGAATGTATTACATGTACATCTATGTTTATTAATCCCACTGTTGTATACTTATTGTTATGCTGTACTACACTATGTTACTTAATTACAAAATCTCTGAATGTATTACATGTACATCTATGTTTATTAATCCCACTGTTGTATACTTATTGTTATGCTGTACCACACTATGTTACTTAATTACAAAATCTCTGAATGTATTACATGTACATCTATGTTTATTAATCCCACTGTTGTATACTTATTGTTATGCTGTACCACACTATGTTACTTAATTACAAAATCTCTGAATGTATTACATGTACATCTATGTTTATTAATCCCACTGTTGTATACTTATTGTTATGCTGTACCACACTATGTTACTTAATTACAAAATCTCTGAATGTATTACATGTACATCTATGTTTATTAATCCCACTGTTGTATACTTATTGTTATGCTGTACTACACTATGTTACTTAATTACAAAATCTCTGAATGTATTACATGTACATCTATGTTTATTAATCCCACTGTTGTATACTTATTGTTATGCTGTACTACACTATGTTACTTAATTACAAAATCTCTGAATGTATTACATGTACATCTATGTTTATTAATCCCACTGTTGTATACTTATTGTTATGCTGTACTACACTATGTTACTTAATTACAAAATCTCTGAATGTATTACATGTACATCTATGTTTATTAATCCCACTGTTGTATACTTATTGTTATGCTGTACCACACTATGTTACTTAATTACAAAATCTCTGAATGTATTACATGTACATCTATGTTTATTAATCCCACTGTTGTATACTTATTGTTATGCTGTACTACACTATGTTACTTAATTACAAAATCTCTGAATGTATTACATGTACATCTATGTTTATTAATCCCACTGTTGTATACTTATTGTTATGCTGTACCACACTATGTTACTTAATTACAAAATCTCTGAATGTATTACATGTACATCTATGTTTATTAATCCCACTGTTGTATACTTATTGTTATGCTGTACTACACTATGTTACTTAATTACAAAATCTCTGAATGTATTACATGTACATCTATGTTTATTAATCCCACTGTTGTATACTTATTGTTATGCTGTACCACACTATGTTACTTAATTACAAAATCTCTGAATGTATTACATGTACATCTATGTTTATTAATCCCACTGTTGTATACTTATTGTTATGCTGTACCACACTATGTTACTTAATTACAAAATCTCTGAATGTATTACATGTACATCTATGTTTATTAATCCCACTGTTGTATACTTATTGTTATGCTGTACTACACTATGTTACTTAATTACAAAATCTCTGAATGTATTACATGTACATCTATGTTTATTAATCCCACTGTTGTATACTTATTGTTATGCTGTACTACACTATGTTACTTAATTACAAAATCTCTGAATGTATTACATGTACATCTATGTTTATTAATCCCACTGTTGTATACTTATTGTTATGCTGTACTACACTATGTTACTTAATTACAAAATCTCTGAATGTATTACATGTACATCTATGTTTATTAATCCCACTGTTGTATACTTATTGTTATGCTGTACCACACTATGTTACTTAATTACAAAATCTCTGAATGTATTACATGTACATCTATGTTTATTAATCCCACTGTTGTATACTTATTGTTATGCTGTACCACACTATGTTACTTAATTACAAAATCTCTGAATGTATTACATGTACATCTATGTTTATTAATCCCACTGTTGTATACTTATTGTTATGCTGTACTACACTATGTTACTTAATTACAAAATCTCTGAATGTATTACATGTACATCTATGTTTATTAATCCCACTGTTGTATACTTATTGTTATGCTGTACCACACTATGTTACTTAATTACAAAATCTCTGAATGTATTACATGTACATCTATGTTTATTAATCCCACTGTTGTATACTTATTGTTATGCTGTACTACACTATGTTACTTAATTACAAAATCTCTGAATGTATTACATGTACATCTATGTTTATTAATCCCACTGTTGTATACTTATTGTTATGCTGTACCACACTATGTTACTTAATTACAAAATCTCTGAATGTATTACATGTACATCTATGTTTATTAATCCCACTGTTGTATACTTATTGTTATGCTGTACCACACTATGTTACTTAATTACAAAATCTCTGAATGTATTACATGTACATCTATGTTTATTAATCCCACTGTTGTATACTTATTGTTATGCTGTACTACACTATGTTACTTAATTACAAAATCTCTGAATGTATTACATGTACATCTATGTTTATTAATCCCACTGTTGTATACTTATTGTTATGCTGTACTACACTATGTTACTTAATTACAAAATCTCTGAATGTATTACATGTACATCTATGTTTATTAATCCCACTGTTGTATACTTATTGTTATGCTGTACTACACTATGTTACTTAATTACAAAATCTCTGAATGTATTACATGTACATCTATGTTTATTACTCTCACTGTTTTATACTTATTGTTATGCTGTACTACACTATGTTACTTAATTACAAAATCTCTGAATGTATTACATGTACATCTATGTTTATTAATCCCACTGTTGTATACTTATTGTTATGCTGTACTACACTATGTTACTTAATTACAAAATCTCTGAATGTATTACATGTACATCTATGTTTATTAATCCCACTGTTGTATACTTATTGTTATGCTGTACTACACTATGTTACTTAATTACAAAATCTCTGAATGTATTACATGTACATCTATGTTTATTAATCCCACTGTTGTATACTTATTGTTATGCTGTACTACACTATGTTACTTAATTACATCTCTGAATGTATTACATGTACATCTATGTTTATTAATCCCACTGTTGTATACTTATTGTTATGCTGTACCACACTATGTTACTTAATTACAAAATCTCTGAATGTATTACATGTACATCTAAATTTATTAATCCCACTGTTGTATACTTATTGTTATGCTGTACCACACTATGTTACTTAATTACAAAATCTCTGAATGTATTACATGTACATCTATGTTTATTAATCCCACTGTTTTATACTTATTGTTATGCTGTACTACACTATGTTACTTAATTACAAAATCTCTGAATGTATTACATGTACATCTATGTTTATTAATCCCACTATTGTATACTTATTGTTATGCTGTACTACACTATGTTACTTAATTACAAAATCTCTGAATGTATTACATGTACATCTATGTTTATTAATCCCACTGTTTTATACTTATTGTTATGCTGTACCACACTATGTTACTTAATTACAAAATCTCTGAATGTATTACATGTACATCTATGTTTATTAATCCCACTGTTGTATACTTATTGTTATGCTGCACTACACTATGTTACTTAATTACAAAATCTCTGAATGTATTACATGTACATCTATGTTTATTAATCCCACGGTTTTATACTTATTGTTATGCTGTACTACACTGTGTTACTTAATTAAATGCAGCTTTTCTTCCCTGGCCTCCACTGAAAAAGGACAATTTTCCAGTTGGACTTTCCTTGTAAACAAATGTAAAATAAAATAAATAAACAATCTCCCCCCAAACTCCCTAAATCTATTTGGCCTCACTCAACATATCAAACCCACAACTAGAATAAACAAAAAACTAATAGGCAGTCCACACTGGACATGGCCCTAACCAATAAACCCTCCATTATAAACTTAACAAGAACACCTCCCAATAGCATTAATAACCATCTGCCTACCTTTATATTAAGACAATGACCTACTATTAGCAAAACTATAACATACCACCAAGTAAGAAATCTATCAAACTTTAACAAAGATTTCATCTCCACACTCAAGCTGCGCAACTAGAATATATTAAAAACCTTTCCCCTAGATGACACAGTCTCTTACTTTAACACAAGTTACTTAAACACCTTAAATGAAACGGCACCAGTTAGAAACAAAACAGTCAAATATGTTCCAGTAACATGGCAACTACCTAAAGAAGAGATAAAACCATGAAAACAGTGGTATACCAGTAAAAATCAGGACATCTATTAATACTTTAGAAATCTGAGAAAACTAGTCAAAAAACAAATCAAATATGATAAAGAGTCCCATTACATTCAACTTCACCAAAAATACTAGAACAATCCTAAACTATTCTGGTCAACAAACAAAAAACTTCTCCAGCCAGGCAAAACATCCACTCCAACCCCCAATATCAATGACAATGGTGAATTTAATTTATATTTTACAAACTCTATTCTGTCACTAATTAGAGACAATAAATATAACACTAGCCATAACAAAGCCACATTACACTTAAATAAAGATGGTTTTGCATTTCAAATTATCCAAATTTCCAAGATAAGAAAACTAAAGCACCAATTAAAACCCACTTCATTAGCCATTGACAATCAACCTAATTAGTACTTAAATGAAAGCTCCACGCTCATACAGTTTAACTCTGTCGTTAGGTTTCTTTTCTCCTTGCAATATGGTTCCAGCTTTGTGTGGGTACCAGAAACCTGCTTGTACTTTATAAAACATTTATTTCCTTGCATTGTAGTCAAAGGAAGGAAAAGCCCTCTTACTTTTTTTTTAAATTCAACATCTCACATACTATGCAGAGAAATCCATCTCCACCTGCATGACATATCACAGACACAATTAAATCTGTAATTTACTCTGTCAGGTATTGCTGTCAATCTTAGATGGGCAATTAATCCTGCTAATGTGAGGAACACAGCAGCTGATATACAAAAAGACAGAAAGCTGTGGAACTGTTTTCCACTGTTTTTATTGCAGAGGGGAGGAGAACTTAACCCTCCCCTTTCATAGCAAAACAAAGAAAATTGATCAGTCAGGGGTTTAAAAGCAATTGTCAACTCTTCTAATAAATTTACATAAGCAGCAACACAGTATTGAAATGCTAAGCTTTAAATGTTATTTATAATAGTTTATATGTTAAGATAACTTAAATGTAGTATCAAAGATTTCTGTGACATTTAGAGAAAAGTCAGAAAATATTTTTTCTTGCAAAGTATCAATATATTTACCATTTTAAAGCAGCCCCCCCCCCCCACACGCACACACACATAGGCCAGAACTGTAGAAAGAGAGTCAGGTGGCAACCCTATCAACTAGGTGTACTGATACTGTTCATAAAAAGGTCTTTTATGCTTTTTTGTGACATCCTTCTAGAGGGGGATGCATATCTGGTACATGCAGATCCATTGTAAAAGATTCCCACTGACTTTGAGTCAGTCCTTACATTGTTAGAGTGCAACCATAATATACAGTTGCATTTATTTTAACATACATTTACTATGTGCCCTTGCATTAAAAACACCAAGGAAAGGAAATAAGAAGTACTTAACTGTATTTAAATGCATACACACACACACATAGACTTTTGTGCACATGTACTTTATACACACACACGTTTTTGTTGTACGATGACCAAGGATATCACATCAAGGAGGTTGACTGAGTACGGTGTGTCTGTCTGTGGCTGATCAGTCCGATGCAGGCTTGGAAAGCTCTGCCACAAGTTGGGCACAAGTAGTCATTTGGGTTGGTTGTCAATGAGTTGGCTGTGGATTTACGCAGTTCACACTTCCTCTGTGCCTCTGCGGTCCTGCTTTGCTCATAGGAGATAGCACCATTGCTGATGCAGCTTAGTCAGGTGGAGCGTTCTTGCGCTAGGGTGTCCCAGGTGTCCGGGTCAATGCCAAAGCTCTTCAGAGAGACTTTCAGTGTGTCCTTGAAGCGCTTTTTCTACCCACCTTGTGTGCATTTACCGCCTGCAAGTTCACCATAAAACAGTCTCTTGGGGAGGCGTGTGTCTGGCATACATACAAGGTGGCCTGCCCACCTGACTTGGGCTGTCCTCAGCAGGGTGTAGATACTTGGCAGTCCAGCTTGACAGAGGACAACTCTGTCTGGAACTTTGTCCTGCCAGGTAATTTTCAGCAGCCTTCTGAAGCAGTTCATATGGAAGCGATTCAACTTTTTGGCATGATGCTCATACACAGTCTGTCTCACAGGCATACAGTACTTCATCTTTATGGACAGTTTGATGCCTCTCCCACACTGACTCCCGCAACTATCCAAATGCGGAGCTTGCCTTGGCGATGCGTGTGTCTACCTCATCATCAGTGTTCACAAATCTGGAGAGTGTGCTGCCGAGGTATGTAAACTTGTCAACAGCCTTCAAGATATCACCTTCAGCAGTGATATTTGGTTCTGCATATGTCTTCTGCAGTAGAGGGCTGATGCAAAACCTCAATCTTCTTGGTATTAATTGTGAGGCCAAAATATCTGCAGGCAGTGGAAAAGCAGTTCATACTCTGCTGCATATGGGCTTCTGTGGCAGCTTTGAGTGCGCAGTCATCTGCAAACAGGATATCGCACACAAAGTCCTCTTCAACCTTGGTCTTAGCCTGTAGCCTCCGCAGGTTGAAGAGCCTGCCATCAGCCCTGTATCTGATCTTGATGCTGGTTTCTTTGTCATTGCAAAAGCCATCTGACAGCATGGCTGAGAATATCATGCTGAACAGCATGGGTGCCAGTACACAGCCTTGCTTGATTTCATTGGTGACTGGGAAGGAATCAGAGGAGTCTCCATCATCCAGTACTCAAGCAAGCATTCTGTCATGGAGCTGGAGCACCATACTGATGAATTTGCCTGGGAAGCCAAACTTCTCCATGATCCGCCATAGCCCTCACGACTGACGGTGTCAAAGGCTTTGGTCTGGTCCACGAACATTGTGTAAAGGTCCCTGTTTTGTTTCTGGCACTTCTCCTGAATTTGACATGCTGCAAATATTATGTCCAGTGTCCCTCATTCCTCTCTAAAGCCGTACTGGCTCTCTGGCAGGTGTCCATCTTCCATGTGTTGAATGAGATGGTTGAGGAGGACTCTGGCAAGGATTTTGCCGGCAATGACCAGGAGAGAGATTCTTCTGTGGTTGTCACAAGACTGCTTGTTTCCCTTTCTCTTATAGAGATGACAACGAAGGCATCCTTTAGCTCCTGAGGGAATACTTCCTGTTGCCACATGGTCTGGAAGAGCTCGGTGCGCTTCTGTAACAAGACTGGTCGCCCTGTCTTGTAGATTTCAGCAGGAATGGAGTCAGAGCCTGGTGCTTTACTATTGGAGAAAAGCATAACTACTTCCTTAACCTCTGATTCCTTTGGAGGGTCTGCCAGGGAGGTGATAATGGCGACTTGTGGCATGTGGTCAATGGCTTCGGTATTGATAGAGGAAGGCCTATTCAGGACATTGTTGAAGTGCTCAGCCCATCTTTCCAGGATGGCTTTCTTGTCAGTAAGCAGGGTGGACTCATCGGCACTGAGCAGTGGTGATGTTCCAGAGGACTGTG
Source organism: Protopterus annectens (assembly GCF_019279795.1). NCBI lineage: Eukaryota > Metazoa > Chordata > Ceratodontiformes > Protopteridae > Protopterus > Protopterus annectens. Next base: position 89,853,805 of record NC_056748.1, read on the forward strand.
GCCCATAGATGGTCTTCAGGGCATCATAGAAACACTTGGAATTGTTGATATCAGCGTACCTGTGGATCTCATCTGCCTTTCTGCTAAGCCAGAAGTCTTGCATCTCTCTGAGCTTTGCTTGCACCTTACTTTTGATGGAATTATAGGCTGCTTTCTTGAAGACAGATGTAGTATCTTGCTGGAGGGATCTGAAGGCTTCACACTTCTTATCCAGCAGCTTCTGAATATCTTCATCATTATCATCAAACCAGTCCTGGTATTTTCATGTGTTCAGGTCCAAATTAGCGAGAGCGGTGTTGTAGAGCACATCCCTAAAAGCTGCCCAGTCCTCTTTGCCACTGTTGGTGCCAAAGCTGAGTTGGTCAAGCTTACTGTTGAGGTCCTCCCTGAGGTTCTGCACACAGAGTGCTGTTCTAACTTGCTGCCATTCAGGCACCTATTGGTCTTTTTCCCCTGTGGGTGCCACCTAGGTTGAATGTGCATGTTAAGTTTTGAGAGTCTGTGGTCTGTCCAGCAGTCTGTGCCACACATGGCCTTAGTCACTCTAACATTCTGTTTGTCCCTTCTCCTTACTATGACATAATCAATGAGATGCCAGTGCTTGCTGCGTGGATGCATCCAGGACATCTTGTTATGGTTGAGTAGGCAGAAGACTGTGTTTGTGATCAACAGGTCATGAGCAGTGCAGGTCTTCAAAAGTAGATGACCATTGCTGTTGCTTTTGCTGGCTCCATTCCTCCAAATGACACCCTCCCATGTCTGGTAGTCTGCGCCAGCTCTGGCATTGAAGTCACTTAAGATGATGAGCATATCCTCCTTGGGCACAGATGCGATGATGGACTCTAAGTCTTCATAAAACTTGTCTTTAATTTCCTCTGGATTTGTCATAGTGGGGGAATATACACTGATGAACGCGGCGTGGTGCTTTCCATTGAAAGGGAAACACAGAGACATGAGTCGGTCATTGAATCCTTTTGGAGGGCTGGCTAATTAGATAATCAGATTAGATCTAATGGCAAAACCCACTCCTGCTTCACTACATTCATCACTGCTGCAGCCACTCCAAAAGAAAAGTATAACCGGCTTTAACTTCTGCAAGCTGGCCTTCGTCTACGAACCTGGTCTCACTGAGGGCTGCTATCTGGATGTTATACCTGCTGGGTTCTCTTGCAACAAGTGCTGTCCATCTCTCAGGTCTGTCTGTTTTGAAGCTATCCATGAGCGTGCGCACATTCCATGTGCCAATGGTGAGCAAAGTCACCAATGTTTTTTTCTTTGTGATTTGACTGCATGATTGTGATCCCAGCCTACTGCGGCAAGCAGGCCAAGGGTAGGATGAAGCAGGCTATATTTAGGGCACCTTTTTTATCCCCTTCCTCAGACCATGGAGATGAGCAGAACAATCCTAAATAGGGCTGCTCAGACACTCAGGAGGCTGCCGAACTCCACTGCTGCTTCAGTCCAGTAGAGTAGCCCGTTGCCCTGGGCTGTCTGTGTGTGAGGTTGTGGCTACAGCTTCCAGTGTATCCGCACCTGCTGCTTCATCATTCACCCATCATCGCAAGACTTGGGGGGGGGGTGATGTCTTGACTTGCGCGTGAATTGGATTATAGTGAGAGAGAGTTGTGCAGATCATCAGTCTCACTCTCTCGTCGCAGCCTATTTTGATCCAGAGGCAAGACATAGTCGAGATGAATGGAGATGGGTCAGGATGCAGTGGATGGCCAACAGTGTCCTAATGTGTCTCGCTGTGCCCTATTTGCACACACACACATATACAGAAACACACACACATACCATGTGTGTGTGTGTGTGTGTGTGTGTGTCTGCATACAATGAATTTATAATAAATAACATAGTATAGATAAGCATTATTAATGTGTACATTCTAGTAAATATTGCTCAGTGATTTACTTGGTAACTGTCACACATTGGCTATGTGTTGCACAATCTTGGTCAATGTCTTTATGTCAGTATTTTTCTTTGTATTGTTAAGTGCATTTAATAATTGTTATTATCTTTGCCAATGTAGCCTAAGTTGTGGCTGAAAAGGGTCCTGGGACCAGTTCACTTTCCTGGTTAACAAAGTATAAATATATATGAAATAGAAAAAAGGAGGGTGAACATGACAGGAATAATTGAGGAACTAGTAAAGCACATTTTAAGTCTGCATCTGTCATGAGAGAGAAAAACTTTCCACTGAAGGCATTGAGAAGTAGCAGACAGACTAAGTTTAGAGTTCTACTACTTGTCACTTGTAAATGTACAGCAAGGGTCATTTACTGCATGAAAGTTTTCACACCTCAGTATGAGAGTGCGGGTGAGGGTTTGTCAAATCTTTTAAGACTACAAAAGACTCCTCTTACAAAAACTTATTTATATACTTTCTTTTGCTGCAAGTAGCTAACGGCTATTTATAGCATAGAACAAGCTCTTGACAGACACATAAATGAGGCTGAGTCAGGAAAACAAAGAAGAAGCCCTGTTACAGGAGTGTTTAGATGACAGTGCTTCACACCCTTCCATTCAATCTTAATGGCATGAGAAAACAGCACCGCTTCCTTATGTCTAGCATTAGTCATATAAAGAGGACTTGAAATGCATTCTGGGAAGAAGGAAAAAAAAGAGGAAAACAAGATCATGTTACCAAGGCAAGCCCCATCATCCGCCATTTTGAGAGAAACACATTAAAATTGCAAAAGAAGCAGCTGGAGGGATTTTGAGGCATTAAAATAGCTCAAAAACAAAGATATTTATTTTATTATTTATTTATTTTATTTTACATTTGTTTACTGGGATAGTCTGACTGGATACATGTCCATTTTCAGCGAGGCTCGGGGAGAAAAGCTCCACAAAGAAATTCAACACACTGTTACATTTTTACAGTTTAAAACACAAAATAAAACACAAATAAAAGGATTTTTACACAGATGTAAACAAACACAACAAACAGATATACACAAACAAATTATTACAAGATGCAATGAAAAAAATATGTTTTTTGAGTTCTAAGGTGGAGATTTCCTTTAAAGCTGGCAGCAGACATCTTGGCCCTTCCTGTCTCAATCCTTACCAACAACTCTATAATGGAAAACCTAGTACCCAGTATATGGAAAAATGTCATGCATCATACTTTTACATAAAGGCAGTACCTCAACTAAAAACCTCATACTACCAACCAATAGCTATCCTATCCCCATACCCAAAATTCTAGAAATAATTTATTTATTCTAGACTCATGGTGTATATGAACAGCAACAATCTGCTATAAAAACCCAACATGGATTTTGCCCTGATCACAGTAGCACTACTGCTCTCATCAATTTCTGTAATATTATCAATCAAAGCAGGAATGAAGGCAACTTAATTCCATCCCTATTTATTGACCTCTCTAAAGCTTTTTACATAATTTTCCATAACAGACTATTGTCTGATATCTCCAGTCTTGGACTCAGCCATTCAGCCCTGCCCTGGTGACAAAGCTACCTAACCAATAGACAACAAGCCATAAAATGGCAACAAGACATCTCTATACCTCTTCCAGTTACAGTAGGTGCTATAAAGGATCAATACTGGGTCCACATCTATTCAACACACTCACAAATATAATCTATAATGCGATGGACATGGCATTCATTGTGCAATATGCAGATGACTCAACCCTTATCTGCTCAGCCCCATCCCTCTCCAAACTACAGAAAATTGCCCAGCTCTCTTTCTCAACAACTGAATCCTGGTTAAACAACTCCCAATTGCTCCTGAACCTAAACACAACCAAGCTAATTCTCTATACACCCCAAATACTCACAGAATGAAAACAATCCTTTCATATCATTTCATCCAACACCAGCATACTAGAAACAGTTACCCAGACTAAGCTACTAGGTGTCTGCATGTCCTCCCTGCATTCGTGTGGGTTTCCTCCAGGTACTCCAGTTCCCTCCCACCTTCCAAAGTCATGTGTCTGAAGCATTTCTCCCCAGGCCTCTACTGGAAATGGCTCTGTCCTACCCGGACTTTCCTGATCAACAAATGTTAAATAAATAAATAAAGTACATTCAACCAGCATATTTTGCAGTCAATAAAAAAAAAAAATCAAGTTAGGTTGCCTCTGCAAAGCCAAACCATATCTCTCTAATTCCACTCGACAGTCCATAGCCAGAACTTACCTACTCCCTGCCCTGCTCTATGTCTCAACAATTCTCGCCAACTTAAACAATATGGATAAATCCAAACCTGAGAGTTGTTACAACAAAACTGCCAATTCACGACAAACTCAACACACAAATCTCACCACTGCAATGTTCTAAAAGAACTACAGTGGCTAGAAGAACCCTACCACTTGTCATACTCCCAATTAGTCACTGCACACAAGCTTATCTACATCCCAGGAAGATGCCCCACCCTCCAAAACACCCTGCAATACTACTTCTATACTAGAGAACTAACGTCCAGCAACAAATCTCTTCTACTTACAATCAAATGTAATAACAATGCAGGCAACTCTCTGCACTCTAACTATGTCTATGTTTCAAAACTCTGAAACTCTATCCCCATCAAAATTAGACAAATACAAAAACTACCTATTTTCAAATCCCATCTCAAACAAAACCTAAACAGCAACTAGCTATGTTCATGGACCCCACCTGGATAGCCTGTCTGCCTCTTCCTTTCCACTTCTTCTCCATAATTATCCTAAGTCATCTGCCAATCATCACACTATTTGTGATCTCATCAACATATTTTATCAGGTATCCTCCTAAAATTATCATAAGTTTCTTCCTCTGTTCTTATCCCTTTAATTATCAGGGGATTGATGTATTTATACCAAACCATGTATATTACCTAAAGCTATATGTATTCATAAAGATTTATGTAAACCTAATCATGCTGATTATCTAAAGCATTACGTCTGAAAAGTTTCCTTCACATGTTCACATTTTTGTATATTTGCTGATATGTTTCCTGTTTCCTTATATACTCTAATAATATGCTGTATGTAAATTATGTTATTGTATATATGTAACTGTATGTAATTTCTGGAGCTTTTGTCCTCGGGCCTCTGCTGAAAATGGGCCCCTACCCACTCAGAATTTCCTGTAAACAAATAAATAAATAAAGCTACACTTTTTGAAAAGTCTTTTAAATGCCTACAGACATAATCATATTTTCATATAAAAAATCCTGAATCACACACACACACACACACACACACACACACACACACACACACACACACACACGCGCACACACTCAAGTCATTGCATCACAGGTTCCACTATGATTTCATCATACTCCATGCAGGTATAAATGAACTGAGATGTACCTCAGTGCAATATATGAAGAGAGACATTATGGAGCTTTCTGAGTATGTATCTCAGGGTGGTATGAGCCTAGCATGGAGCAGCATATTACCATCGCCGAGGATAATGTGAAAATATGAGCAAAAAAAAATACTGATTTCAACAAATGGCTGCCTATCCGGTGTCATTCTAAGGGGATCCAATATTTTCCAGCTTGAGCAGACATGGTTAACAGAGCACATTGCTTTTCCAAGGACAGTATGCACCTTTCCCCTCTAGGCTTTTGACTATTGGCTAAAACTTTATCCACTCCGTAGTGCCTTCTTTTAGGCAATGCCAAACTGACAAACCTACCAGCATAGCAAAATCAACTCAATTGAACCTCAAGACGTTACTGCTCAATGCCAGGAGCCTAAACAAAAAACTCCCTCCAAGCCCTCCTCACACTCGAGAATATAGGTATTTGTGCAGTTACCAAGACATGGTTTAAAGTGGCAGCAGTGCAAGCTTTCAGTGCCTTCCACACTTTTAGACAAGGAGTTGCACAGACAAGGGCTAAAGGTGGTAGTGTCTCTATACATCAGTAACAAGCACACCTCTAGGGTGGTCACACAGCATGATGCATTGGGATTCCATGTGCAGGTTACCACAGAGAAAATCCTGTTTCATATCCTAGCCAACTATAGGTCCCCCTCCATGTCCCAAAAAGCTCACAATGCTTACTTGGACCTACTGGAGACACTTAGCATCCAACCAAACACCCTGCTCATGGAAGACTTTAATTACTGCTCTATAGACTGGGGATCCTACAGAACCTCATATCTACAGGCACAGAGATTCCTGGACTTTGTAAATACAAACACTCAACCAAATAGTGAATACCCCCACTAGAGGTTCCAGAATACTGGACCTCGTGCCTACAAATATGTGAGAACCCCCACCCCCCACCCCCCAATATTTCATCCTCTCTGGTAATGTCTGATCATAAAGTTGTCTCCTTTGAAATCAAAATCAACTTTGCAATCCCCTTAAAACCAGTAACATAACTATTACAAGACAAATTACCTTTTATTAAGTGATGGATTGTCAAAATTCATTGCCCCTCTAAACCCCGAGAACACAGCAGCCTATGCTGAATTGCTCTCAGAAATTCTGTGCAACCATATCAATGGCTGCATAGAGGCTGCTGTACCTACCAGAAGTGAGCCCAGGACTAGCCCTAGAAACAAACTACCCTGGTGGATTCCAAATTAAATAGAATATAGAAAAAAGGAAAACATATGGCAAAAATCAGGAAGGATAATTCCCATAAAGATAGAAACTCTCTCACCAAAGTAAATAGGCAACTAAGAGGGCTAATTAGGTCAAGCAAAGCCAACTTTTAGGTTGAGATAGCCTCTCCGGTGAAATATATCCATAAGGCCTTCTACAGCTATGTCAAAAACGTCACAGGCAGCAGACAACAATGTGCTGAACTGGTGTTAATGGTGCCACATTCACTAAGCCTGGTGATTTAGTGAACCACTTAGTGGACAAAATCAGTTACAAATTTGCTCCCCTCTCACCTCCAGACATCTTCTCAAACATACCATCAAACAACACCCCTCCAGCTTTAACTAGGGAGCATGTAATGGCTGCACTCAGTACAAGGCCTCAGTGGGTCTCAATAACATCCCAGGATGCCTCCTGAATAGTCTAAAATATGACTTATCAGGACCTTGGAGTCATTATGTAACTATAGTCTTAAAACAGGTTTTATGCCACATGAATGGAGGACTACAATGGTCATCCCCCTTCATAAAAGACCTTCAACAGAACCTGGACACTACACACCAATTTGTTTGACTAGTCTTATTTGCAATGCCTTGGAAAGAATTATCATGGAAATTATCAGCAAGGACTTAGGAGACCTCCAGACAATGAATCAGTCCCAGATTGGCTTTGTCAAAGGAAGGTCATGCTAACTGAATCTGTTGAACTTCTATGAAAAGGTGATAAGGCAAAAGATGAGGGGAGAATAGTGCATACTGTCTACCTAGATCTGTCAAAAAGAAGAAAGCATCCATGGAAACTCCTCAACACAACATAAAAGGGTTTATTGTACTTCAGTGCTTTCATCCGCACAATGTCTGGACTTCATCAGAATCATGAAGTCCAGACATTGTGCGGACGAGACCGCTAAAGTACAATAAACCCTTTTGTGTTGTGTTGAGGAGTTTCCGTGAATGCATTCTTCTTTTTGCTAAGTTGTCAGCTGTTTTGTTTGTCCATCAGTCTACTTAGATCTGGCTAAGGCATTTGATACAATACCCGACTTGGCATTGTCAACAAACTTACAGAACTAGGTAGTAATTCTTTTACAATATGCTGGATAGCTAACTAGCTGGATCACTGATAGGATGATGCAAACTCCATTATAAGACATTACTACTTCTGGAATATCAGGTTTACTGAAACTTTGTTTAAGTTCTTTTTAGTGAATGCAGGGAAAGTAGAGGAACTCATGACATATACATACATCCATTTGAATAAGCATGCAACAAAAATTAGTTCTTCAAATGAACAGAAGAGCAGAGTTCGAGGTATTGTCCACCATAGTTTTCAAGAATCATACCTTACTAGGAGCAGCATTTATTTGGGCTCTCAGAAATTATTTCTTCTAAAGAAAGATGATAATTTCCCACACTGCCTAATGCTAAATAATCTAACCTTACAGCAATTATGGTCTATAATCGATAAACATTAAATGCATCACTGCATTTGATTTCACTGTGTTTTTCATTTCCAGGTTCAAGTCTCATCACACGTCATAGGCTCTCCCCACCAGTGACATATTTTAATGAGGAAAGGTTGAGAGATGTGTTCTAGACCATGACTTCTCATGTCCTTCCCAAAGATGAGAGGTACACTCAGTAGTCGTTTACTGTTTTCTTGACATTAATTTTGCATATCTACTTCTTTTTCCACAACCTGTTCTATGCCAGACCACCATATGGATAATATGGCTAAATTTTTCATTCTAGAGATTGCAGCATGGAGCTTCATGAGACATTTTAAGTATTGCAAAACAAGCTTAGTGTGGGACTAATGACTCTAAATCTCCAAAATATATATTTGACTAACGGTGAAAGCAAATCTGCAGAAACAGTATAACATAATACTTGGCTTTTCCTGTTTCTGCACTTGCAACAAGGTTACTTTTTAGCAGGCCCAGGTTTAAACTATTCTGTGAAAACTGATGAACCATTCATAATGACATCTGACATTGGTGTTTGATTAGGCATATCTAAGTTCTGTAACAGACAGCCTCATCAGTGCATCAGTATTAACAGGACACACATGTGTACTATCTGCACCAGTGTCTAGTTCTCTAATGCTTGACAAAGCCATTTGTGTAACAGGTGCTCATTCATTAAAATGTGATTAGAGCTTTATAATCCATATGTATGGAAAAACATAATAATACAAATGGTTATTCTTATTTTAGAATTCATAAATGGTTGTTTTTTGAGTTGTGAATACTTTTTGTTTAGCAGATAAAGTATGAATCACAAAATTAAGGGGCTTCTCACTAACATGCATTTTGTGAGTGTAAGAAATCACAACTCATACACCTTACAGTGAAATAACAACACATGAAAAGGATGGAAATGACTTCTACATATAAACAAATCTTTCAAGCAGAGGCAATAATGCCCTTCTAAACTACCAATATACTAAAACAGTTAATCTCATAAGTGTCCAGGTTGTTCTTTAAAATATCTAAACTAGCCCTTGGTTTAATGTAATTTTGCAGTTTATTCCATGCCTCAACTACTATCTCAGAGAACCAATTAGTACACTTCTCATTCCTATATAACCTTCTGCATAGGTTTTATGATGACTTTCTACTACATTTTGATAGCTCCTAACATTCCCAGAGGTAACTGTCTGTAAATAACCTATATATCTGAATAAGATCTTCTCTTAAAAATCTATATTAGATATTGTACAAGTTTGGATATTGTAGTCTTTCATAATAACACATATATGAAAGTTCTTGGGATATTTCCACTGTACACTTTCCAGTTCAGTCATGTGTGTTTTCTTATAAGGTTTCCATATTGTTACTCTATACTTAGATTTGGGTCTAATATAATTAACAGACAATGATGTCATTATTAATGATTGTCTAGACTTATAAATCTTTTTATACAACATTGAGTTCTATAAGTATCATTAACCAATTGGTTGCTATGATAAGAAAACTCAAAGCTGGATCTACCCATTTACCCAGGTCCTTAAAGGAATCTACAGTTTCAGTCACCACGTGCTGTGTTAAATATTGACCTTTAAATCTATGACTCACAGATAACATACGGTTAGTTTCTGAGGTATTTATTGGCATATTATTCCCCTGTGCTCAAACGATCAATTTAATCAAGTTCTTTTGCAGACATGCCCGACCTGTAACACATGTAATCAGATTACTCGTTTTCAAGTCATCTGCATACCAACGTTAGAACGCCGCAGATGAAAAAGATAGACTTGAAAGGTACAACCCAAACAAGTAAGGGCCTAAGATAGATCCTTGTGGGCCTAAGACAGATCCCTGTGGGACACCCTGACTGTAATCTGCAAGTTCACCTGTCTAATTGATTCAAGATACTTGTCATATCCTATTTGTAAGCTTTATGGCTATCCATCTTATCAAGATTACATCAATACCTAGTTGTTCTAATTTCTTGATCAGTGGTTTGTGTATGACCTTAGCAAATACAAATAGTAAGTCTATATAAATTACATCACTGCACAACTTTCATGTATAGCTGTCAGTATATTGTTATAGAACGTTATGATACAAGTGATTATAGATCTATTCTCATCATATGCATGCAGATATATGGTTTGAAGTCCTAATCTTTCCAATTCTGACACTTATTTATCCAAAATGACCTTCTCCATTATTATCCACAAGAAGAAAGTAAATTTATGAGTCTGTATGACTCTGGGTTTGTCCTATTCCCCTTTCTCTTAAAGACAGGTTTATCAAGTGCATGTCTCCGATCTTGGGGAATCTTCCCATACTTAAATGATCTACTGAATAGCAGAAATAATACTACTGTAAGTTCATGCTGAAGTGTTCTCAGGTCATAATTACTAATTTCTTCTCCTCCATGTGCTTTGTTTGTGTCTAGCTCTCATAGTTCATTTTCAGTATAATCTAGTTTATTTCCAGTATCTGAAGTTATTTGGATGTTACTAGGACAATTTATCACCCACTTTTGGAGCCAAACAGCTTTGTATATCATTAATATATCTGTAACCTGTTATTTTTGAAAATAAGTTTTAGAATCTACACACAGTTTATCAATGTGTATATCTTTACTCCTACCACATCTTATATATCTATAAAATGGATTGCTATTATGCTCATTATCTTTGTATCAATTTTCTTCAAATCTTTTCTTGATCTTTCCTCACACTGTGTTTTATTTATCTGTCCACCTTGTTTATTTCAGTTTTTAAAGTTAAAGATCTACCTTGTTTCAATTTCTTATATTTTTGCTGTTCACCTTAATCAAGTATCTTTTACTTTTAGAAAGATATTGATAGAAAGATAGTATGACACATACCTGAATTGTTTCCTTACCTGAGTAGTTTATGCTTCTGTTAATGGTAACAGCATGAAATGTATTACACAACCATATTACTGTTTGCAATATTTCTTGCTGTGGTCATGGTTTATAGTGTGATGCATACCTCCATTTTTTGAATGTAACTTTAATTAGCTCCTGCTTATCCAAATGTTAATAGCGTAACTTCGAAATGTGCTTCCACTAACTGTGTATGTGTGGATTGTTTATAACTGTATTGCTTCACATTTATGCCTTACTTCTTACAAAATTTGTTCTCATATTACCTTCTGCACTGTGTTATACCCTTTTAGAAACTGCACTAATTACTTGTAGTAAAATCTCCTATTGCATGTTACCTACTTCCCTAGCCCATCCTATTCTCTCCCCACTCAGCTAATCTATGCTTTAAAATTTTTAACTCAAGTCTTCTCTTATTACAGCTCACTCATGTCTATTAAACTGCAGGTGCTCCCCCCCAAATCTATGTTACAGTGACCAGACCAGTATTCCTCCCAAAATGACATGAACCAGAGATATTCAAACAACCTTTGGTTCCATCTACCTTCTCTACTGACCATATTGAGTGAATGTTAATTACTTTATACCAAGATTTTTCCACATATCAATGTGTTTGCCTAGATTTCTGCGGCGTGCACACAAGCAGTTCTAAAGCAGTCTCTTACAACCTACTCCCCCATAGCTTCTTTCCTCCCTTGTTAACTGTAGTATTCTCAATATCATTTTACACAGATACTCCACTAGATGGCAGTACACCCCCACTCTTAATTCTAGCACTATTGTCCTGCTCCCTGCTTCTCTCAGGGAATTTATTTCTTCCTATTTGTATTTGCCCTGTCATATTAGCCACAACCTCAAAAAACTCAGTCCCTATTTTAAACTTGGTATTAAACTTACCCTGAGCTTGCCATCAGCTGTATGTACTTAATAATGACTGTTTCACTGATAGTTTTTGTTGGGTTTTTCTTCCTGCTCATTCCTCCTTCTCTGCTCTGCCTGCTCTGTTCACCCTTTGGGCTCATTCAGCTCCCTTACTCTTCTCCCAATTCCTACCCACCCCCACTACCTCTACATTTATACCCACAAAGACACTCCCACACTACAGTTAGCCTATCAAATCAGGCTCCGCCCACCTCTCAGTTAGCTATTCTCCTCCCTCACACTAATTATTCCAACCTCTCTCCACTCCTAATCTTGCACCCCGCACTACAGCATTTATACCATCTAATGTTACATGCCAATTCACCCATCACTAAACCCTCTTTTATTACACCATACAACTCCACTGCACATAACAGTTTTAAAATAACTATGCACACCATATACCTGCACAGCCGTTACTCATAATACCTCTTTCCTTCTCCCTCTACCATCTACTCCTCCTTACCAGCCTCCCAGACTTCAATTATTCCCCACCCTGCTACACAACCTCTACACATCACAAAAAAGAATCCTTCTACTCAGCCTATATTTCTTCTCATCTCTACCACTACAATAATTCTCTCCTCTTTAACAGAAAGCACCTTGTCACCACAAATATAGTACCCATCCCTCACAATCCATATCCCATATTCCTCCATTCATTCAACTCCAACTCCAGGGAAACTAAAAACATTGTATCCCTCCTTCTTGAACTAATCTCTATCATCCTTTCCAGAAACATACACCCAAACCTTGGACCCCTGCCAACCAGAATACGAACTCAAACCTGACACCTTCACCCTCTCTCCATACATCTCTCCTTTTTGCTATTAATCCCAAAGCCTTTGCAATAAACTACCCAACTTCCATGCTTGGCTCTCCCATAACCATCCTGACATTCTATCAGTCTCTGAAACGTGGTTCAAACCACACCTGAAAGACTGTGAAATTACCCTCCCCCAACTATAGGATCATAAGAAATGACAGAACTCAAAAGAAAGGAGGTGAAGTAGCCCTACTTTTCTCCTCCACTCTAATAGTGACACTTTACACCAACCCTATACCCCAATTCACTACAGTCAAAATAACCTTGGCCTTCCTAAAAGTCAACAACCATAAAAACATATGCATAGCTACCCTACATATTCCACCTGGAAACAACATCCCCATTCTTGAAGATATTCTCTCTTGGTTCTCATCTAACATAAGTAATGAAATAATTCTCCTAGGCGATGTTAACATTAACTGGACTTCTAGTCACTCAACCACTACTTCCCAGACTTTGAATCTATACAATTTCACCCAATTAATTAACTCTCCTACCAGGCCTAATAAAGATAACTCTTCAGGCAGTATTCTGGACTGGATATTAGTTTCCCACAGCAACAATATCCCTGATAGGGGTCTACTTCTAATGACCGAAACGCCGATTCGCCGACAGTGAAATCACCGATGCCAGAAACCCGACAACACACAAACCCGACAACGCGAAACACCGAACACCATAACACCGACACACTACACGTAAACAACACAGTACACTACAACACATATCCACTAGCCCTAACCCAAACCCTAACCCTAAGGTCCGACACTACCGCACACTCTCCCTACCTGCACCCTAACCCTAACTCACTTACACACCCCGAACCCCAAGCTCTGACACTACCGCACACTCTCCCTACCTGCACCCTAACCCTAACTCACTTACACACGCCGAACCCCAAGCTCCGACACTACCGCACACTCTCCCTACCTGCACCCTAACCCTAACTCACTTACACACCCAACCCCAAGCTCCGACACTACCGCACACTCACCTATCACACACCCTAACCCTACATCCCTGAGTATTGCACACTTACCTGTCCGCTCCCTACTCCTAAATCCCTCACTATCGCATACTTACCAGGTCGCGCTTACACATTCCCCTTGTCGGTCTTCCGTCTGTCGGGATTCGAGCGTGTCGGTCAACTGCGTTGTCGGTCGTTTCGTGTCGGTGATTTCACTGTCGGCGAATCGGCGTTTCGGTCATTAGAAGGAGACCCCCCTGATAGTGGCACCTTACCCGATTCCCTTAGCAATCACCTTTCTGCCTTTGTACATTGCTCACCTTCCTCCCTACACCTACAACATAATTATATCTCACCCCATACCCTCACAAACTTTAACCCTCAATAATTCTGTGACTGCTTAAAACATGTAAACTGGAACCCTCTGAAAACTCTTCCTCTTGACAACTCTGTTACTTACTTTAATACTTTATTCATTAACCTACTAAACAGCTTTGCTCATCCTAGAACTAAAAGGGTGAAATCCAAAACTTCCCCCTGGCTTTCCAAAGAAACTATAACCCTCATGCATAACCGTGATAAACAATGGAAACACTACCAAAAATACAAAACATCTAACTCCTTTACTGAATACAAACAACTTCATAATAGAGTTAAAAAACAAATTGCTTCCGACCACAAATCCTACTACTCTAAGCTTCAAAACAATCAGAAATCCAACCCCTAGAAATTTTGGAGTAGTATCTCTGCCCTCCTAAGTCCTGGCAGAAAAGACAACCCTTGTTCTGACCCCCGTTCTCCAGATAATATCATAACCACCAAATTTAACTCCTTCTTCATAGACACAATAGCCAAGCTCACCACATCTTTCCCTAACAATTTATTAGTTCCTACCAAATCTCCCACCTACAACTCCAGTCCCTCTGCCTCCAATGCTACCCACTGCCCTCCCTTCACCCTCAGACCCATTCCTGTCAACACCATAAACAAACTCTCCAAAAATTAAAACCATGCTTTATTAACCCTGACAAGCTACTATCAAACTTCCTCAAGCAAGCTGCAGATGCCATAGCTCTCCCCATCTGTATCCTAATTAATTGTTCTATTTAAGAATCCTATGTACCCCTCCTCTGGAAAAAAGCCAGTACCATTCTCTTACACAAAGGGGGCAACAACACTGACATCACCAATTTCTGTCCCATAACCATCCTCTCTCCTAACTCTGAAATTCTTGAAAAATGTATTCATCTGCAACTCTTACCTTACCTTTTAGACAACCATCTGCTGACCTCAACACAATATGGATTCAGACCTGGACACAGTACCACTACAGCCCTTCTATCCTTCCTTGATAACATCAACCCTGCTTGCAACTCAGGCAATATTGTATCTACCCATCTCCTAATCCTTTGACAGCATTTCCCATAACTTACTTTTGTCCAAGCTCTCTCAACTTAATCTTTCCTCCTCTTCCATCAGTTGGTTTTCCAGTTACCTCTCAAATAGGCAACAGGCCATCAAGTGAAGAAACTGTACCTCTTCCTACATTGACACTCTGACAGGTGTTCCCCAAGGTTCTATCCTGGGTCCTTTATTATTTAACATCTTCATTAACAACTTTCATCATTGTATCCCAGATGCTAAACTTGTCCATTATGCAGATGAGTATACCATTATCTGCTCTGCTGAATCTCTCCCCAAACTCATGCAAATAGCTCAGGATGCCTTTAACAGTACTGAGACATGGATGCTAAACAATTACCTAGCTCTCAATGCATCTAAAACCAAAATCATGATCTTTACCTCAAATAAAAAAAAACAAAATAGACAAAAACTTCTTCTCTATAGTAAGCCAAAACATGAGTCCTATAGAAATAGTCCCCCATACTAAGCTTCTAGGTGTCCTTGTCGATGAACAACTAAAGTTTGACATTCGCCTACAAACTAACATCAAGAAAACTCACCAGAAACTCGGAATGCTTTATGGACACAATTGTTACCTTACCCCTTCAACTAAGGTTACCCTCTCTACTACTTACCTCCTTCCCTCTCTCATGTATGGAGCCCCTCTCCTTACTAATCTACAAGACACCTTTAAGGCTAAACTAGTATCCTGCTACAATAAAATCTCCAAGTTTGCTACCAGCTACAAATCCTCCTCCAACCAAGTCTGTGATGCCCTGCACTCCTTGTACTGGCTGGAGCTCCCTAACTATCTCTTTTACATTCAGCTCTCTACTACTCATAAACTCATTTTCAAGCCCTCTAACTGGCCCTTCCTGTTCTCCATCCTTACTATGCATCTTCCCGACAGATCACTCTAGTCCAATAATCAGAACCTCCTTGAAGTGTACAAACCCATGCTTACTTCTGGGCAACATCTATTCTCATTTTCCCTAGCACAAAAATGGAACTCACTTCCACCCCACATCCAAACTACAGAGAAGCACTATACTTTTAAGACTTTGCTCCATTCCTACCTCTCTTCTAATTGGGAATGATCCTTCTCTCACCCCTCCTAACACCCATCTATTTGATTCCTACGTTCTTCAACCTTTCTCTCTCAAAATTCTACCTAACACTAGCTATGCTCTTCTTCCACCTTCCAATTTCTCTTACAATTACTTACTCCCACATGCCTTAGATAGTGTAGGCATTTGCATTCCAGGTACTACAGAATGCTTGCTATCTCATGTTTGTATAGAATGTATTGTTATGGCATAATACACAAATCTTTTTATTACTATTATTACTATATCAATATGTTTTAATTACTTTTTTAAATTGTGTAATATTTTGTATTAATTTTTGTTGATTTGTGTTTTTGTATGTCTGTACATGGAACTTTTCTCCCTGGGCCTCCATTGAAAAAGGGCTCATGTCGGCCCAATGGACTTTCCCGGTTAACAAACCGCAAATAAATAAATAAAATAAAAATATTCTCCTGATGTTGTGTGTCTAGATACTGATGTTAAACATTTTTTTTTATTGTATGCATTCAAACAATTTCTCTTTCAAAACTTGACAATTTCCTTCTGCAGTTTTGAAGACATCATACCACTTAGGTTTACATAGTGGCTGTTTTGCTTCCATATAACCTGCTATTAATCTTCTGTGCATTTAGTTTAGATTTCAGTAATATGTAGCAGTGATTTAACCTTTATAACTGTATGATCACTGCACATCTGCTGTGGTAAAACTTGACATGATTCCTCAGGAACACGAATAATGCTTAGTATACAATGACTGGCCATTAATATTCCAAAATGAACACATCGATTGGTCAGTATGTTCCTTTACCAAGTAGGCTTTTTTACAATGTGAAGCATTTCTTGTTCCTGAACATACGTTATAAATAATTTTCTTACTAATGTTCCTGAATCGATATCATACCAGTCTGCAGGGACTTCCAAGATGGCTGTACACTGATCAGCAGCTTAACTTCTGTCCTCCATGTGTGAAAAAAAGAAGTTATGTACTCACCATAACGTTCCATGTGAGTTGTTCCATCTCTCCTTCATTCTTCACTGGTGGGTTCGGCGACGATCCTCGGCTCCGACACGGCCGATTAGCAAAGATTACCAGTAGCTCAAAACCAAGCCCCTTATCCCATGATGCATTGCTGGAATTACCTCAGATCTTGTTTGCTGCGTGTACCATATCCTAGTAAGAGGACTAATCTCACCAGACAGGAAGAAACATTGAATAACCAGGATGAAGTCAGTCTCCAAGTCAACTGTCAGCCAGGTGGGGGAAGGAGGGAGGGAGGGACGTGAGAATTAAGGCGAGATGGAACAACTCACATGGAACGTTATGGTGAGTACATAACTTCTTTATGTGAAGTTGTTCAATCTCGCCGTTCATTCTTCACTGATGGGTAGAGTTCCTAGCACCCTAAATCTTGGGTGGCTCACGGGACTACATTTTTCTGGACTGTAGAACCAAAGGAAGCCCTGTCCCTGGAGGCCTTGTCCACTTTGTAATGAGTGATAAAAGTGTGAGGCTTAGACCAAATGGCTGCAGCACAGATATTATCAAGAGGTAACTTGGCCTGAAAGGCCAAAGAAGTAGAGACTGCTCTGGTTGAATGTGCCTTCACTTTATGCAACAAAGACCTATTAGCAGATGAGTAAGTCTAGGTGATACAATCTGAAAGCCACTTAGAAAGGGTTGTTTCAGCCACTGGTCTACCTTTTCTGGCTTCAGAGAATGAAACAAAAAGCTGGTCTGACTTTCTGAAGTCTTTAGTTCTGTCCAGATAATATCTAAGCTGTCTGTGAACATCAGGTTTGTGTAGCATGTATTCTAATTTGTTGGTATGATTGGGGAAAAAAAACGGGCAACTCAATAACTTGATTGATGTTTGTCTCAGAACATACTTAAGGCAAAAAGGAAGGGTTAGTCCTAAGGGATACTCTGTCAGGATGAAAAATCATATGGGGGGCTTGATAGATAATGCCTGAAGCTCTGACACTCCACGGGCGGAAGTAATGGCCACTAGAAAAATAGTTTTCCATGACAGAAACTTGAGCTCACAAGATGATGCTGGTTCGAAGGGAGAAAGAATAATATGGGATAGCATGAAATTCAAGCTCCAGGGAGAATAAGGAGTCTTTACTGGAGGTCTCATGTGAAAGGTACCTTTGAGGAAGGCCTTGGATAACTGGTGTTGCATAATATTCAGTCCATCAATACTTAGATGAAAATTAGATATAGCTGCTAACTGGACCCTAATGGTAGCAGCTGCTGCTCCTTCATGAAAAATCTTGGTCAAAAATTCTAGTATGGATGACAAAGGAGCTTGGTAAGGATCAAGGTTTTTGTTAGAAGCCCAAATGGAAAATCTTTTCCACTTACTACGAAACAATTTTCTGGTGGAAGGTTTGCAGGAAGCCAACAAAATTTGACTTGTGCCATCTGAAAGATTATGAATCCTGGCTATAGGGGAAGTGGAGCAGCCAAGCAGTTAGCTTCAGTGACTGCAAGGAAGGATAGAGGTCCCCTGACAGGTGTGTCAGAAGGTCTGGAACTGGGTCTAGGGTCCATAGATCCTTCAAGAGATGATGGTAAAGAAATGGAAATCAAATCTGCAGAGGCCAATGAGGCGCTATAAGAATGACAGTACTTCTCAGCGACTTTGCTTTCTGTAAAAATCTGGGTATCACCGGAATTGGGGGAAATGCATAGAGGAGACCCGGGGGCCAAACGTGTATGAGTGCATCCCTTGGGGGTTCTCCCGGAGGGGGTATCAGGGCAAAGTAGCTTCTGCATTTGGTGTTGATGTGGCTGGCAAAAAGATCGCCCCATTTATGGAAAATCCTGTCCGCAATTTCCTGTTGAGGGGCCACTCATATGGCAACAAAATTGCCCTGCTCAGCTTGTCCGCTATCCCGTTAGATCTCCCCGGGATGTGCATTGCCAGCAGAAAGTGCTGGGATGACACAGCCCACTGCCAAACTCTGAGGGCTTCTCGGCAAAGCGGGTAAGACTTGGTCCCGCCCTGTTTTTTCAAATACCAGACCACTGACATGTTGTCTGTCTTTATGGCAACTGTCCCTAGAGGGAGAGAGTCCTGAAAGTACTGCAACACCAGAAGTAACGCTCTCATCTCTAGGACACTGATATGCAATTGTGACTCTTGATCCATCCATGTGCCTTGGGCAGTCTTTCCCTGAAAATGCCCCCCCACCCTATCAGGGAAGCGTCCGTGGTCACAGTGGCTACTGGAGGGGGGCGTCCTATTGTGACATGTAGAGATGTCAACCACCACTGAAGCTCCCTCTTGCAAGTGTTTGTAATCAGAATCATATGGATCATTGGCAACTCCTGGTAAGACAATTGAGTGAAAAGGAGCCATTGAAGAATCAGCATATGCATCCTTGCCAATGGAATGGCTAAAATTGCTGCCGCCATCAAACCTAGTACTTTCAAGACCTCTGGGGCTGGAGCTCTGTTCTTTGACACCAGTGAAGTGATGTGTTGGTGAAGAACTGATACCCTTTCGACTGGAAGATGTAGAGTGGTGGTTGAAGTGTCTAACTCTGCCTCTATAAAGACGATATGCTGCGATGGCGACAAGGCAGACTTTTCGAAGATGACCATAATGCCTAAGTGGTTGCAGAGTGTCAGAGTGGATTCTGTTGCCTGAATCAGTTGATGCCTGGTGGTGGAGGTAAGGAGCCAATCGTCTAGGTACGGAAACACCTGGAATCCTAGATGCCTCAGGTAAGCTGTGACCACTGCTATACATTTGGTAAAGACTCTGGGGGCTGTAGTGAGACCAAAGGGCAGGGCTCGAAACTGGTAGTGACTGGCTCCCAGCCGGAAACGTAAATGATCTCTGGATGGTCTGGCCATTTTTATGTGGTAGTACGCATCCTTGAGATCGATCGAGCACATCCAATTGTCCTTCCCTAAAAAGGGAAGTATGGACTGAAGCATGACCATTTGAAACTTCTCTTTTTTCACAAACTGGTTCAGTCTGCTGAGGTCCAAAATGGGTCTCCAGTCCCCTGTTTTCTTTGGAACCAAAAGGAATCTTGAGTAACTTCCGAATCCTGTTTGGTCTGCTAGGACTGGCTGGATGACTCTTTTTTTCTAGCAACTTGCGGACCTCTGTGGTTGCTTGTTCCCTGTAACTGGGTGGAACATCCGGGATTCTCTTGATGGGAATGGGTGGAATGGAGAAGTGTATGAAATATCCTCTGGAAGTGATGCTTTGTACCCATCTGTTGTTTGTAATATCTAGCCAGACTTCTGGGTACAAAGATAAGCGACCCCTGACTGCCTCCAGAGCAGGACAATCGGGCCTCCTCTCAGGAGCACTGGTAGGGTTGGTCAGAGAAGTGATCTCTGTCACCCTGGTGTTGCAGACCCCCTCTGCCACGAGGGCGGCATCTTCCATTATTACCCCCTTCTCTGCCTTTGGAGTGAGGTTCTCCACGTGTGTCCTGAAAGGCTCTTTGGGCTTTCCAGAATCACATTTTTCCTCCCTTTTGGCCTTTGGGAAAAGGCAGAGTAGGGGGTGGAAAAACGGACTCCGACGGCAGACACAGTCTTTCCCTCCCGTTCACACCTGGTCAGTGTTTCATTTACCTTTGGCCCAAACAAGGATGAGCCGTCAAACGGGGTGTTTACAAATGAAGACTTGAAAGGCTCTGCAAAGGAACAGAGGCACATCCAGGCATGCCTGCAAAGAGCAATCCCTGTACCTGCAGCCCTTCTCGAACCATCAGCTGCATATGATATGAGACGCATGGACGAGTTCACAATGGAATTAAGGGTAGCAAGCTGGGTCAAAACTTTGTCAGAGACAACTGGCAGCTACAGTACCCTGAAGAGAATCTCCCAGCTCCTTAAGGAGATCTCTTTGCAGTCTAGTAAAATGGGTCAGATAGTTCAGTGATAGCAGAGTGAAAGTCGCTGAACTGAACATGCGTTTCCCATATCTATCCATGATCCTGGACTCTCTGTTAGGAGGATGGATAGAAGCAGAAGTTTCCAACAATTCCTTTTTTGTGGCCACTGCCACCATCATGGCATCAACAGGAACTCCTTTGGACAGAAAGGATTTATCCACAGGGGCAGAAATAAATTTATTAGGTCTCCAAGGGACAGGCTCCATGGTTTCCGGTGACTCCCACGCCCTACGAGAGACCAATTGCATTAGCTCATCATAGGGTGGAGACACCCAGGAGGTGGAAGGTTGAGACCCGAAAGCCTTCAGAAGAACCGACTCATCCTCAGTAGGGCTTTTGGACTGCCAATCACCCCTCTGCTGAAGGATCTCAAGTATCTCCGCAAAGGAGATGTCCTCAGAGGGGGAACGAGGGGACACTTCTGACTCCTCCAAGTCGGTGTCAGATGTCAGGGACTCCTGTGAGGAGTCCAAGTGCCTCCTCTTGCACAGTCTCTTTCTGGGTACTTCCTCATTGGGGACTTCTGGGGAAGACTCAGAAGAGCAGGGAGCGCCCAGTGGGGCTATCTGAGGCTCTGGGTCTCTACCCTTGGGGTGACCGATGGTAGCAGAAGTGGACACAAGCACTTTAAGGGAAGAAGAGGCCAAACCTGGTGATGAGGAAGTCTTTGGAGACAACACTCGCCTCATGGCTTCGAAAGTATCACAGCTCCCATGAGAAGGAGTCGACGGACCTGAAGGGACTGTGATCCCCTCCCTCACTGATGCCGTGGGCTCCGAGCCTGAGGTAGGAGCTAAGCTCACCCAAGCCGAAGCCCCGAGAGGAAGAGTCAGCACCGACAAGTTAGTGCGACTATCTTCCCAAGATCCAACAGGGGATTTTTGTCTCCTAGAGTCCCCGGTCGACATCGAGGATGTCCAAGCAGATGGAGCCAATGATACTGGAACAGCCATTGGCTCCAAGGGTTCTACAATCATCAAGTTGGCCTCCTCCAGCTCCAAAGGACCGGTACAGCTCTGAGGAGGAGTAGTCAATTCAAGAAGTGTGGTCTTCGGTTTCAACGCCTAGGTCAGAGCCGACAACAATTTAGCTAGGCCTAGTGCCATTAATAGCTTCTGTACCAGTCGATCCATATCCGAATCTGAAAGGCTAACAGATGACCTGGAAGAAAGCACCGATGGTGCCGACTGGAGAAGTGGAGAAGAGGGAGTCTCGGAGACCAGTTCCAAGCCAGAGTCCCAGCTCCGAAAAGAACAGATTGTCAGCTCCGAAGGCTGTGGAGCCAAAGTCACAGTATATTCCACTTTTTTTTTTTTGTCTTAGACTCCGAAGAAGATTTTGAAGATTTTGATGATTTGCTGGCCCCATCCTAATCAGACAAAGCTTCTACAAAGGGGTGCTTAAGGATACTCCGATCAATGAGCTTTCTCTTCCTCTCAGCCAGCACCCTTGTAGAAAAGGAGTGGCAGATACTGCAGGACTCCTCAAGGTGCATCTCACCCAAACAATAAACACACTGAACATGTGCATCTGTCACAGACATTTTTTGTCTGCAGTCTGGACAATTTTTAAAACCAGACTTTGGATGTTTCTCCTTATCCTCAGACATAATATCCTAATTAGAAAAATAACAACTATGAAGAACTATCAACAACTTTAACAAACAAACACCCAAAGGGGCCACTCTAGATATAATACAATATAGAATGTTAATATATACTCCTAAGTAACCTAAACCACTATAGGCCAAGGCCAAGAAGCAAAAAGTCACAAATAACTTGTCAAAGCTATAAAAGGGAAAGAGGGACACTTCTCAACAGTCTAACTATATCTAAGAATATATATATATATATATTTATATATATATATATATATATATATATATATATTTAGGGGTGGGGCACAGCCCCCACTTGGGTGGGGCTAAGCCCCCACTTAAAAAGCTTGTCGATTATATGAAATGTCGACTAAATGAATTGTCGACTAAATGAAATGTCGACCAAGTCAGATAGACCCATATATATACATATATATATATAAGAGAAAAAAAAATGAAGAAAACTTGCTAATACGCAGAATATCCCACAAAAAGTCTCAAGCAATGCTGGAAACCAAGAGATCAGTGCCGCAGCAAACTAGATCTGAGGTAATTCCAGCAGTGCATCATGGGATAAGGGGCTTGGTCTCGAGCTACTGGTCATCTTTGAGCTTTGCTAATCAGCTGTGTTGGAGCCAATGATCAGCTCTGAACCCATCAGTGAAGAATGAATGGCAAGATTGAACAACTTCACATCAGAAATTTAGAAAAAGGAGAACCACTGAATCTGGGTTATTTGTTTTGTTTTGTTTTTTTTGGTAAAATTTAGCTACTGGCTAATAAGTCCACTGCATGGATGCCAGGAAAGAAGAAATATGGAAATCCTGAAATGAAATCATACAGAAAAGGTGAAGACAAAACACTCAGTGGGAAGGATTCTGCAGCTGTTCAGCAAAAAGTAGTTCAAGCTTCAGCTTCGGTGCAAGAGATGGCTTCCAGTACTTTCAAGAAAAAAAAAAGTCAAATGTATTCCGAGGTGATAAAATAAATAGGTGCATAGGTTTGTAATAGGCTAATGACAAGGGCCTTTTTAAGCCTAACCGTGCACCCCATATCTCTGACAAGTTCTGGTACCTTTGATAAGTGTAAGCAGAGGCTTGGTAGGAGAAGCATTTACAAACAGGGGTCTTGGAGATTAACCATTTACAGGCTGGCTATGTCCTTTAGACACATAGGTGACAAACCAGAGATGAATTTCCTGTTTGTCATCCAACTGTTCAAGTTACACTTGAATTGGGTTAGGGAGGAACTCTAATTTACAAGGATAGGAAGCCTGTTCCAGAGAAAGGGTTAGTCTCTGGGATACATACCTCTCCCTCCAGCAGGTCCTATTTATATCACGAGCAAGGTTTAAGCCTTTAGAATGGGTAATTTTGGTGCTGTTTATTTTGTGGATATGCAAGAGGTCCATCAGAGTAATGCCTTGTTTGCCAGGCATCAATCTCCCCTCAAGAGTCTGTAGGAGACAGAATACAAGGATAGGGCCTTGGGGCAGTCTGCATAGGATATGTTATTTATGCCCTGTATTCTTTTAGTGAGGAACCTCTGTGGACGTTTCAGTTGTTGGATATGCCTGGTTAGGTACATACCAAATGGGGCATTGTACTCAATGACAGGTCTGATGAATGCTGAATACAGTGGAACAATGACTTGTTTGGATCTAGATGCCACACCTTTGTTTATAAGTTGCACAACACAGAATGATTTCCTCACTACTGTAGACACGTGATGGTCAAAGGCTGCATTACTGTCTATGTGTGCCCCCAAGTCCCTGACTACTGGATAAACGCTTAGTGGCATGTTGTCAATATGATAATTTCTAGGGGTAGATGACTTCCCAAAGGATATTATTATGCATTTATTGGAATTTAGCTGTAGTCCATGGCTCTGGTACCAGTTGTTTGTCTGTGTCAGCCCAATCAGGAGAACAGTTGTGTCAATGGGCAATTTAATTACAGCTCCTAATTTGTAATCATCTGCAAATTAAGTCAGCCAGAGGCCATTGGCATTGGTCTTGACTTCACAGAAGTAAATGCCAAAAGGGTGCAGTCCCAGGAACAATCCCTGAGGAACTCCACGTGTGACTGGCCTCTTTGTAGAGGAGGGCTCCCCATTTCTAACTTCCTTGGCCCTGTCTGTGAGCCAGCTGGCTATCCACCGGGTGGCATAAGGGATTGTACCTAACTTTTTAAGTTTGCCAACAATGCCCAAGTGGGGGATTGTGTCAAATGTCTTGGCTATGTCAAGGTAGGAAGTGTGAACCATTTTGCCCTCATCCATTGTTTTGGTGACCTTCTCAAAGAAGTCTACCAGGTTGAGCAGGCATGATTCGCTTTTGTTGAAACCTAACTGAGTTGGGTCCAGTGTCTAAAGGTTCTCTATGTCATTATTGATCAATTTCATGATAATTCTTTCCATGGCTTTGCATAGGAGACTAGTGAGATTTATGGGTCTGTAGTTTCCAGGGTCTGTAGATGGCCCACCTTTGTGCAGAGGGATGCCTGTTTCTGTTCTCCTTTCATGAGGCACAAAGCCTGTTTGGAGGCTACAGCGAAATAGCAACTCTAGAGGGCCTAATAGATCATGTTTCATGCTATTTAAAAGGCATCCTGTAATATTGTCTGGGCTTATTGATGCAGTGTTCTTGGTCTTAGAGAGACCATTAAGAACCTGTTCCCCAGTGATAGCAGAGGGAGTTATATTTGATGGTATCTCCTCAGGGGAGGTTGACGGGGAGAGAGGGGTAAAGTTTGAGTTCAATTTGTTAGCCAATAGGTTTGCGATATCTTCTGGCTCAGTACAGGTGGCTTCATTTACAATGAGCTCTGCACACAACTGTGTATTGTCTTTGAGGTTGTGGGCATAGCTAAAGAATGCCTTGTGGTTGTCCTTGGTCTGGGATGCCAAATTTACCTAAGATGTAGCTTTGGTAAACTTTATTTGTGATCTGAGTTGTTTGTTTAGTTTGAGAATGCTTCTATTCTGATGGGTACTGCACCTCCTAATTTTTGCCATGATTTTCTTTCTTCTGTTATACAGCCTATTGATGTTGTGATTCCACCAGGGTGGCTTCTTTTGAGTTAGTTTTGTACTTCTTCCTGGCAGGTACCACTGCTTCTATGCAGCTATTAACATGCTTGTATAAGGTTTCCGTGAGCATTTCTGAGTAGGCAGCAGTGCTCTTTGTGTTTATGGGGCTTGAAAATTTTCCAGGTTATCACTGAAACATTGAGGGAATTTATCAACTCAAATAAGAAAAGCCTGGAAAAATAGAAGTTTACACTAGTTGTTCATCTGAACAAATAAAACTGCAAAAATAAGAGGATGAAATGCAGAAACAGATGGCTGAGTATGAGACTTATCAAGAAGAGTTTTTTTTTTTTTTTGTAAAGTGAGTTGGAAGACAGAGCACACAGAGGAAGCTGATATTTTCTGTTCTGCAATAAATACTGGAAGGAACAGACTGAATTAACTTTATGAAAGTACAAATAACCAACTAGACTGGTGTTCCATAGCAGGATTTGTTAACTGAAAGGGCACATCAAGTGCATGCTCCAAAATTGGCCATGAGGAATCAGTCAAGACCTATGTTAGCACAGATGCAATCATATCAGCAAAAAGTGATGATCCTAACAAAACTGTAGCAGAAGGGAAAAGTATTAAAACTGGAGACAGCAAAGTGTGTGTGTGTAGAAAATGATTATTCACTGCACATCAGGCAGAAGAAAAGCAAATTTATCCCAGCAATCAGGGAGCATTAAGATGCAGGTGTGAGATTCAAGATGCTGTATCCAGATGTCTTCAGAGTACTTTTTTTCTCGAGGATCAAAGTCATTTTTTATGCAGAATAGGCAAAGGAGGAAATATAAAAGCGTATCTAACAAAAAATGATCCAGCATGCAGAAGAAGACTCTGCCTCTAATTCTTCTGACGGTAAAGTTGTTTTTTTTTCCAATGGTCCAAAGGAAAATGCATAAGTGATAGAAAAAAAAGCACAGTTGTTGACTTGAAGAATCAGGAGTACTTTGGTCTTGAACCAGAGTCTGGGGTTGGGAGATACAGAGGTACAGGAAAAAGACCAGCAACAGTTTCAGAGCTTGCTGATCCCTGGGCTTTGCTTGCAGTTCCTGTTACTGATTCTTTGCCTAATTTGGAAGAGAGGAAGTTCCCTTGCTTACCAGTGGGAGTGGGAAGCATTGAGCTGCCTGTTGGTCCAGTTTTGTGAGGTTTCAGCCAGTAACTTGTAGTCTATTGGTCGTTTTGGGCCAGTTCCTAGCTTCTTTCAGCCCCCTGATATAAAACACGCTAAACGCGTTTTCCAGCTTGTACCTACTCAGCACAGATCCTCGTGGTGGCCAGCAGAGTAATCCAAGCTTCAGAGAGCTAAAAAAGCGACTTTACCTGATTTAAGTATATTTTTGTGGCTTTCCACTTCTATTTATCTAGCAACTGTATTTCGCCTGCTTGCTGATACATTGTTATTGTTTTTCTGCATTTATTCTGTTATTGCACTTGAATTCTCAGTTTGTTACTTTTAAAATCTGTAATTGTTGCAAATTGTTTGTGTAGGCTGTGATAGCCGATTTATAGCATTTATAAGTGTCTACTGTATCTGTTTCTGCTTGTTTCTGAAAAAAAAAAAAAAATATCTCTTGTTTTCCCGCCTTACTGAGCTAGAGTAGTCCAGTTTCAGAGCTTGCTGATCCCTGGACTTTGTTTGCAGTTCCTGTTACTGATTCTTTGCCTAATTTGGAAGAGAGGAAGTTCCCTTGCTTACCAGTGGGAGTGGGAAGCATTGAGCTGCCTGTTGGTCCAGTTTTGTGAGGTTTCAGCCAGTAACTTGTAGTCTATTGGTCGTTTTGGGCCAGTTCCTAGCTTCTTTCAGCCCCCTGATATAAAACACGCTAAACGCGTGTTTTTCAGCTTGTACCTACTCAGCACAGATCCTCGTGGTGGCCAGCAGAGTAATCCAAGCTTCAGAGAGCTAAAAAAGCGACTTTACCTGATTTAAGTATATTTTTTGTGGCTTTCCACTTCTATTTATCTAGCAACTGTATTTCGCCTGCTTGCTGATACATTGTTATTGTTTTTCTGCATTTATTCTGTTATTGCACTTGAATTCTCAGTTTGTTACTTTTAAAATCTGTAATTGTTGCAAATTGTTTGTGTAGGCTGTGATAGCCGATTTATAGCATTTATAAGTGTCTACTGTATCTGTTTCTGCTTGTTTCTGAAAAAAAAAAAAATATCTCTTGTTTTCCCGCCTTACTGAGCTAGAGTAGTCCAGTTTCAGAGCTT
The DNA here is from genome assembly GCF_019279795.1 of Protopterus annectens. Classification (NCBI taxonomy): domain Eukaryota; kingdom Metazoa; phylum Chordata; order Ceratodontiformes; family Protopteridae; genus Protopterus; species Protopterus annectens. The sequence goes on from NC_056748.1 coordinate 89,881,771, forward strand.
GCTGATCCCTGGACTTTGTTTGCAGTTCCTGTTACTGATTCTTTGCCTAATTTGGAAGAGAGGAAGTTCCCTTGCTTACCAGTGGGAGTGGGAAGCATTGAGCTGCCTGTTGGTCCAGTTTTGTGAGGTTTCAGCCAGTAACTTGTAGTCTATTGGTCGTTTTGGGCCAGTTCCTAGCTTCTTTCAGCCCCCTGATATAAAACACGCTAAACGCGTGTTTTTCAGCTTGTACCTACTCAGCACAGATCCTCGTGGTGGCCAGCAGAGTAATCCAAGCTTCAGAGAGCTAAAAAAGCGACTTTACCTGATTTAAGTATATTTTTTGTGGCTTTCCACTTCTATTTATCTAGCAACTGTATTTCGCCTGCTTGCTGATACATTGTTATTGTTTTTCTGCATTTATTCTGTTATTGCACTTGAATTCTCAGTTTGTTACTTTTAAAATCTGTAATTGTTGCAAATTGTTTGTGTAGGCTGTGATAGCCGATTTATAGCATTTATAAGTGTCTACTGTATCTGTTTCTGCTTGTTTCTGAAAAAAAAAAAAATATCTCTTGTTTTCCCGCCTTACTGAGCTAGAGTAGTCCAGTTTCAGAGCTTGCTGATCCCTGGACTTTGTTTGCAGTTCCTGTTACTGATTCTTTGCCTAATTTGGAAGAGAGGAAGTTCCCTTGCTTACCAGTGGGAGTGGGAAGCATTGAGCTGCCTGTTGGTCCAGTTTTGTGAGGTTTCAGCCAGTAACTTGTAGTCTATTGGTCGTTTTGGGCCAGTTCCTAGCTTCTTTCAGCCCCCTGATATAAAACACGCTAAACGCTGCGTTTTCCAGCTTGTACCTACTCAGCACAGATCCTCGTGGTGGCCAGCAGAGTAATCCAAGCTTCAGAGAGCTAAAAAAGCGACTTTACCTGATTTAAGTATATTTTTGTGGCTTTCCACTTCTATTTATCTAGCAACTGTATTTCGCCTGCTTGCTGATACATTGTTATTGTTTTTCTGCATTTATTCTGTTATTGCACTTGATTTCTCAGTTTGTTACTTTTAAAATCTGTAATTGTTGCAAATTGTTTGTGTAGGCTGTGATAGCCGATTTATAGCATTTATAAGTGTCTACTGTATCTGTTTCTGCTTGTTTTCTGAAAAAAAAAAAAATATCTCTTGTTTTCCCGCCTTACTGAGCTAGAGTAGTCCAGTTTCAGAGCTTGCTGATCCCTGGACTTTGTTTGCAGTTCCTGTTACTGATTCTTTGCCTAATTTGGAAGAGAGGAAGTTCCCTTGCTTACCAGTGGGAGTGGGAAGCATTGAGCTGCCTGTTGGTCCAGTTTTGTGAGGTTTCAGCCAGTAACTTGTAGTCTATTGGTCGTTTTGGGCCAGTTCCTAGCTTCTTTCAGCCCCTGATATAAAACACGCTAAACGCGCGTTTTCCAGCTTGTACCTACTCAGCACAGATCCTCGTGGTGGCCAGCAGAGTAATCCAAGCTTCAGAGAGCTAAAAAAGCGACTTTACCTGATTTAAGTATATTTTTGTGGCTTTCCACTTCTATTTATCTAGCAACTGTATTTCGCCTGCTTGCTGATACATTGTTATTGTTTTTCTGCATTTATTCTGTTATTGCACTTGATTTCTCAGTTTGTTACTTTTAAAATCTGTAATTGTTGCAAATTGTTTGTGTAGGCTGTGATAGCCGATTTATAGCATTTATAAGTGTCTACTGTATCTGTTTCTGCTTGTTTCTGAAAAAAAAAAAAAAATATCTCTTGTTTTCCCGCCTTACTGAGCTAGAGTAGTCCAGTTTCAGAGCTTGCTGATCCCTGGACTTTGTTTGCAGTTCCTGTTACTGATTCTTTGCCTAATTTGGAAGAGAGGAAGTTCCCTTGCTTACCAGTGGGAGTGGGAAGCATTGAGCTGCCTGTTGGTCCAGTTTTGTGAGGTTTCAGCCAGTAACTTGTAGTCTATTGGTCGTTTTGGGCCAGTTCCTAGCTTCTTTCAGCCCCCTGATATAAAACACGCTAAACGCGCGTTTTCCAGCTTGTACCTACTCAGCACAGATCCTCGTGGTGGCCAGCAGAGTAATCCAAGCTTCAGAGAGCTAAAAAAGCGACTTTACCTGATTTAAGTATAATTTTTGTGGCTTTCCACTTCTATTTATCTAGCAACTGTATTTCGCCTGCTTGCTGATACATTGTTATTGTTTTTCTGCATTTATTCTGTTATTGCACTTGATTTCTCAGTTTGTTACTTTTAAAATCTGTAATTGTTGCAAATTGTTTGTGTAGGCTGTGATAGCCGATTTATAGCATTTATAAGTGTCTACTGTATCTGTTTCTGCTTGTTTCTGAAAAAAAAAAAAAAATATCTCTTGTTTTCCCGCCTTACTGAGCTAGAGTAGTCCAGTTTCAGAGCTTGCTGATCCCTGGACTTTGTTTGCAGTTCCTGTTACTGATTCTTTGCCTAATTTGGAAGAGAGGAAGTTCCCTTGCTTACCAGTGGGAGTGGGAAGCATTGAGCTGCCTGTTGGTCCAGTTTTGTGAGGTTTCAGCCAGTAACTTGTAGTCTATTGGTCGTTTTGGGCCAGTTCCTAGCTTCTTTCAGCCCCCTGATATAAAACACGCTAAACGTGCGTTTTTCAGCTTGTACCTACTCAGCACAGATCCTCGTGGTGGCCAGCAGAGTAATCCAAGCTTCAGAGAGCTAAAAAGCGACTTTACCTGATTTAAGTATATTTTTGTGGCTTTCCACTTCTATTTATCTAGCAACTGTATTTCGCCTGCTTGCTGATACATTGTTATTGTTTTTCTGCATTTATTCTGTTATTGCACTTGATTTCTCAGTTTGTTACTTTTAAAATCTGTAATTGTTGCAAATTGTTTGTGTAGGCTGTGATAGCCGATTTATAGCATTTATAAGTGTCTACTGTATCTGTTTCTGCTTGTTTCTGAAAAAAAAAAAAAAATATCTCTTGTTTTCCGCCTTACTGAGCTAGAGTAGTCCAGTTTCAGAGCTTGCTGATCCCTGGACTTTGTTTGCAGTTCCTGTTACTGATTCTTTGCCTAATTTGGAAGAGAGGAAGTTCCCTTGCTTACCAGTGGGAGTGGGAAGCATTGAGCTGCCTGTTGGTCCAGTTTTGTGAGGTTTCAGCCAGTAACTTGTAGTCTATTGGTCGTTTTGGGCCAGTTCCTAGCTTCTTTCAGCCCCCTGATATAAAACACGCTAAACGTGCGTTTTTCAGCTTGTACCTACTCAGCACAGATCCTCGTGGTGGCCAGCAGAGTAATCCAAGCTTCAGAGAGCTAAAAAAGCGACTTTACCTGATTTAAGTATATTTTTGTGGCTTTCCACTTCTATTTATCTAGCAACTGTATTTCGCCTGCTTGCTGATACATTGTTATTGTTTTTCTGCATTTATTCTGTTATTGCACTTGATTTCTCAGTTTGTTACTTTTAAAATCTGTAATTGTTGCAAATTGTTTGTGTAGGCTGTGATAGCCGATTTATAGCATTTATAAGTGTCTACTGTATCTGTTTCTGCTTGTTTTCTGAAAAAAAAAAAAATATCTCTTGTTTTCCCGCCTTACTGAGCTAGAGTAGTCCAGTTTCAGAGCTTGCTGATCCCTGGACTTTGTTTGCAGTTCCTGTTACTGATTCTTTGCCTAATTTGGAAGAGAGGAAGTTCCCTTGCTTACCAGTGGGAGTGGGAAGCATTGAGCTGCCTGTTGGTCCAGTTTTGTGAGGTTTCAGCCAGTAACTTGTAGTCTATTGGTCGTTTTGGGCCAGTTCCTAGCTTCTTTCAGCCCCCTGATATAAAACACGCTAAACGCGTTTTTTAGCTTGTACCTACTCAGCACAGATCCTCGTGGTGGCCAGCAGAGTAATCCAAGCTTCAGAGAGCTAAAAAAGCGACTTTACCTGATTTAAGTATATTTTTGTGGCTTTCCACTTCTATTTATCTAGCAACTGTATTTCGCCTGCTTGCTGATACATTGTTATTGTTTTTCTGCATTTATTCTGTTATTGCACTTGATTTCTCAGTTTGTTACTTTTAAAATCTGTAATTGTTGCAAATTGTTTGTGTAGGCTGTGATAGCCGATTTATAGCATTTATAAGTGTCTACTGTATCTGTTTCTGCTTGTTTTCTGAAAAAAAAAAAAATATCTCTTGTTTTCCCGCCTTACTGAGCTAGAGTAGTCCAGTTTCAGAGCTTGCTGATCCCTGGACTTTGTTTGCAGTTCCTGTTACTGATTCTTTGCCTAATTTGGAAGAGAGGAAGTTCCCTTGCTTACCAGTGGGAGTGGGAAGCATTGAGCTGCCTGTTGGTCCAGTTTTGTGAGGTTTCAGCCAGTAACTTGTAGTCTATTGGTCGTTTTGGGCCAGTTCCTAGCTTCTTTCAGCCCCCTGATATAAAACACGCTAAACGCGTGTTTTTTAGCTTGTACCTACTCAGCACAGATCCTCGTGGTGGCCAGCAGAGTAATCCAAGCTTCAGAGAGCTAAAAAAGCGACTTTACCTGATTTAAGTATATTTTTTGTGGCTTTCCACTTCTATTTATCTAGCAACTGTATTTCGCCTGCTTGCTGATACATTGTTATTGTTTTTCTGCATTTATTCTGTTATTGCACTTGATTTCTCAGTTTGTTACTTTTAAAATCTGTAATTGTTGCAAATTGTTTGTGTAGGCTGTGATAGCCGATTTATAGCATTTATAAGTGTCTACTGTATCTGTTTCTGCTTGTTTTCTGAAAAAAAAAAAAATATCTCTTGTTTTCCCGCCTTACTGAGCTAGAGTAGTCCAGTTTCAGAGCTTGCTGATCCCTGGACTTTGTTTGCAGTTCCTGTTACTGATTCTTTGCCTAATTTGGAAGAGAGGAAGTTCCCTTGCTTACCAGTGGGAGTGGGAAGCATTGAGCTGCCTGTTGGTCCAGTTTTGTGAGGTTTCAGCCAGTAACTTGTAGTCTATTGGTCGTTTTGGGCCAGTTCCTAGCTTCTTTCAGCCCCCTGATATAAAACACGCTAAACGCGTGTTTTTTAGCTTGTACCTACTCAGCACAGATCCTCGTGGTGGCCAGCAGAGTAATCCAAGCTTCAGAGAGCTAAAAAAGCGACTTTACCTGATTTAAGTATATTTTTTGTGGCTTTCCACTTCTATTTATCTAGCAACTGTATTTCGCCTGCTTGCTGATACATTGTTATTGTTTTTCTGCATTTATTCTGTTATTGCACTTGATTTCTCAGTTTGTTACTTTTAAAATCTGTAATTGTTGCAAATTGTTTGTGTAGGCTGTGATAGCCGATTTATAGCATTTATAAGTGTCTACTGTATCTGTTTCTGCTTGTTTTCTGAAAAAAAAAAAAATATCTCTTGTTTTCCCGCCTTACTGAGCTAGAGTAGTCCAGTTTCAGAGCTTGCTGATCCCTGGACTTTGTTTGCAGTTCCTGTTACTGATTCTTTGCCTAATTTGGAAGAGAGGAAGTTCCCTTGCTTACCAGTGGGAGTGGGAAGCATTGAGCTGCCTGTTGGTCCAGTTTTGTGAGGTTTCAGCCAGTAACTTGTAGTCTATTGGTCGTTTTGGGCCAGTTCCTAGCTTCTTTCAGCCCCCTGATATAAAACACGCTAAACGCTGCGTTTTCCAGCTTGTACCTACTCAGCACAGATCCTCGTGGTGGCCAGCAGAGTAATCCAAGCTTCAGAGAGCTAAAAAAGCGACTTTACCTGATTTAAGTATAATTTTTGTGGCTTTCCACTTCTATTTATCTAGCAACTGTATTTCGCCTGCTTGCTGATACATTGTTATTGTTTTTCTGCATTTATTCTGTTATTGCACTTGATTTCTCAGTTTGTTACTTTTAAAATCTGTAATTGTTGCAAATTGTTTGTGTAGGCTGTGATAGCCGATTTATAGCATTTATAAGTGTCTACTGTATCTGTTTCTGCTTGTTTTCTGAAAAAAAAAAAATATCTCTTGTTTTCCCGCCTTACTGAGCTAGAGTAGTCCAGTTTCAGAGCTTGCTGATCCCTGGACTTTGTTTGCAGTTCCTGTTACTGATTCTTTGCCTAATTTGGAAGAGAGGAAGTTCCCTTGCTTACCAGTGGGAGTGGGAAGCATTGAGCTGCCTGTTGGTCCAGTTTTGTGAGGTTTCAGCCAGTAACTTGTAGTCTATTGGTCGTTTTGGGCCAGTTCCTAGCTTCTTTCAGCCCCCTGATATAAAACACGCTAAACGCGTTTTTTAGCTTGTACCTACTCAGCACAGATCCTCGTGGTGGCCAGCAGAGTAATCCAAGCTTCAGAGAGCTAAAAAAGCGACTTTACCTGATTTAAGTATATTTTTGTGGCTTTCCACTTCTATTTATCTAGCAACTGTATTTCGCCTGCTTGCTGATACATTGTTATTGTTTTTCTGCATTTATTCTGTTATTGCACTTGATTTCTCAGTTTGTTACTTTTAAAATCTGTAATTGTTGCAAATTGTTTGTGTAGGCTGTGATAGCCGATTTATAGCATTTATAAGTGTCTACTGTATCTGTTTCTGCTTGTTTTCTGAAAAAAAAAAAAAAATATCTCTTGTTTTCCTGCCTTACTGAGCTAGAGTAGTCCAGTTTCAGAGCTTGCTGATCCCTGGACTTTGTTTGCAGTTCCTGTTACTGATTCTTTGCCTAATTTGGAAGAGAGGAAGTTCCCTTGCTTACCAGTGGGAGTGGGAAGCATTGAGCTGCCTGTTGGTCCAGTTTTGTGAGGTTTCAGCCAGTAACTTGTAGTCTATTGGTCGTTTTGGGCCAGTTCCTAGCTTCTTTCAGCCCCCTGATATAAAACACGCTAAACGCGTGTTTTTTAGCTTGTACCTACTCAGCACAGATCCTCGTGGTGGCCAGCAGAGTAATCCAAGCTTCAGAGAGCTAAAAAAGCGACTTTACCTGATTTAAGTATATTTTTTGTGGCTTTCCACTTCTATTTATCTAGCAACTGTATTTCGCCTGCTTGCTGATACATTGTTATTGTTTTTCTGCATTTATTCTGTTATTGCACTTGATTTCTCAGTTTGTTACTTTTAAAATCTGTAATTGTTGCAAATTGTTTGTGTAGGCTGTGATAGCCGATTTATAGCATTTATAAGTGTCTACTGTATCTGTTTCTGCTTGTTTTCTGAAAAAAAAAAAAATATCTCTTGTTTTCCCGCCTTACTGAGCTAGAGTAGTCCAGTTTCAGAGCTTGCTGATCCCTGGACTTTGTTTGCAGTTCCTGTTACTGATTCTTTGCCTAATTTGGAAGAGAGGAAGTTCCCTTGCTTACCAGTGGGAGTGGGAAGCATTGAGCTGCCTGTTGGTCCAGTTTTGTGAGGTTTCAGCCAGTAACTTGTAGTCTATTGGTCGTTTTGGGCCAGTTCCTAGCTTCTTTCAGCCCCCTGATATAAAACACGCTAAACGCGTGTTTTTTAGCTTGTACCTACTCAGCACAGATCCTCGTGGTGGCCAGCAGAGTAATCCAAGCTTCAGAGAGCTAAAAAAGCGACTTTACCTGATTTAAGTATATTTTTTGTGGCTTTCCACTTCTATTTATCTAGCAACTGTATTTCGCCTGCTTGCTGATACATTGTTATTGTTTTTCTGCATTTATTCTGTTATTGCACTTGATTTCTCAGTTTGTTACTTTTAAAATCTGTAATTGTTGCAAATTGTTTGTGTAGGCTGTGATAGCCGATTTATAGCATTTATAAGTGTCTACTGTATCTGTTTCTGCTTGTTTTCTGAAAAAAAAAAAAATATCTCTTGTTTTCCCGCCTTACTGAGCTAGAGTAGTCCAGTTTCAGAGCTTGCTGATCCCTGGACTTTGTTTGCAGTTCCTGTTACTGATTCTTTGCCTAATTTGGAAGAGAGGAAGTTCCCTTGCTTACCAGTGGGAGTGGGAAGCATTGAGCTGCCTGTTGGTCCAGTTTTGTGAGGTTTCAGCCAGTAACTTGTAGTCTATTGGTCGTTTTGGGCCAGTTCCTAGCTTCTTTCAGCCCCCTGATATAAAACACGCTAAACGCGTGTTTTTTAGCTTGTACCTACTCAGCACAGATCCTCGTGGTGGCCAGCAGAGTAATCCAAGCTTCAGAGAGCTAAAAAAGCGACTTTACCTGATTTAAGTATATTTTTTGTGGCTTTCCACTTCTATTTATCTAGCAACTGTATTTCGCCTGCTTGCTGATACATTGTTATTGTTTTTCTGCATTTATTCTGTTATTGCACTTGATTTCTCAGTTTGTTACTTTTAAAATCTGTAATTGTTGCAAATTGTTTGTGTAGGCTGTGATAGCCGATTTATAGCATTTATAAGTGTCTACTGTATCTGTTTCTGCTTGTTTTCTGAAAAAAAAAAAAATATCTCTTGTTTTCCCGCCTTACTGAGCTAGAGTAGTCCAGTTTCAGAGCTTGCTGATCCCTGGACTTTGTTTGCAGTTCCTGTTACTGATTCTTTGCCTAATTTGGAAGAGAGGAAGTTCCCTTGCTTACCAGTGGGAGTGGGAAGCATTGAGCTGCCTGTTGGTCCAGTTTTGTGAGGTTTCAGCCAGTAACTTGTAGTCTATTGGTCGTTTTGGGCCAGTTCCTAGCTTCTTTCAGCCCCCTGATATAAAACACGCTAAACGTGCATTTTCAGCTTGTACCTACTCAGCACAGATCCTCGTGGTGGCCAGCAGAGTAATCCAAGCTTCAGAGAGCTAAAAAAGCGACTTTACCTGATTTAAGTATATTTTTGTGGCTTTCCACTTCTATTTATCTAGCAACTGTATTTCGCCTGCTTGCTGATACATTGTTATTGTTTTTCTGCATTTATTCTGTTATTGCACTTGATTTCTCAGTTTGTTACTTTTAAAATCTGTAATTGTTGCAAATTGTTTGTGTAGGCTGTGATAGCCGATTTATAGCATTTATAAGTGTCTACTGTATCTGTTTCTGCTTGTTTTCTGAAAAAAAAAAAAATATCTCTTGTTTTCCCGCCTTACTGAGCTAGAGTAGTCCAGTTTCAGAGCTTGCTGATCCCTGGACTTTGTTTGCAGTTCCTGTTACTGATTCTTTGCCTAATTTGGAAGAGAGGAAGTTCCCTTGCTTACCAGTGGGAGTGGGAAGCATTGAGCTGCCTGTTGGTCCAGTTTTGTGAGGTTTCAGCCAGTAACTTGTAGTCTATTGGTCGTTTTGGGCCAGTTCCTAGCTTCTTTCAGCCCCCTGATATAAAACACGCTAAACGCTGCGTTTTAGCTTGTACCTACTCAGCACAGATCCTCGTGGTGGCCAGCAGAGTAATCCAAGCTTCAGAGAGCTAAAAAAGCGACTTTACCTGATTTAAGTATATTTTTGTGGCTTTCCACTTCTATTTATCTAGCAACTGTATTTCGCCTGCTTGCTGATACATTGTTATTGTTTTTCTGCATTTATTCTGTTATTGCACTTGATTTCTCAGTTTGTTACTTTTAAAATCTGTAATTGTTGCAAATTGTTTGTGTAGGCTGTGATAGCCGATTTATAGCATTTATAAGTGTCTACTGTATCTGTTTCTGCTTGTTTTCTGAAAAAAAAAAAAATATCTCTTGTTTTCCCGCCTTACTGAGCTAGAGTAGTCCAGTTTCAGAGCTTGCTGATCCCTGGACTTTGTTTGCAGTTCCTGTTACTGATTCTTTGCCTAATTTGGAAGAGAGGAAGTTCCCTTGCTTACCAGTGGGAGTGGGAAGCATTGAGCTGCCTGTTGGTCCAGTTTTGTGAGGTTTCAGCCAGTAACTTGTAGTCTATTGGTCGTTTTGGGCCAGTTCCTAGCTTCTTTCAGCCCCCTGATATAAAACACGCTAAACGCGTTTTTTAGCTTGTACCTACTCAGCACAGATCCTCGTGGTGGCCAGCAGAGTAATCCAAGCTTCAGAGAGCTAAAAAAGCGACTTTACCTGATTTAAGTATATTTTTGTGGCTTTCCACTTCTATTTATCTAGCAACTGTATTTCGCCTGCTTGCTGATACATTGTTATTGTTTTTCTGCATTTATTCTGTTATTGCACTTGATTTCTCAGTTTGTTACTTTTAAAATCTGTAATTGTTGCAAATTGTTTGTGTAGGCTGTGATAGCCGATTTATAGCATTTATAAGTGTCTACTGTATCTGTTTCTGCTTGTTTTCTGAAAAAAAAAAAAATATCTCTTGTTTTCCCGCCTTACTGAGCTAGAGTAGTCCAGTTTCAGAGCTTGCTGATCCCTGGACTTTGTTTGCAGTTCCTGTTACTGATTCTTTGCCTAATTTGGAAGAGAGGAAGTTCCCTTGCTTACCAGTGGGAGTGGGAAGCATTGAGCTGCCTGTTGGTCCAGTTTTGTGAGGTTTCAGCCAGTAACTTGTAGTCTATTGGTCGTTTTGGGCCAGTTCCTAGCTTCTTTCAGCCCCCTGATATAAAACACGCTAAACGCGTGTTTTTTAGCTTGTACCTACTCAGCACAGATCCTCGTGGTGGCCAGCAGAGTAATCCAAGCTTCAGAGAGCTAAAAAAGCGACTTTACCTGATTTAAGTATATTTTTTGTGGCTTTCCACTTCTATTTATCTAGCAACTGTATTTCGCCTGCTTGCTGATACATTGTTATTGTTTTTCTGCATTTATTCTGTTATTGCACTTGATTTCTCAGTTTGTTACTTTTAAAATCTGTAATTGTTGCAAATTGTTTGTGTAGGCTGTGATAGCCGATTTATAGCATTTATAAGTGTCTACTGTATCTGTTTCTGCTTGTTTTCTGAAAAAAAAAAAAAAATATCTCTTGTTTTCCCGCCTTACTGAGCTAGAGTAGTCCAGTTTCAGAGCTTGCTGATCCCTGGACTTTGTTTGCAGTTCCTGTTACTGATTCTTTGCCTAATTTGGAAGAGAGGAAGTTCCCTTGCTTACCAGTGGGAGTGGGAAGCATTGAGCTGCCTGTTGGTCCAGTTTTGTGAGGTTTCAGCCAGTAACTTGTAGTCTATTGGTCGTTTTGGGCCAGTTCCTAGCTTCTTTCAGCCCCCTGATATAAAACACGCTAAACGCGTTTTCCAGCTTGTACCTACTCAGCACAGATCCTCGTGGTGGCCAGCAGAGTAATCCAAGCTTCAGAGAGCTAAAAAAGCGACTTTACCTGATTTAAGTATATTTTTGTGGCTTTCCACTTCTATTTATCTAGCAACTGTATTTCGCCTGCTTGCTGATACATTGTTATTGTTTTTCTGCATTTATTCTGTTATTGCACTTGATTTCTCAGTTTGTTACTTTTAAAATCTGTAATTGTTGCAAATTGTTTGTGTAGGCTGTGATAGCCGATTTATAGCATTTATAAGTGTCTACTGTATCTGTTTCTGCTTGTTTTCTGAAAAAAAAAAAAAAATATCTCTTGTTTTCCGCCTTACTGAGCTAGAGTAGTCCAGTTTCAGAGCTTGCTGATCCCTGGACTTTGTTTGCAGTTCCTGTTACTGATTCTTTGCCTAATTTGGAAGAGAGGAAGTTCCCTTGCTTACCAGTGGGAGTGGGAAGCATTGAGCTGCCTGTTGGTCCAGTTTTGTGAGGTTTCAGCCAGTAACTTGTAGTCTATTGGTCGTTTTGGGCCAGTTCCTAGCTTCTTTCAGCCCCTGATATAAAACACGCTAAACGCTCGTTTTTTAGCTTGTACCTACTCAGCACAGATCCTCGTGGTGGCCAGCAGAGTAATCCAAGCTTCAGAGAGCTAAAAAAGCGACTTTACCTGATTTAAGTATATTTTTGTGGCTTTCCACTTCTATTTATCTAGCAACTGTATTTCGCCTGCTTGCTGATACATTGTTATTGTTTTTCTGCATTTATTCTGTTATTGCACTTGATTTCTCAGTTTGTTACTTTTAAAATCTGTAATTGTTGCAAATTGTTTGTGTAGGCTGTGATAGCCGATTTATAGCATTTATAAGTGTCTACTGTATCTGTTTCTGCTTGTTTTCTGAAAAAAAAAAAAATATCTCTTGTTTTCCCGCCTTACTGAGCTAGAGTAGTCCAGTTTCAGAGCTTGCTGATCCCTGGACTTTGTTTGCAGTTCCTGTTACTGATTCTTTGCCTAATTTGGAAGAGAGGAAGTTCCCTTGCTTACCAGTGGGAGTGGGAAGCATTGAGCTGCCTGTTGGTCCAGTTTTGTGAGGTTTCAGCCAGTAACTTGTAGTCTATTGGTCGTTTTGGGCCAGTTCCTAGCTTCTTTCAGCCCCCTGATATAAAACACGCTAAACGTGCGTTTTTTAGCTTGTACCTACTCAGCACAGATCCTCGTGGTGGCCAGCAGAGTAATCCAAGCTTCAGAGAGCTAAAAAAGCGACTTTACCTGATTTAAGTATATTTTTTGTGGCTTTCCACTTCTATTTATCTAGCAACTGTATTTCGCCTGCTTGCTGATACATTGTTATTGTTTTTCTGCATTTATTCTGTTATTGCACTTGATTTCTCAGTTTGTTACTTTTAAAATCTGTAATTGTTGCAAATTGTTTGTGTAGGCTGTGATAGCCGATTTATAGCATTTATAAGTGTCTACTGTATCTGTTTCTGCTTGTTTTCTGAAAAAAAAAAAAATATCTCTTGTTTTCCCGCCTTACTGAGCTAGAGTAGTCCAGTTTCAGAGCTTGCTGATCCCTGGACTTTGTTTGCAGTTCCTGTTACTGATTCTTTGCCTAATTTGGAAGAGAGGAAGTTCCCTTGCTTACCAGTGGGAGTGGGAAGCATTGAGCTGCCTGTTGGTCCAGTTTTGTGAGGTTTCAGCCAGTAACTTGTAGTCTATTGGTCGTTTTGGGCCAGTTCCTAGCTTCTTTCAGCCCCCTGATATAAAACACGCTAAACGCTCGTTTTCCAGCTTGTACCTACTCAGCACAGATCCTCGTGGTGGCCAGCAGAGTAATCCAAGCTTCAGAGAGCTAAAAAAGCGACTTTACCTGATTTAAGTATATTTTTGTGGCTTTCCACTTCTATTTATCTAGCAACTGTATTTCGCCTGCTTGCTGATACATTGTTATTGTTTTTCTGCATTTATTCTGTTATTGCACTTGATTTCTCAGTTTGTTACTTTTAAAATCTGTAATTGTTGCAAATTGTTTGTGTAGGCTGTGATAGCCGATTTATAGCATTTATAAGTGTCTACTGTATCTGTTTCTGCTTGTTTTCTGAAAAAAAAAAAAATATCTCTTGTTTTCCCGCCTTACTGAGCTAGAGTAGTCCAGTTTCAGAGCTTGCTGATCCCTGGACTTTGTTTGCAGTTCCTGTTACTGATTCTTTGCCTAATTTGGAAGAGAGGAAGTTCCCTTGCTTACCAGTGGGAGTGGGAAGCATTGAGCTGCCTGTTGGTCCAGTTTTGTGAGGTTTCAGCCAGTAACTTGTAGTCTATTGGTCGTTTTGGGCCAGTTCCTAGCTTCTTTCAGCCCCCTGATATAAAACACGCTAAACGCGCGTTTTGTAGCTTGTACCTACTCAGCACAGATCCTCGTGGTGGCCAGCAGAGTAATCCAAGCTTCAGAGAGCTAAAAAAGCGACTTTACCTGATTTAAGTATATTTTTTTGTGGCTTTCCACTTCTATTTATCTAGCAACTGTATTTCGCCTGCTTGCTGATACATTGTTATTGTTTTTCTGCATTTATTCTGTTATTGCACTTGATTTCTCAGTTTGTTACTTTTAAAATCTGTAATTGTTGCAAATTGTTTGTGTAGGCTGTGATAGCCGATTTATAGCATTTATAAGTGTCTACTGTATCTGTTTCTGCTTGTTTTCTGAAAAAAAAAAAAAAATATCTCTTGTTTTCCTGCCTTACTGAGCTAGAGTAGTCCAGTTTCAGAGCTTGCTGATCCCTGGACTTTGTTTGCAGTTCCTGTTACTGATTCTTTGCCTAATTTGGAAGAGAGGAAGTTCCCTTGCTTACCAGTGGGAGTGGGAAGCATTGAGCTGCCTGTTGGTCCAGTTTTGTGAGGTTTCAGCCAGTAACTTGTAGTCTATTGGTCGTTTTGGGCCAGTTCCTAGCTTCTTTCAGCCCCCTGATATAAAACACGCTAAACGCTCGTTTTTTAGCTTGTACCTACTCAGCACAGATCCTCGTGGTGGCCAGCAGAGTAATCCAAGCTTCAGAGAGCTAAAAAAGCGACTTTACCTGATTTAAGTATATTTTTGTGGCTTTCCACTTCTATTTATCTAGCAACTGTATTTCGCCTGCTTGCTGATACATTGTTATTGTTTTTCTGCATTTATTCTGTTATTGCACTTGATTTCTCAGTTTGTTACTTTTAAAATCTGTAATTGTTGCAAATTGTTTGTGTAGGCTGTGATAGCCGATTTATAGCATTTATAAGTGTCTACTGTATCTGTTTCTGCTTGTTTTCTGAAAAAAAAAAAAATATCTCTTGTTTTCCCGCCTTACTGAGCTAGAGTAGTCCAGTTTCAGAGCTTGCTGATCCCTGGACTTTGTTTGCAGTTCCTGTTACTGATTCTTTGCCTAATTTGGAAGAGAGGAAGTTCCCTTGCTTACCAGTGGGAGTGGGAAGCATTGAGCTGCCTGTTGGTCCAGTTTTGTGAGGTTTCAGCCAGTAACTTGTAGTCTATTGGTCGTTTTGGGCCAGTTCCTAGCTTCTTTCAGCCCCCTGATATAAAACACGCTAAACGCGTTTTTTAGCTTGTACCTACTCAGCACAGATCCTCGTGGTGGCCAGCAGAGTAATCCAAGCTTCAGAGAGCTAAAAAAGCGACTTTACCTGATTTAAGTATATTTTTGTGGCTTTCCACTTCTATTTATCTAGCAACTGTATTTCGCCTGCTTGCTGATACATTGTTATTGTTTTTCTGCATTTATTCTGTTATTGCACTTGATTTCTCAGTTTGTTACTTTTAAAATCTGTAATTGTTGCAAATTGTTTGTGTAGGCTGTGATAGCCGATTTATAGCATTTATAAGTGTCTACTGTATCTGTTTCTGCTTGTTTTCTGAAAAAAAAAAAAAAATATCTCTTGTTTTCCCGCCTTACTGAGCTAGAGTAGTCCAGTTTCAGAGCTTGCTGATCCCTGGACTTTGTTTGCAGTTCCTGTTACTGATTCTTTGCCTAATTTGGAAGAGAGGAAGTTCCCTTGCTTACCAGTGGGAGTGGGAAGCATTGAGCTGCCTGTTGGTCCAGTTTTGTGAGGTTTCAGCCAGTAACTTGTAGTCTATTGGTCGTTTTGGGCCAGTTCCTAGCTTCTTTCAGCCCCCTGATATAAAACACGCTAAACGTGCGTTTTTTAGCTTGTACCTACTCAGCACAGATCCTCGTGGTGGCCAGCAGAGTAATCCAAGCTTCAGAGAGCTAAAAAAGCGACTTTACCTGATTTAAGTATATTTTTTGTGGCTTTCCACTTCTATTTATCTAGCAACTGTATTTCGCCTGCTTGCTGATACATTGTTATTGTTTTTCTGCATTTATTCTGTTATTGCACTTGATTTCTCAGTTTGTTACTTTTAAAATCTGTAATTGTTGCAAATTGTTTGTGTAGGCTGTGATAGCCGATTTATAGCATTTATAAGTGTCTACTGTATCTGTTTCTGCTTGTTTTCTGAAAAAAAAAAAAAAATATCTCTTGTTTTCCCGCCTTACTGAGCTAGAGTAGTCCAGTTTCAGAGCTTGCTGATCCCTGGACTTTGTTTGCAGTTCCTGTTACTGATTCTTTGCCTAATTTGGAAGAGAGGAAGTTCCCTTGCTTACCAGTGGGAGTGGGAAGCATTGAGCTGCCTGTTGGTCCAGTTTTGTGAGGTTTCAGCCAGTAACTTGTAGTCTATTGGTCGTTTTGGGCCAGTTCCTAGCTTCTTTCAGCCCCCTGATATAAAACACGCTAAACGCGTTTTCCAGCTTGTACCTACTCAGCACAGATCCTCGTGGTGGCCAGCAGAGTAATCCAAGCTTCAGAGAGCTAAAAAAGCGACTTTACCTGATTTAAGTATAATTTTTGTGGCTTTCCACTTCTATTTATCTAGCAACTGTATTTCGCCTGCTTGCTGATACATTGTTATTGTTTTTCTGCATTTATTCTGTTATTGCACTTGATTTCTCAGTTTGTTACTTTTAAAATCTGTAATTGTTGCAAATTGTTTGTGTAGGCTGTGATAGCCGATTTATAGCATTTATAAGTGTCTACTGTATCTGTTTCTGCTTGTTTTCTGGAAAAAAAAAAAAAATCTCTTGTTTCCTGCCTTACTGAGCTAGAGTAGTCCAGTTTCAGAGCTTGCTGATCCCTGGACTTTGTTTGCAGTTCCTGTTACTGATTCTTTGCCTAATTTGGAAGAGAGGAAGTTCCCTTGCTTACCAGTGGGAGTGGGAAGCATTGAGCTGCCTGTTGGTCCAGTTTTGTGAGGTTTCAGCCAGTAACTTGTAGTCTATTGGTCGTTTTGGGCCAGTTCCTAGCTTCTTTCAGCCCCCTGATATAAAACACGCTAAACGCTGCGTTTTAGCTTGTACCTACTCAGCACAGATCCTCGTGGTGGCCAGCAGAGTAATCCAAGCTTCAGAGAGCTAAAAAAGCGACTTTACCTGATTTAAGTATATTTTTGTGGCTTTCCACTTCTATTTATCTAGCAACTGTATTTCGCCTGCTTGCTGATACATTGTTATTGTTTTTCTGCATTTATTCTGTTATTGCACTTGATTTCTCAGTTTGTTACTTTTAAAATCTGTAATTGTTGCAAATTGTTTGTGTAGGCTGTGATAGCCGATTTATAGCATTTATAAGTGTCTACTGTATCTGTTTCTGCTTGTTTTCTGAAAAAAAAAAAAATATCTCTTGTTTTCCCGCCTTACTGAGCTAGAGTAGTCCAGTTTCAGAGCTTGCTGATCCCTGGACTTTGTTTGCAGTTCCTGTTACTGATTCTTTGCCTAATTTGGAAGAGAGGAAGTTCCCTTGCTTACCAGTGGGAGTGGGAAGCATTGAGCTGCCTGTTGGTCCAGTTTTGTGAGGTTTCAGCCAGTAACTTGTAGTCTATTGGTCGTTTTGGGCCAGTTCCTAGCTTCTTTCAGCCCCCTGATATAAAACACGCTAAACGCGTGTTTTTTAGCTTGTACCTACTCAGCACAGATCCTCGTGGTGGCCAGCAGAGTAATCCAAGCTTCAGAGAGCTAAAAAAGCGACTTTACCTGATTTAAGTATATTTTTTGTGGCTTTCCACTTCTATTTATCTAGCAACTGTATTTCGCCTGCTTGCTGATACATTGTTATTGTTTTTCTGCATTTATTCTGTTATTGCACTTGATTTCTCAGTTTGTTACTTTTAAAATCTGTAATTGTTGCAAATTGTTTGTGTAGGCTGTGATAGCCGATTTATAGCATTTATAAGTGTCTACTGTATCTGTTTCTGCTTGTTTTCTGAAAAAAAAAAAAAAATATCTCTTGTTTTCCGCCTTACTGAGCTAGAGTAGTCCAGTTTCAGAGCTTGCTGATCCCTGGACTTTGTTTGCAGTTCCTGTTACTGATTCTTTGCCTAATTTGGAAGAGAGGAAGTTCCCTTGCTTACCAGTGGGAGTGGGAAGCATTGAGCTGCCTGTTGGTCCAGTTTTGTGAGGTTTCAGCCAGTAACTTGTAGTCTATTGGTCGTTTTGGGCCAGTTCCTAGCTTCTTTCAGCCCCCTGATATAAAACACGCTAAACGCTGCGTTTTAGCTTGTACCTACTCAGCACAGATCCTCGTGGTGGCCAGCAGAGTAATCCAAGCTTCAGAGAGCTAAAAAAGCGACTTTACCTGATTTAAGTATATTTTTGTGGCTTTCCACTTCTATTTATCTAGCAACTGTATTTCGCCTGCTTGCTGATACATTGTTATTGTTTTTCTGCATTTATTCTGTTATTGCACTTGATTTCTCAGTTTGTTACTTTTAAAATCTGTAATTGTTGCAAATTGTTTGTGTAGGCTGTGATAGCCGATTTATAGCATTTATAAGTGTCTACTGTATCTGTTTCTGCTTGTTTTCTGAAAAAAAAAAAAATATCTCTTGTTTTCCCGCCTTACTGAGCTAGAGTAGTCCAGTTTCAGAGCTTGCTGATCCCTGGACTTTGTTTGCAGTTCCTGTTACTGATTCTTTGCCTAATTTGGAAGAGAGGAAGTTCCCTTGCTTACCAGTGGGAGTGGGAAGCATTGAGCTGCCTGTTGGTCCAGTTTTGTGAGGTTTCAGCCAGTAACTTGTAGTCTATTGGTCGTTTTGGGCCAGTTCCTAGCTTCTTTCAGCCCCCTGATATAAAACACGCTAAACGCGTGTTTTTTAGCTTGTACCTACTCAGCACAGATCCTCGTGGTGGCCAGCAGAGTAATCCAAGCTTCAGAGAGCTAAAAAAGCGACTTTACCTGATTTAAGTATATTTTTTGTGGCTTTCCACTTCTATTTATCTAGCAACTGTATTTCGCCTGCTTGCTGATACATTGTTATTGTTTTTCTGCATTTATTCTGTTATTGCACTTGATTTCTCAGTTTGTTACTTTTAAAATCTGTAATTGTTGCAAATTGTTTGTGTAGGCTGTGATAGCCGATTTATAGCATTTATAAGTGTCTACTGTATCTGTTTCTGCTTGTTTTCTGAAAAAAAAAAAAAAATATCTCTTGTTTTCCCGCCTTACTGAGCTAGAGTAGTCCAGTTTCAGAGCTTGCTGATCCCTGGACTTTGTTTGCAGTTCCTGTTACTGATTCTTTGCCTAATTTGGAAGAGAGGAAGTTCCCTTGCTTACCAGTGGGAGTGGGAAGCATTGAGCTGCCTGTTGGTCCAGTTTTGTGAGGTTTCAGCCAGTAACTTGTAGTCTATTGGTCGTTTTGGGCCAGTTCCTAGCTTCTTTCAGCCCCCTGATATAAAACACGCTAAACGTGCGTTTTTTAGCTTGTACCTACTCAGCACAGATCCTCGTGGTGGCCAGCAGAGTAATCCAAGCTTCAGAGAGCTAAAAAAGCGACTTTACCTGATTTAAGTATATTTTTTGTGGCTTTCCACTTCTATTTATCTAGCAACTGTATTTCGCCTGCTTGCTGATACATTGTTATTGTTTTTCTGCATTTATTCTGTTATTGCACTTGATTTCTCAGTTTGTTACTTTTAAAATCTGTAATTGTTGCAAATTGTTTGTGTAGGCTGTGATAGCCGATTTATAGCATTTATAAGTGTCTACTGTATCTGTTTCTGCTTGTTTTCTGAAAAAAAAAAAAAAATATCTCTTGTTTTTCCGCCTTACTGAGCTAGAGTAGTCCAGTTTCAGAGCTTGCTGATCCCTGGACTTTGTTTGCAGTTCCTGTTACTGATTCTTTGCCTAATTTGGAAGAGAGGAAGTTCCCTTGCTTACCAGTGGGAGTGGGAAGCATTGAGCTGCCTGTTGGTCCAGTTTTGTGAGGTTTCAGCCAGTAACTTGTAGTCTATTGGTCGTTTTGGGCCAGTTCCTAGCTTCTTTCAGCCCCCTGATATAAAACACGCTAAACGTGCGTTTTTTAGCTTGTACCTACTCAGCACAGATCCTCGTGGTGGCCAGCAGAGTAATCCAAGCTTCAGAGAGCTAAAAAAGCGACTTTACCTGATTTAAGTATATTTTTTGTGGCTTTCCACTTCTATTTATCTAGCAACTGTATTTCGCCTGCTTGCTGATACATTGTTATTGTTTTTCTGCATTTATTCTGTTATTGCACTTGATTTCTCAGTTTGTTACTTTTAAAATCTGTAATTGTTGCAAATTGTTTGTGTAGGCTGTGATAGCCGATTTATAGCATTTATAAGTGTCTACTGTATCTGTTTCTGCTTGTTTTCTGAAAAAAAAAAAAAAATATCTCTTGTTTTCCCGCCTTACTGAGCTAGAGTAGTCCAGTTTCAGAGCTTGCTGATCCCTGGACTTTGTTTGCAGTTCCTGTTACTGATTCTTTGCCTAATTTGGAAGAGAGGAAGTTCCCTTGCTTACCAGTGGGAGTGGGAAGCATTGAGCTGCCTGTTGGTCCAGTTTTGTGAGGTTTCAGCCAGTAACTTGTAGTCTATTGGTCGTTTTGGGCCAGTTCCTAGCTTCTTTCAGCCCCCTGATATAAAACACGCTAAACGCGTTTTTTAGCTTGTACCTACTCAGCACAGATCCTCGTGGTGGCCAGCAGAGTAATCCAAGCTTCAGAGAGCTAAAAAAGCGACTTTACCTGATTTAAGTATATTTTTGTGGCTTTCCACTTCTATTTATCTAGCAACTGTATTTCGCCTGCTTGCTGATACATTGTTATTGTTTTTCTGCATTTATTCTGTTATTGCACTTGATTTCTCAGTTTGTTACTTTTAAAATCTGTAATTGTTGCAAATTGTTTGTGTAGGCTGTGATAGCCGATTTATAGCATTTATAAGTGTCTACTGTATCTGTTTCTGCTTGTTTTCTGAAAAAAAAAAAAAAATATCTCTTGTTTTCCCGCCTTACTGAGCTAGAGTAGTCCAGTTTCAGAGCTTGCTGATCCCTGGACTTTGTTTGCAGTTCCTGTTACTGATTCTTTGCCTAATTTGGAAGAGAGGAAGTTCCCTTGCTTACCAGTGGGAGTGGGAAGCATTGAGCTGCCTGTTGGTCCAGTTTTGTGAGGTTTCAGCCAGTAACTTGTAGTCTATTGGTCGTTTTGGGCCAGTTCCTAGCTTCTTTCAGCCCCCTGATATAAAACACGCTAAACACACGTGTTTTAGCTTGTACCTACTCAGCACAGATCCTCGTGGTGGCCAGCAGAGTAATCCAAGCTTCAGAGAGCTAAAAAAGCGACTTTACCTGATTTAAGTATATTTTTGTGGCTTTCCACTTCTATTTATCTAGCAACTGTATTTCGCCTGCTTGCTGATACATTGTTATTGTTTTTCTGCATTTATTCTGTTATTGCACTTGATTTCTCAGTTTGTTACTTTTAAAATCTGTAATTGTTGCAAATTGTTTGTGTAGGCTGTGATAGCCGATTTATAGCATTTATAAGTGTCTACTGTATCTGTTTCTGCTTGTTTTCTGAAAAAAAAAAAAAAATATCTCTTGTTTTCCCGCCTTACTGAGCTAGAGTAGTCCAGTTTCAGAGCTTGCTGATCCCTGGACTTTGTTTGCAGTTCCTGTTACTGATTCTTTGCCTAATTTGGAAGAGAGGAAGTTCCCTTGCTTACCAGTGGGAGTGGGAAGCATTGAGCTGCCTGTTGGTCCAGTTTTGTGAGGTTTCAGCCAGTAACTTGTAGTCTATTGGTCGTTTTGGGCCAGTTCCTAGCTTCTTTCAGCCCCCTGATATAAAACACGCTAAACGCACGTTTTTTAGCTTGTACCTACTCAGCACAGATCCTCGTGGTGGCCAGCAGAGTAATCCAAGCTTCAGAGAGCTAAAAAAGCGACTTTACCTGATTTAAGTATATTTTTGTGGCTTTCCACTTCTATTTATCTAGCAACTGTATTTCGCCTGCTTGCTGATACATTGTTATTGTTTTTCTGCATTTATTCTGTTATTGCACTTGATTTCTCAGTTTGTTACTTTTAAAATCTGTAATTGTTGCAAATTGTTTGTGTAGGCTGTGATAGCCGATTTATAGCATTTATAAGTGTCTACTGTATCTGTTTCTGCTTGTTTTCTGAAAAAAAAAAAAATATCTCTTGTTTTCCCGCCTTACTGAGCTAGAGTAGTCCAGTTTCAGAGCTTGCTGATCCCTGGACTTTGTTTGCAGTTCCTGTTACTGATTCTTTGCCTAATTTGGAAGAGAGGAAGTTCCCTTGCTTACCAGTGGGAGTGGGAAGCATTGAGCTGCCTGTTGGTCCAGTTTTGTGAGGTTTCAGCCAGTAACTTGTAGTCTATTGGTCGTTTTGGGCCAGTTCCTAGCTTCTTTCAGCCCCCTGATATAAAACACGCTAAACGCACGTTTTTTAGCTTGTACCTACTCAGCACAGATCCTCGTGGTGGCCAGCAGAGTAATCCAAGCTTCAGAGAGCTAAAAAAGCGACTTTACCTGATTTAAGTATATTTTTGTGGCTTTCCACTTCTATTTATCTAGCAACTGTATTTCGCCTGCTTGCTGATACATTGTTATTGTTTTTCTGCATTTATTCTGTTATTGCACTTGATTTCTCAGTTTGTTACTTTTAAAATCTGTAATTGTTGCAAATTGTTTGTGTAGGCTGTGATAGCCGATTTATAGCATTTATAAGTGTCTACTGTATCTGTTTCTGCTTGTTTTCTGAAAAAAAAAAAAATATCTCTTGTTTTCCCGCCTTACTGAGCTAGAGTAGTCCAGTTTCAGAGCTTGCTGATCCCTGGACTTTGTTTGCAGTTCCTGTTACTGATTCTTTGCCTAATTTGGAAGAGAGGAAGTTCCCTTGCTTACCAGTGGGAGTGGGAAGCATTGAGCTGCCTGTTGGTCCAGTTTTGTGAGGTTTCAGCCAGTAACTTGTAGTCTATTGGTCGTTTTGGGCCAGTTCCTAGCTTCTTTCAGCCCCCGATATAAAACACGCTAAACGCGCGTTTTCCAGCTTGTACCTACTCAGCACAGATCCTCGTGGTGGCCAGCAGAGTAATCCAAGCTTCAGAGAGCTAAAAAAGCGACTTTACCTGATTTAAGTATATTTTTGTGGCTTTCCACTTCTATTTATCTAGCAACTGTATTTCGCCTGCTTGCTGATACATTGTTATTGTTTTTCTGCATTTATTCTGTTATTGCACTTGATTTCTCAGTTTGTTACTTTTAAAATCTGTAATTGTTGCAAATTGTTTGTGTAGGCTGTGATAGCCGATTTATAGCATTTATAAGTGTCTACTGTATCTGTTTCTGCTTGTTTTCTGAAAAAAAAAAAAAAATATCTCTTGTTTTCCCGCCTTACTGAGCTAGAGTAGTCCAGTTTCAGAGCTTGCTGATCCCTGGACTTTGTTTGCAGTTCCTGTTACTGATTCTTTGCCTAATTTGGAAGAGAGGAAGTTCCCTTGCTTACCAGTGGGAGTGGGAAGCATTGAGCTGCCTGTTGGTCCAGTTTTGTGAGGTTTCAGCCAGTAACTTGTAGTCTATTGGTCGTTTTGGGCCAGTTCCTAGCTTCTTTCAGCCCCCTGATATAAAACACGCTAAACGCGTGTTTTTTAGCTTGTACCTACTCAGCACAGATCCTCGTGGTGGCCAGCAGAGTAATCCAAGCTTCAGAGAGCTAAAAAAGCGACTTTACCTGATTTAAGTATATTTTTTGTGGCTTTCCACTTCTATTTATCTAGCAACTGTATTTCGCCTGCTTGCTGATACATTGTTATTGTTTTTCTGCATTTATTCTGTTATTGCACTTGATTTCTCAGTTTGTTACTTTTAAAATCTGTAATTGTTGCAAATTGTTTGTGTAGGCTGTGATAGCCGATTTATAGCATTTATAAGTGTCTACTGTATCTGTTTCTGCTTGTTTTCTGAAAAAAAAAAAAAAATATCTCTTGTTTTCCCGCCTTACTGAGCTAGAGTAGTCCAGTTTCAGAGCTTGCTGATCCCTGGACTTTGTTTGCAGTTCCTGTTACTGATTCTTTGCCTAATTTGGAAGAGAGGAAGTTCCCTTGCTTACCAGTGGGAGTGGGAAGCATTGAGCTGCCTGTTGGTCCAGTTTTGTGAGGTTTCAGCCAGTAACTTGTAGTCTATTGGTCGTTTTGGGCCAGTTCCTAGCTTCTTTCAGCCCCCTGATATAAAACACGCTAAACGCACGTTTTTTAGCTTGTACCTACTCAGCACAGATCCTCGTGGTGGCCAGCAGAGTAATCCAAGCTTCAGAGAGCTAAAAAAGCGACTTTACCTGATTTAAGTATATTTTTGTGGCTTTCCACTTCTATTTATCTAGCAACTGTATTTCGCCTGCTTGCTGATACATTGTTATTGTTTTTCTGCATTTATTCTGTTATTGCACTTGATTTCTCAGTTTGTTACTTTTAAAATCTGTAATTGTTGCAAATTGTTTGTGTAGGCTGTGATAGCCGATTTATAGCATTTATAAGTGTCTACTGTATCTGTTTCTGCTTGTTTTCTGAAAAAAAAAAAAAAATATCTCTTGTTTTCCCGCCTTACTGAGCTAGAGTAGTCCAGTTTCAGAGCTTGCTGATCCCTGGACTTTGTTTGCAGTTCCTGTTACTGATTCTTTGCCTAATTTGGAAGAGAGGAAGTTCCCTTGCTTACCAGTGGGAGTGGGAAGCATTGAGCTGCCTGTTGGTCCAGTTTTGTGAGGTTTCAGCCAGTAACTTGTAGTCTATTGGTCGTTTTGGGCCAGTTCCTAGCTTCTTTCAGCCCCCTGATATAAAACACGCTAAACGTGCGTTTTTCAGCTTGTACCTACTCAGCACAGATCCTCGTGGTGGCCAGCAGAGTAATCCAAGCTTCAGAGAGCTAAAAAAGCGACTTTACCTGATTTAAGTATATTTTTTGTGGCTTTCCACTTCTATTTATCTAGCAACTGTATTTCGCCTGCTTGCTGATACATTGTTATTGTTTTTCTGCATTTATTCTGTTATTGCACTTGATTTCTCAGTTTGTTACTTTTAAAATCTGTAATTGTTGCAAATTGTTTGTGTAGGCTGTGATAGCCGATTTATAGCATTTATAAGTGTCTACTGTATCTGTTTCTGCTTGTTTCTGAAAAAAAAAAAAATATCTCTTGTTTTCCCGCCTTACTGAGCTAGAGTAGTCCAGTTTCAGAGCTTGCTGATCCCTGGACTTTGTTTGCAGTTCCTGTTACTGATTCTTTGCCTAATTTGGAAGAGAGGAAGTTCCCTTGCTTACCAGTGGGAGTGGGAAGCATTGAGCTGCCTGTTGGTCCAGTTTTGTGAGGTTTCAGCCAGTAACTTGTAGTCTATTGGTCGTTTTGGGCCAGTTCCTAGCTTCTTTCAGCCCCCTGATATAAAACACGCTAAACGCTGCGTTTTCCAGCTTGTACCTACTCAGCACAGATCCTCGTGGTGGCCAGCAGAGTAATCCAAGCTTCAGAGAGCTAAAAAAGCGACTTTACCTGATTTAAGTATATTTTTGTGGCTTTCCACTTCTATTTATCTAGCAACTGTATTTCGCCTGCTTGCTGATACATTGTTATTGTTTTTCTGCATTTATTCTGTTATTGCACTTGATTTCTCAGTTTGTTACTTTTAAAATCTGTAATTGTTGCAAATTGTTTGTGTAGGCTGTGATAGCCGATTTATAGCATTTATAAGTGTCTACTGTATCTGTTTCTACTTGTTTTCTATTATCCCCACTTCTAGGCAGCATGTCACCGAAAAAAAAAAAAACCAAACCGGGATCAGTTGCTAGTGTCTTTGCTCAGCTGGTGAACCTGTATTCCAGGGATTGTTTAAATTGCCTCTGAGTGCTAATACCTAGTTCAGATCTAAGCTCTCGTCTGTTTGTTAAAACCTATCTGATGGAGAGATTCTGTTTCCAACCGTTCCCTGAAGAGGCTGAGTTTCACTGGACTGTGGACTGCCTGTTAGTGCAGGGATTGGGATTGTAATGGTCTTACCAGTTACAGTGGAGTGGGACACTTGCCCAGTCTCCTAGTTTCCCACCCAACCCTGACTTGTAGTTGTTTCTATAAACTACAGCATAAATCATTAATTTAGTGGGAAGCGTTTTCCAGCTCCGAGGCTCTGATATCGTAGGGCCGTAGCAGCAGAGGCCAACCAGCATAGACAATTCTTTAGAATAAACAACCACCACCTCAGGCCTGGCAAATATACACCTGCAACACATAGACCTTAAGTCAGAGTGTTTTCCAGTCACAGCTAGAAGGCTCAATTTATTTCATCTGCCTCAAGACTTTTTTTTACCTGATTGACTCTGTGATACATTTTTGTGACTTATTTGGCATTGATTGATCAGACACACTGTATTTCTAAACCTGTAGGCCACCAGACTGGTATTTAGTGTAGAAATACAGTAAGCTGCCTGTCTCGCATTTTTAAAGAATCCCCACTTGCTTATTTATTCATAATTCAAAAGGGTTCTTTTCTGAAGCAAGCGAATTGTTTTTGTACAAATTGTCAGTGTAGCTGTTAATTATTACCAAGGCGATGACATTGGTTTAGGGAGTCCTCGCCAGGCTAGCATCCTTGTCTGAAAATCCACTGCCAGGATTTCATTACTGAGGAGCTCTCTGTTATGGGTAAGGCCCAAGGGCAAAGGCGTATGACCCTGAGACTGAGCAGTTTCTGCAGTCCTACCTTCTTCACTGAATGATGCCAGCTGTATACAGAGGGATTAAAGCCATGATCAGCTTTTTTATACTTCCTGAAGCTTTTAGCTAAACACTGGGCTTACTGTCGTCATTTTCAGTAATTTAGTCCAGTGGATTTCTAGTTGCCTCTTTGAATCTTTGAAACTACTTGTCTAGGGACTAAGACCCATACGGTACAGTTTTTCTTAGTGGGGAGGTTGCACCTGTCACCCTGTTCCTATTGGAGGCTTTGCCAGTAACTTCTATAGTGCCTTTTTTTAAAGAGCCAAAGTTGCTCAAATTCTAAACCTACCACCCTGAACACAAAAGGAAAAACTTCAAAAGGGTAATGCTGCTCTTAATGCCAGAATAGTCTAAATCTCAACAACTAAGCCATGGCAACTACTGTGGGAGGCCTTTCCCTCTCTCAAGTGCATAGCTGTGGAATAAAACACGCATGCGGAGCAACTAATGTATTCCGTGCGTTGACAGAAACCTTTTGGATTTTCAAAGCTGCATATAATTTTTCCTGGAGGAGCTGATTTAATTTACAGCACTATCATTTTACCATCTCTTATCCATGTATTTTTCCGTGCTATACCACTTTATTCTCTGCATACACTCAGTTTGTTACTTGCATAAATCCAGGTGCAATTACTAAAACTGTTCTGCAAATTGTAGGCTGTGATAGCCACCACAAACTCAAGTGTACTGTTCTGAAAAAAAAAAAAAAAACACCATCTCTGTTTTCCCCCCTTATAGACTAGAGTAGTCCAGTTTCAGAGCTTGCTGATCCCTGACTTTGTAGGTCTCCTGTATGGACTTTTAGGAGTCTCACAACAAGAGGAGTGGAAACATACTTGAGTCACTGCACTTTATTCCACCGAACATGGGAGCACAGTGTTCCCAAATCCAACTTTTCGTACTTTTGGTGAGTTTCAGCCAAACTAATCTTGGAGGTTCTTCCCACCCCCCCTGAAATAAAATATTGACCGACAGTAACGATGCTCCTGGCTCTTCGTAAAGCGGAGGCGTTCCACACTTCTAGACTAGTGTGGAGTGCTCCCTACAGAGCATTTTAAGTGACTCGAAAGATCCCGGAGCTAAAGTACAGTACTCTCAAAACCGCTGTAATCGAGGCTTCTATTTTCCAAATCGTGGGCCTTCTACCAGCACCTACGCAGCGACTTGCATGGATAGATGGGCTCAATCCCAAGCAAAACAAAGACTCTTTGTACTGCTAAGCACTTTGTGCTGCAGTCTGTGCTGACTTCAGACCCAGTTGTTTGCCAATCCCACAAATCCTCTACAACGGAGGAAGCTACTACAAGA
The DNA here is from genome assembly GCF_019279795.1 of Protopterus annectens. Lineage (NCBI taxonomy): Eukaryota > Metazoa > Chordata > Ceratodontiformes > Protopteridae > Protopterus > Protopterus annectens. Next base: position 89,909,231 of record NC_056748.1, read on the forward strand.
TAGAGCAAAATCTTAGGTAAGACACCCTTGATCACTATATCTAAGAGCTCTCATATCATCGCTTTTGAAAAAAAAAAAAGACTCAAAAGACAATCATTTCTTTAGCTTTTAGAATAACCTGGGAGGAAACTCCCAGTTGCTCAGAACTAGTTTGATGTGAAGTTACTGATCCTGACATTGCCACAACTGGCTGACAGGTTCAGTGCAAACTTCTCCAAAAGGAGAGATATCTTACCAGTTGCAGAAACATCTCCATTGTGAGGTTTCAGCCATAACCCAATACTGGGAAAGTCATGGTCGCATGGTTTCGGACCTGATGGTTCCTAGTCTGCTGTGTTGCTACTTCTCAATGATATAAAACAGCTAACAGCTGTTTTCAGCTTACACTCTGGCCATACCACCCTTGCAGTTTCGAAGGAGACGTGACCAAGTAGCTTAACTGTGGAGTCCACTTCATCAGAGTAGGCCGCCATTTTACCCCTTGCAGAAGATTCTCACCGTTATTTTGTTCGGGCTGCCACACAACAAGCCTTTATCTGCACTACTTCGCTCCCCTGGAGGAAGTGACATCATTTTTTTAATGGACCTACATGTAAAGCATCAGAGAATTCTGCAGACTTTTGATCCAACCCAGTTTGTTTGTGCAGATCATGCCTTTTAAACTTGGTTGACTTTTATTTGCAAATTGCAGTCACCAAAGCCATTGAGTAAAATTTCTAAGTCCATACGGCTCTAGCACAATTTCGACTTCTGGCTTGGCTGATGACAATCCACGCGATTTATCATTCAAATACTCATACTGTTTTAGTATCTGTTTCTTGTTTTCTTGTTTTCCATCTTATACTTGATGTCTAACCAAGATTGGTTGCAAACTCTGACTTTGTGAAGCAGTAACCTAAAATATTGCTCCTGGCACAGCCATGGCAGACTCAGCCTGTACAAGTGGTGTACAGGGCTCAGTCCTGACTTTGTTTGCATCTACTTTTCGCCTAAAAAACACAGGAGGGTTATGTTACCAGTTTGCAGTGACTGCAAGCATAGCTGCCTTGGTCCAGTTTTCAGAGGTTTCAGCAGTAACTGGTGCCAGGAGGCCATGACTCCAGTTAAATGCCAAAAACTGAGCGAATTGCTACCGGCCTGAAAGTAAACAAAGTTTTTTGCATAACCTGTTTTTCCGCTTAGCCTATTTCTCTAAGCAAATAGTGGCAATCCACTGAGCACAGTTTTGTAGGTGAGACCAGTTATCAGCCTGCTGGAGACCCATTGATAGTAGTCTGTCATTCTATCAACCCTTATGTAGGTAAAGTGAAATTTGTACTTGGGATAGCGACCCTTACTTACATTTGACTGCTTTATCGCTAGTAAAGCTAAAAAATGATAATCACCTCATCTGTCATAATTGAGGCAGGAGCATAAGTGACTCTCCTTACTCATCACTCATCAGCCAATGATTATACAATTTTTCAATGTATCTGAGACACTTGCAGCAGCTGAAAAAAGTTTAAAAAGGTAAATCTCAATTGTTTGTTTTTGAGATTCTACACTGGGAAGAGGATTATGGCTAGCCTGGCTATTCATAGCTCAGTGCAATTTTGCTCACAGAAGGGTGACTTTTTGTCCCACTATACTGGGCACATGTCAAACCCAGATTTGATGAATTGTTTCACCTCAAAAAAAAAAATCTATAGAATTTTACCATGAACCCACTAAAAGGTAGCTAAGGGAGCTTGAAGCACCTGGAGTTACCACTTGCAGGTCCTATTTACCATGGAAGGAGGTTTCTTGGCCAGTAACTTGATCTTATTTCCAGTTTCAAAAAAAAAAAAAAAAAAAAAAGGCCTTTAGAATCATGCCCCTGTATTGCCGTGGAACCCAAGGGAGGAGGTCTTCGGGTAAAATTGTTTGAGGCAGAGAGTTAATCTTTCTTAACTGAGCCTTGTTGGCAGAAAGTAATTTGACCAATGGGGATGGTTGCACAGGATACGCATAGAATATTAACCCCAGTGGGATAATTGAGCCTCAGTGTGTCAACTTGGCAGAGCAATTATACGACAGAGGGTTCACAGTTCAAAAATACGCATGGAAGATTAGGTCTATTGTTCTCCTCATTGCAAGGTGGGCAAAGTAAGCCCCAATCTCGATGCAAGGAATCGTATGCTATTTTCTGTAAAATATGCCCTACCGCAGGTGGCAGATATTTCTGCCCTTTCAGCCGCATTTGCAAACATTTTATAGAATTCCTCCAATGTTAAACCCTAAGCACTGAGTAATATTTCATATGTATGTTTTTTAGGGTGGAGGGTGTAGCATTTTAAAACCCATCAATATACTATGCAACTGGCCGAAAAAGTAGTTTGGCTTAATCGTAGTGTAAGTATGGATAAACAGTCTACTTTGTTACTTTGTAAACTTCCTAAAGTGGCTCACTTTGGAGCTGTGTAATGCATAAATCCAACTTATTTTGTGCTTGTTAGTCAGAAGGACATTAAAAAGTAATTGTAAGTAAAACAATTTTGTTCTTGTTACTTTGCCTATAAATAACCTATGTTGCCCACATGGGAAATACAAATTTCGTATGTCCCTTCAGGGCTGCAGTGGAGTGTAAAACAGCGGGTTTTTTGTGTGTATAGGTTCCAAGAGAAGTTTGCCTGCCTAGCCTAAAATTGTCCCTAAAGAGGTTGAGTCTTTTGCTCAGTATTGGCCAATTACCTAGTCTCTGATATGAAAAAAACCAAAGACTTCTATTTATATTCCCCGCCTGAATGATTTCCCCATGTTTACAGTTAGTGTGGGAGTGGGATGACTGGAACATTGGAGTCCGCAAACTCCGTTTCAAGCCTGCCAAAGAAATACAAGCCTTTCCTGTTCCAACTCAGTTACTGCCTACTACATTCGCATACTTTGAAGTAAGCCTTGTCAGCAGTTACTACAGATATGCAGAACTAGCGGTGTATTTTGTTTTTCTGTTGGCTATCATGTTTGATTACTCAAGGTTTAATTTTAGGCTGTACACTGTGCAGAAAGAAGCAATTGGGGCAGATAGCCACATCATGGTCTTAACCCCAGGAGGCACCTGGGAGAATAGTGTACAAAAGCATACTTGCATTATGTATTTCCCTTTACTGTGCAATATTCTGGCAGTTGAGCCGTGAAAAAATTAATTATTTACATATTTACATTGTTTTAGTTGTGGATCAGTAGTCACAGCTACTATTTCTAAAAGTAAGTTGCAAAGTGCTGTGAGAAGAGAAGTCCAGTTCAGAGCTTACCTGTTCTGTGTTTCTGCTCTGTACTACATAACAAAAAAAATTGGACAAAAGGAAGTTTTGTTATAGGCTGTGATACTGGGCTGTTGTGAGGTTTGTGCACTTTATATTATTGTAGTTAAGATACTTTTCCTTATTTCTTACAGTGAATGTGTAGATTAATACCTTTGGTTTAAGCTATCAGTTCTTGTAAGCAGGTAGTTCAGCAAAATGAGTCTGTATCTTACAAGGAGTAGTGTAGCTAGGTGAAGATAACTACCCAAGTATTTTCTTGCAGTCTTCCAACCCCAATCTTTCGTTGCAATCCATTCCACACTTGTAATTTTCTGTTGCATACATTGCTTTAATCTGGCATTTTGAATCCAGATGATTTATAAACACTGTATGATGTTCAGATTCATTGCTGTACCTGTACTATTAACAGCATTTAAATTTCTTAGTTTGTTGCATTAAAATAAATTGCCATTGCTCTTTTATTGATGTTCCTATTTCAAGGAAAATGCTAAACAGGAAGGAGGTTTTGAAAGTAATACTTCTTTTGTTCATACTGCTGCAGAATAACCATTGCTGAGATCAGATAGCCAGTTTGTGTCAGTTGATGAAGTTGATGGCACTGTGGGTTCCTGTTACACATAGTAAGAGAAAAAAACATGTTACTGGCTGAGGAAGCATTCTTCTTGTCATTTGTAGTTTGGAGGTTTTAATTTGCCACTGTTAATAAATTGTTAGTTCCATTATTCCTGTTCTGTGCCTTTCATATAAAATCAGCTTGCAGATAGTAAGACAGCAGCCCTGACAGTTGGCTTGTACACTACTGCCAGCACAGACATGCTGGTGGCAAAGTGCTACCAAACAGCAACATTAACTTTATCATTTTTCATTCTGAAAACAACCTTCATTGTTGCAAAAACCCATTGTCTGACACTGTGACACCATTAACATTTGTGTACTGCAACTGTATTTCGCTGGTGCCAGAGCCATGGCCTAAAGTTAAATGCCAAAAATGCATAGTCATACCCTTCGGGAAAAACAAGGTTACCCCTAGCTACCAAATAGGTGGCAATCCACTGAGCACAGAAGAAGTTATCAGGGACCTGGGGACCCAGGTTGATAGTAGTCTGTCATTCGACACCCATGTAGGTAAAGTAGTTAGGAAGACCTTCTACATTGCCCACCTTATCATGAAGGGATTCTCATCTAGATCAAGGGAGGTCATAGTCTCCCTTTACTCATCACTCATCAGACCAATGATTGAGTACAATGCCCCATTCGGAATGTATCTGACCCGACACTTGCAGCAGCTGGAGAGGCCACAAAAGTTCCTCACCAAAAGGATAAAGGGTCTCAAACATCTGTCCTATGCTGCCCGACTGAAAGAACTCCAGCTCTATTCAGTCGCACTTGCTCAGAGGTGACCTTTGCCTAACATACAAGGCCATGTCAAACCCAGATTTGATGAATATGCTTCACCTCAAAAAATCTAGATCCATCAGAGCCACAAGGGCAGGAGACTTAAACCTCGACACGGCTATTAATAGGATGTGCTGGAGGGATATATTCATCACCCAAAGACTCCCTATGCTGTGGAACAAAATCCCGGTATATGTGAGGCAGAGCACCTCACTGGCCTTGTTCAAGAGAAATCTTGACCAATGGATGGGAGATCGCAGATATACCCCAGGGATTACCTCAGTGTCACTGCTCGACAGAGGCACAGCAAAATAATGGGTATAGTTCCCCATACTAAAGGGGTGGCGTAAGCCACAAAACGATGGGCTAGGCTTGTAAATGCCCTCGGGCAGATAGCCTAGTATGAACCTATGAACCTATGAACCTATGAACACTGAAATTAGTGAATAGGTGGGAGGTAATAAAACATCAATTATATGTGTGAAATATGGCTTTGCAAGAAAAATGGATAAAAGTCTGGACTTCTGTTGACTTTGTAAACTTATGCATGGGCTGTAATGCATAAATCCAACTTATTTTCATTAGTGTTTAGAAGGACATTAAAAGGGGGGAGTAATTGTAAGTAAAACAATTTTTGTTCTTGTTAGTATTTGTATAAAACATTCCATGATACAAATTTCATGTTACATACAGAAAAGCAGTTTTTGTACTGTATAGTCAGAGGTATTTTAAATGTCAAGGGGAGTCTTTTCAGTGGCTGGTGTATGTGTTATAAAACAATTTATTTATATTCCTTGAATGATTTTACATTTGTTAACTGCATTGGTCCAACTGAGCTAGAAGCCCATTTTCAATGGAGACCCGAGGAGAAAAGCTCCAGGAAATTACATACAGATATTTGCAGAACATAGCAAAAAGAAAAAGAAAAAATGTATTTTAAGTTATACAATAAAGTAAAAAATAAGAAGTAAAAGCAAAATATCAAAAAAAAAAGATAAATAGAGTTACAGTAGACAAACAGTGAGATAAATTTAACAGAGTCAGAAATTACAAAGTATACATTATAGGTATTTACAAATGGCATGGACAATATAATACAATGGCAGAATTGGAGTTAATGTAAGTGAAAAAAAGATTAATTATTTACATATTTACATTGTTTTTAGTTGTAGTGGATACATAGTAGTCACAGCTACCTGAGTAAGGTTTCATAAAAGAATAAGAAAGACAGTCAAGTAAAAGTTGTAAGAGAAGAGAAGTGTGTTTAAGTAGGAGACAGAAAGGTTGGAGACCATGGGGAATTCATGTAGGCTCCTGGTACAAGCAGATCTGTACTTTACACTATAACAAGAGAAGAAAGGGTGGGTGGACAAAAGGAAGTTTAATGTTAATAGGCTGTGATACTGGGCTGCCGGTGTTGGGGTGGAGTGTAAAAGTGCACTGGTTATATTATATGTAGAATTAAGATACTTTTCACTTATTTTTACAAGGGTGAATGTGTAGATTAATACCTTTGGTTTAAGCTATAAACAAGTGTTCTTTGTAAGCAGGTAGGCTTTAAAAACAAAGCAAAATGAGGAAAGTCATGCAAGATGCTAAGTATCTTACAAGGAGTAGTGTAGCTAGGGTGGAGCGAGATGGGCAACTACCCTGGGTGCAAAGTGTTGCGGGCTTGCAGTCTTCCAACCCCAATCTTTCGTTAATGCAATACCATTACACCATACACTTTAAAAGTAATAAAAAAATGGTACGTATTATCGCAACCACATTTTCGCGGTTGCGAATCTGGCATTGTTGAATCCAGATGAGCGCATGAAACACTGTAAAATGATGTTCAGACTCCTCATTGCTGGTAAAAAACCTGTGGACTACCTTCAGGGACAGCAAAACTTTCCAAATTCCTCTTCCAGTTTGCCATGCATTACAGACGCACGCTTAAATTGCCATCCATGCTCTTTTATTGATGAATGGAAAATGTGAACCGTCACGAACAAGGAAAATGCACACACAGGAAGGAGGTTTTTTGGAAAGTAATACTTTCTTTAAAAAAATGTAAACATACTGCATGCAGAATAACCATTGCGATGTGAAAGATCAGGGATAGCCATGCTTGTAAAAAGTCAGGGTTGATGAAGTTGATAGGCAACTGTGGGTTCCTGATTACACATAGTAAGAACGGTAAAGAAAACATGTTACTGGCTGAGGAAGCACTTCTTCTTGTCATTTGTAGAATTTGGCAGGTTTTTAATTTGGACCTGAACATATGTTAATAAATTGTTAAAAAAAAGTGAAGTAAAACCATTATTCCTGTGGCTGTGCCTTTCTATATGGGGGAAAGTGGTTAGCAATTGCAGATAGTAAGACAGCAGCCCTGACAGTTGAAGCATGTATGCACTTTACTGCCAGCTACATGACATGCTGGTGGCAAAGTGCCTACCGAAACAGCAACATTAACTTTATCATTTTTCATTGCTAACCCTGCCCAAAACAACCTTCATTGTGCAAGGAAACCCATTGTCTGACACTGTGACACCATTAACATTTAGATGTAAACATCGGGAAACAACCGTTATTATCGCAAAAATGTGGTTGCGATAATACATAAGTACCAAAAAAATAAATGTTTTGTTTCAACTGAGACCTGAGTGCTGCAGTGCTTCATGCAGGCAGGGTACAAACTGTTGAAACTGATTGCTACATTTGTAGCAAGCAGTTTGCTATAGTATAAAAATATTTTTTTTACTAAGACATAAGCACCATAATTTTAGAAAAGTGCTTTTTTATGTCTTGTCCTGAGAATGGCCAAATTTCCTAATGGACTATTAGTTGGACAAACAGAGCTTGATGAATTATTATCAATGTTTGACAGACATGGTATTGAACTGTTGCATTTTATTATTAAAGTTAACAATGGTAAAATTAATTCTCTTTTAGGAGATGTTAACAAATTAAATGAAGATATTTTAAATGATGAAAGTTTTTTAAATTTTGAAGGGAAGTATGATAATATTTTTAAAAAAAATAGAACAGCAGGTAAAGGACAACACACAGAGAAAACAATGGAAATTGAAAAGGGATGAATTGGAATATAAGCAAAAGAAGCTTATATATTACCAAGAAGTTACTATGGGGAAAGTACTGAAATGGATGGAACGGGTAACAATCCTGATTTTTTAGTTAACCAAGAGAATGGAGGGGGACAAAATAATAATTACAACCATGATGTAGTGGATGAGGTTTTTGACCAAGAATTTCCTCAGTTGAGAAGGTCTGAAAGGTTACAGAATAGAGATCGTAACTGACAGAATAACAATATTTTTTTAGGGGGGCAACAGACACCCAGGGGGAGATTACTGAGGGGCCAGAGAACCTATTGGAACAACAACAGAAACAACAGATTTTAGAAGGAAACACAGATAGGAATCTTATTACAGAGAATCTTATTACAGAAGATCTATCGAGTATTATTCACACTAGGAATGGTTTTAAGATTTTCAACTATACAGGTCACCCAATTACAGATACACATTTTACTTTGTTTGAGAAGGGATTTAAATTTGTCCAGTGCAGAAACCAGGATTAGCACAAACACTCACAAAATTGAAGTTATATACAAGAAAATTAAATTTACAGTTATATTTTAAGCAGTCAATGAATGTACAAAATGTGAATAGAAGTATTTTAAGGAAAAAAAGTCTGTTTGACCCCCCATTAAACCCAGTGTTGGTACACTTTGAGAACACGTGTACTAAGGGAATTTGTAAAGAATATTATGGTTACAAAGAGGAATATCACAACCTGTCTAGAGAAGAAAAAATATTACTAAATGAGCTAAGGGAGTCAAAACCAATACGGGCAATGAAGCCAGATAAGGGAGGGGGAATAGTTTTAGTAGAAACACTTGATTATATTAATGAGATAACCAACATGTTACAAGATACAGAAAAATACTTGAGTGTCTCTAGAAATGAAGTCAACATGGTTCATAGGAGACTACAGATGTACCTAGAGGATAGTTTAATGCAGGAGATCATTAATGAGGAGGCTTTTAACTTCCTACAGAACCAAGCATACCAAAGGTACACAAGGATATTTACCACCCACCATATAGATTAATTATAGCAGCTCAAGGTAGTTCCACACACCCATTGGGAGTGTTCATAGATAGGTTATTAAAAGACACGTTACAAAAGGTAGACTATATTGTGAAAGATTCATGGGATTTTTTAACTCGGATAAAACAGGAATATTACACAGACTATACTGGTTTTTCAGCTATTGATGTTGTTGACCTTTTTGGGTCCATTTCCCATGAATTAGGATTGGAATTATTTAACGATGTACTATTGGAATACAGTAATTTAAGTGCAACCATGATTAATTTTGTAGTACAAATGATGGAATGGGTATTAAAAAACAACTTTTTTGTATTTGAAGAAGAATATTACAAGCAATTAAAGGGGGTAGCAATGGGGTCAAGTTGTGCCCCAATTTTTGCTAATTTAGTTTTTTGTATGTGGGAGAAGAAATACATATTTGATACTGAATTTTCCAAAGACTGGATACTATATAGTCATTATTTGGATGATGTGTTTATTTTATGGAAAGTGGATTTTGAGAAAGTATCAATATTTGAGAGATTTATTAATAACATTTGTGAATATTTTCAATTTACACATACTTATAATTCACATGTTATAGACTACTTGGATGTAAGGTTGATTAAAAACATTAACCAGAACTGCTATGAATCATTAGTTTACAGGAAACCCACATATTCTAACAGTTTCTTGAGATTTGAGAGTCAACACCCATTTTATATTAAGAGAAACCTTGTAAGAGGCCAGATGATTAGAGGGGCAAGAATGTGTTCAACGTCTGAAGGGTTAACAAAAAATTGATGTTGTTGACCGATATGTTTAGTAATAGGGGGTACCCCACAGAATTGGTGCAGAAATTTAAAGAAGAGATTACAATAGGATGGGGTAACAAATTCATTCCCCTATTAGGACAAAAACAAGTTATTAAGGAAGCACAAATTAACCAGACTGATAGATACACACATTCTATGGTTATAGAATTTAGTTCATTTGGCAGGGAGGTACAAAAGATTCTCACCAAAAATGGGGTGATTTTGGAAGGAAATGAAGAGTACACCCACTGGTCAGGTACGGGCCCACTCTTTACTAATAGAGTGGGGAAAAATATGAAATATTTATTAGAACACACAAAACAGTTAAGTACAGTTAGATCTACTAATGTGGTAGGTGTAACCAATGTTCACTGATTTTGGAAAGCACTGAATACAAGGTAGGAGACAAGACACCCACTATTAGGATGGTTCGTGGCAATTGTCAAACAAGAGGGGTCGTATACATTGCCATTTGTCAAAGCTGTTTAAATTTCTATGTGGGGAAAACAGAAGGACCATTAAGGCAAAGAATTTATGAACATACATATGCTATGGAAACAAAGAATAAAAATTATGCTCTTTTTAAACATTCAGAAACATGTCCAAATTTTACCAGATTCAAGTTTGGTATATTGGAGATAGTTAAAAGGAATATTAGAGGAGGTGATTGGGGGAATGAGTTAGAAAGTAGGGAACTGCATTGGCAGTTGACATTAAACGCAACATAATCCCCTGGTATTAACGAACATTTATCCCTACGGCCAGTGTTAAAACAGAAAGCTAGGAAATTGTAATTTAAAATGAGAATTATTACATTAATTCCTATGTTTTCAGTTTACACACTCAGTATTTTTCTGGGTATTAACCTTAGATGTATTATTGTCCTGTTAATACACTTCTTGAGTATGTATATTTTTAACATACTTTAGGGAACTGTATTTTTAAATGTTAATTGGATACTAATTAACTACACATTTGTATATAAGTGTAAAAAGGAGGGAAACACAACAGTTTGATAAAGTCTGTTATGGTTACAGACGAAAGTGCTTACTTCACTGTTGATTTTGGAGGTCATTATATTTGCTGTGGAATTCAGTTAAAGAATGGTGGAATAAACTTTTTTATGTTTGGATTGCATCCTTGTGCTTGGAATATTGTATGGTGCTTTTATTCAACGTGAGCGGACAGACACTTCCTGGGATTGTGTTTTTTTAGTTTTGTTTTTATGGTTTTTTTTTACTAAAACAGAAACACTATCATGTTCTGTACAGGCATTGTTGAGGGCAGGGTTGCCAGACGTCCCTATTTGGGCGGGACTGTCCTGAGATCAGCAGCCTGATCCCGAGTCCCACCCTGTCGGTTTAAATCCCGGCCAGCCTCCGCCTTGTTTGTTTTTTTTTTTTTTTGATTGTCCCGTATACCTGGCATACGGGCCAATCAAAAATTGCTAAACATGGAGCTTCTTGTGTTCCGCATTAAACACGAGAAGCTCAGTGTTTAGCGATTTTTGATTGGCCCATATGCCGGTATACGGGCCAATCAAAAAATCACTAAACACGGAGCTACTTGTGTTGAATGCGGAACTGCAATGCATTAAACACGAGAAGCTCCGTGTTTAGTGCAGAGCTACTGAGCGAGCTTAGTTCTTTAATGTGGAACTGTGTTCCGCATTAAAGACCTTTTTTTTTTGGTCTTCAGTTGCCGTGAAGACCTTTTTTTTTTTTTTTGGTCTTCACTTGCCGTGAGAGACCTTCTTTTTTTTTTGTCCCTACCTGGGGGGCTGGAAATCTGGCAACCTTGGTTGTGGGAGACAGGGTTGGGGCAGCACATGAAAATGGGACCTGAATGCCTGAGGGAGGAGGGGGCATGTTGTGCATCTGACAACCTGGTTGCTGTGCCAATAGAATTAATGTCCTTTTTTTCTCTTCAGCAGAAGAGTTGGAGGGGTCATATATTTAACTGTAACAAGCACATTGCTTATAAATTATGTTTTGGCTTATTATAGTAAAATGCTTTTTTTCTTTTTTTTTTTTCTTTTTGCTCTTCACTTGAAGAGCAGAGTGTGTGGGATGCTGGTTCATAGTACCAGCCCAGGGCACTGGTTGAACCAGCTATGCTTCTGCTTACAACTACCAAGGTATTAGCTTGTTTTTTTTCCATTAGCAAATATTCAGTGGGAGTCAAGAAGTCTGCAGCTGAAGGCAGCTGTACATTATTTTCTGAGTGAAATTTACAAAGATTCATTGCCAAGTACTTTTCCATGGAAACAAGACTTCTGCAGGTGCAAGCAATTAAATTATTTATTTACCCTTTGTTCACTGGGTCAATCTCAATAGGTTAATAGCTTGTTTTCAGGGGAGACTCAAGGTGATATTATACTATGAGGGGAAATTTGGCAAAGGCATAGGGGGACTTCCCCTTTTTTTTTCAATAGGTGCTTTGTGATCTTTTATATCCACCTAAACCACTGCCAACTCAGGCACATGAGGCCACAGTTTAACATAACATTTGAAGGACAACACATTCAGGAGTGCAGCACCCCCCCCCCCTTATGCTGCACTGTAGTGTTAGCAATCCATCTCCCTGGCATAGGAATGGAATCCGCAGCCTTCTGCACCAAAGGTGACAGGAACAGAACCCACAGCCTTCTGCACCAAGTGTCCTACCTGTTACACCATGGACACTGACAGTTGTAAGCATTCTCTGACGATGGAAGTGCAACATTTAGAAGTACAATGGCAAGTAGTTCAGTGAAAAATAAAGTTTAAAATTATGGAAAGTGAATAAGAGATAGCAATCACACTAGAAGTCTGGAAACTTTAATGCATTTAATAGAACAGTGTACAGTTTAATTTTATTTACAGATAGCCAGTGCACTTTTTCTTAATTTTTTTCTGAAAGTATACAAGACATTTTTCACATGTGGGAGGAAAGTAGATATAAGAAAAGAACAGTGAGCAATCAGTGTAAATGGGAACACAAACTGTAGCATGCTTACATGGGAAACAGTAATTTTAGGTTAGGTTAGGTAATGCCTGTAGGCACAGCTGTCAATTTGGGCAATTGTTCCTGTATGGAGGATTAAACTTCATTTTTGCAGGTATATAAAGTTTTGTGTGTTTGTCTTAAGTCAATAGAGGATGGAGTTTTTTTTTAAATGTGTTTAGTTTTTTGTTTGAGGACTTTCATTAAAGCAGAAAGTCTTGACAAATGTGACATAGATTCAATGGATATGAGAAGAAACAACTGCACAAAAGATCAGCCTGCCAGACATTAGTGTGTGCATGTAACACAAAATTTGGAAATACAGATTCAAAAAAACAACCATATATAATAGGTGGGAACAATATCTTTTTATAACAATGGCTATGCTCTCCATATTATCTTAGAACATAAATGGTATTATGGGTATAGATAAAAAGGAATGAGTTTTGAATTATTTTAAGAAATGTCGAGTGCAATTAGCAATGCAACAGGAGACACATTTGGAAAGAAATGAGCATGTGAATTTGATAAAGAAAGAATTTCAGGATGGATATTCAGAAGAATATCAGGGACAAAGAAAAAGGGGAATAAGTATACTTATTGCTAAAGGGGTTCCAGTAGTGAAAGGAAAGGAAAAAAAACAGTCATGGTAAATTTGTGGTAGTAAAGGGCTGTTGAAAAGGGAGGAGAATTACACTGGTGAGTATGCATGTTCCACCAAAAACTGCTATTGTGGAGCTTAAGAAAAGTTTGAGAGAAAAAATCAGCTTTCAGTAGGGAATATTACTTACAGGTGGGGACTGGAACTTGCTTTGCAATACTGAGGATGTATTAGGGGGACGTAGAAGGAACATATAATAAAAGAGGGTACATTTCGGAAGACATTTATAAAAATATTTGGTGTGGAAGATGTGAATTCAGTAGTAAGAACTCAGAATTTACATATTACTCCCCATGGTACACCAACAGAGCTATATTAGATAGAAATTATATTTCACAAGAACCTTTGCATTTAATTGAAAGCTTTTACACATATCCAATAACTATTTCAGGTCATACACAGATAAAAGTTAAGATAAAATGCAGGGTAATTAGGTAAAAATGAGACAGTGGCACATTCCCATCTAATTGCTGAAAAAAGAGAAATTTAAGGAATGGGTAGTGGAAATTATTTAAGAGTCTTTAGGAAAGATAGGAATATGTTAAGAGGTTATAAGTAGTGAGTGAACTAGAAAGATAATGGAGTTTAAAAACAGGGTAGAAATAAATGTGATATGATTAAGAAATAATATGAATTATGTAGAGGGGCTAACCAAGGTTAAAGGACTGCAGAATAAGGGGAATCTCACAGAACAAGAAGAGGTGCAAATGCAGAATGCTAAAGAAAAAATATGGGAGTGTCTAAATTATATGCCTGAGTTTAGAAATATTTCTGTTAAGCAACTATTTTTGAAAACTCCAGAGCACAAATACCTTTGCCACAATGATTTAGGCAGCAGAAACTAGAAAAGGTTGTTGCCAAACTAAAGAACCTATAAAAAGAAAAAAATAATTACAGATCTTTTAGAGGTAGAGATAAAATAGAGACATGTGGAAATCAAGAATGAGCAGAAATGAAAATATTTATGGAGGACTCGGTTATTGCCAAAGTTAGAAGTAGATGTGGCTCAACAACTAACAGTTAAGATAGGAGGGCATAAGATAAAAATGTGATGTATAATCAATCTTCAAGAAAGTCTCCAGGAACAAATGGTAATCCTGTGGAAGTTTGGAAGCTAGGAGGGAAGAAGGTGATTAAGATCTGAAAGATTTACCTTAATAATATTTTAAAAGGAAGGGAAGCACCAACATCTTGGAAGAAAGTTGTGGTAACTGTATTACTGAAGGGCAGTAAAAAAACATCAGATCTAGCTTCATGTACCCTCGTTTAAATTTTAAAACATTTTTAAGTGCTTACGTCTATAATAGCTACAAGAATGGCAAAGGTGTTCCCAAAATTGATATATATAGATCAACATTGTTTTGTGAAGGGGAGGCAAACATTTGACAACATTAATAGGACAATGATGATCCAGAGGGAAGCAGAATGTAAGAAAATAAGAAGTTATGTACTCACCATAACGTTCCATCTGAGTAGGTAAACTTCATTTGTCAGCAACCTATGGGTATCGGATCCATATCGAATCCGAGCCGGCAGCTTCAAACAGCTAAGATCTGAGCTCCAAGCTCATCCCCTTTACCCATAACCCCCTGCTATCCCTTCCTGAACTCAGATCGAGTTTGCTCATAAGCAGAAACATACAGAACCAAAGAACCACCTCTAAACTCCAACCTAAAGACAATCCGCCAAGACAAGCAGTATTGCTTTGAGTATCCATATGGATCAGGGGGAAGGAGGGGGGGGGGGTCGGTTGCTGACAAATGAAGTTTACCTACTCAGATGGAGCGTTATGGTGAGTACATAACTTCTTAATCTGAAGTAGTTAACTTCATTTGTGCATCAACCTATGGGACAGAGTCCCCAGCTACCTAATTCTTGGGAGGTCCTCATGGAAGGATGTTCCGGAGCACTGCAGAGCCGAAGGATGCTCTCCCTCTAGAGACAATATCCAATTTGTAATGGTTTATGAATGTATTAGGTGAAGCCCAAGTGGCTGCTGAACAAATGTCATCCAACGATACCCTAGATCGAAAAGCAGCAGAGGTAGAGATTGATCGAGTAGAATGGACATGGACATCTTGAGGTACAGACCGGCCCGAAGTCTCATAAGCCAGAAGAATACATTGTGAAATCCATCTGGACAAGGTGACTTTTGATACAGGTTTTCCCAAAGTGGGTTTAGCAAAGGATACAAAAAGCTGGTCTGATTTCCTGTGATCAGCTGTCCTGTGCAAATAAAACCTCAGTTGCCTATGTACGTCTAGAGAGTGTAGCTTGTATTCACCTTTATTCTGGTAATTTGGAAAGAATACTGGTAAATTAATAGATTGGTTGATAGTGGACTCCGAAGCAATTTTGGGCAGAAAGGAGGGATTGGGCCTGAGTGAAACTCAATCTTTGTGAAATATTAAGTACGGTGGCTTGGCACAGAGGGCTTGAAGTTCCGAAACCCTTCTGGCCGAAGTGATGGCAACAAGAAAAACTGTCTTCCAAGATAGGTATTTCAGATCCACTGAAGATGCAGGCTCAAAAGGAGGAGCTATCAGAGACTGAAGAACAAGGGTTAAGTCCCAAGGAAGGACTGCATGCTTAACTGGAGGCCTCAAAAGGAAAGTGCCTTTTAGGAAGGTCTTACATAATTTAGACGAAGTCAAAGGGCCGAGATCACTCCCGACATGATAGTGAGAGATTGCAGCCAGCTGGACCTTGACCGTAGAAGAACTAGCACCTTGGTCAAATAAGCCTGATAGAAAATCTAACACCGCTGGCAGTGGAGCTGTAAAGGGATCTAAGTTTTGACGCTCCGCCAAATAGAAAAACGCTTCCATTTGCTATTATAAATTCTTCTTGTAGATGGCTTATGCACGGCTTCTAGTATAGCCTTGACAGGGGACGAGATACTGGGAGTCCTAGCTATCAGTGGAACTGGATCAACCAAGCTGTCAGCTTGAGGTTGTCCAGGTTCGGAATTGACAGGCCTGATGGGTGAGAGATCAGATCCGGGATGGGATCTAGAATCCATGGGGAATTCACTAGATGAGACCACAGAAAAGGGAACCAAGGTTGACGAGGCCAGAATGGGGCAATGAGGATTACTCTGCTCCCCAACCGTCGGGCTTTCTGTAAGAACTTTAGCATCAGGGGAAGAGGAGGGTAACCATAAAGTAGACCGGGTGGCCAAACATGCACCAGAGCATCTCTGGGGGATTCCCTGGGTGGGGGAATTAGAGCGAAGTAGTCGCTGCACTTTGCATTCGAAGGCGAGGTGAAAAGATCGCAGCGAGGTTGACCCCACTTGGAGAAGATTAACTTCGCTATTCTAGGGTTTAGAGACCACTCGTACGGTGAGAGAATGGTTCGACTCAGCCTGTCTGCCAAGATGTTGGACCAGCCCGGAATGTGCATCGCTATGAGAAAGCGGTTGTTGGATATCACCCATTCCCACACTCTCATGGCCTCCCAACAAAGTGGATAGGACCTGGTTCCCCCTTGTTTGTTGATATACCAGACAACTGACATATTGTCTGTTTGAATCGCAATTGTCCCCAAGGGAAGAAGGCTGTGAAGTGCTTGCAATGTCAAAAGCACCACTCTCATCTCTATGACACTGATATGCAAAAGGGTCTCCGAATGGGTCCACATGCCTTGGACGGTCCTGCCCATGCAGTGCCCCCCCACCCAAGGCAAGAGGCGTTCATGGTCACCATGGCTAGGGGATGGGACATAGAGAAGGGGCGCCCTTTCTGGAGGTCCGGGGACTAGAACCACCATAAGAGGGCTTTCCTGCAGACCCTGCTGAGGGGAATGGGGAAGCTCATGGGATGCCGCAGGAAGGACCATTGGACTTGCAAGGTTCATTGAAGAACTCTCATATTCAAGCGCGCCAAGGGGAGAAGGTTGATAGTTGCCGCCATAGAGCCTAACGCCCTCAGGACCAATTCCGCAGATGGAGGTGGGGATTGAAGAAGGGCCAATATGTGGAGTCTTAGAGTTTGAAGCCGGACTGGAGTCAAGAAGGCTAGAAGCTGGTTTGTGTTTAATCTGGCTCCAATAAAATGATTTGGGTTGGAAGAAGGGAAGATTTTTTGATGTTGATTGTGATCCCCAGCCAGGGAGCTAAATGGAGAAAGTAGTCTCTGGCTGCGCATAGTAGATGCCTGGTGGGGGCGGTCAGGAGCCAGTCGTCCAGGTACAGAAAGACCTGAATTCCCTGGAGTCTCAGGTGGGCCACTACAACTGTCAAGACTTTGGTGAACACCCTGGGGGCTGTGGTGAGACCAAAGGGGAGGACCCTGAACTGGTAATGGCTGGCTCCCTGCCGGAAGCGGAGAAACCTCCTGGAGCGTCTGTCCATCAAAATGTGGTAGTACGCATCCTTGAGGTCTATGGAGCACATCCAGTCGTTCTCCTGTAGAAGTGGGAGAATGGATTGGAGAGTGACCATCCGGAACTTTTCTTTGGCTACTGACAGGTTTAGGAAGGACAGGTCGAGGATTGGTCTTAAGTCCCCCGTCTTTTTTGGCACCAAGAAGAACCTGGAGTAAAAGCCTGATCTGGACTGCTCTGGGGGGATGTGCTGGATTGCTCTTTTTTCTAGCAGCTGGAGGATTCCTCGGCTGCCGCCTCCTTTGATTGGGTGGGACATCGGGGAGGTTCCGCGGAGTGGAGGGGGATAGAGAAAAGGTATCTTGTAGCCTCTGGATATGATCTGAAGCACCCAGCGATCTGTTGTAATGGACTCCCAAGCTTCTAGGTGCCTCAAGAAACGCCTCCCGACTGCCTCCAGAGTGGAGCAGTCGGGTAACCCCTCAGGGATGCTGCGTGGGCTGATCAGAGAAAGGTTCTCTGGACCCGAAGTTCTTCGGACCCCCTCTGCCTCTAGGGCAGCGCCCACTCTGTCCTCCTCTGCTTCTGAAGGACGAGGGGTCCAGAGCAAAATGGGATTGTTGAGACTTCCGGAACCACATCTTCTTCTGTCTCTTTTGGTTTCTCAAGAAGGACCTCTGGGGAGCAGAGAAGCGGACTCTGACAGCAGACAACGTCTTCCCATCTTTCTCGCTCTGGACCAATGTGTTGCGTACGGTCTTGCCAAAAAGATCAGAACCATTAAACGGGGCATTTGTGAATGACGCCTTGAAGGGTTCTGCGAAATCACAGTGACGGAGCCACGCCTGTGACCGTAGGATGACGCCTGCTCCGCTGGCTCTAGCGGCTCCTTCTGTGGCATGGGATAGTAACCGCATAGAGGTATTAGAGATAGATTTGAGAGTGGCCATTCGGGTTGAGAACACTTTCTTATCCTCCACCGACATGGACTCTGGGGGCGACCCAGCGTATTCCTTAATGAGATCCCGCTGGAGTCGTATCATGTGTGCCATATAATTCAGCGACCTCACAGAGAAGGTGGCTGAAGTGAACACCCGCTTCCCCAGACGGTCTATCGTCCGAGACTCCTTGTCTGGAGGATGGACCAAGGAACTTTCCTGGGCCAGTTCCCTTTTGGTGGTGGCCGCCACCAACATGGCATCTACTGGGGCTCCCTTGCTCCAACATGACTTATCCGAAGGGGGGCTGAGGATTTTGTCAGGCCTCTTCGGGATGGGCTCCACAGTGTCCGGTTCCTTCCACGCCCTGGTAGTAATCAGGTCTACCAGGGGGTCGGCGGGAGGGGACACCCAAAAGGTAGATGGGCCTGCGTCAAACACCTCCAGAAACACATTCTCGTCAGAGGAAGGTTTTGGGGCTGACCACCCCCCTCTGATCCAAAGCATTTCCATGATGTCTCCGAAGGAGATGTCTTCGGGGGTGACCTTGGGGAACCTTCCCCTACCTCCAAGTCTGTGTCCTCTGTCAAGGACTCAGGTGAGTCCAAGTGCCTCCTTTTGCACTTGCATTTGTGAGGGACCTCTTCGGGGGGGCTGTCCAAGAAGGCCTCACCAACTACATCCTGTTCTGGCAAGGGAACAATCAGGGATGTTTGCGCAGGCTGTCCCTGGGACCGGGTGATGGAAGATAGACCCATCTGAGGGGGAGTGCAGGGTGGAGCTGTAGCCGAAGCCGGGGGCCTGGAGTCCCTCGACAGTACCCTCTCCACAATGTCGAACGCCGAAGGAGAGCTGCTCCCTATCGGATCCAAGAGCAGACCCTCCCTGGGATCCGACGTGCGGATCGGGGCCGGCTTCGAAGCGGTCGGATCTGTAGGGCCAGCATGCTTCGACCGCGACAGAGCCGAATTCATGCTGACACCTCTGGATCCGAAGCTCAGCTCTTGGCTCCGAGAGCTCGGATCCGAAGAAAAGGGGCCCGATAGACTCGAGGGCACCATCGGAGCCGAAGTACCGGAGACTATCAGCGCCGATGTTCCCCCGGCTCCAACGCTACCTGGCTCTGAAGGCTGCGAGCCCTGATAGTGGGTCAGAGAAGGAGCAATCGGGGCAAAAAAGGGGGTCGAGCTCCCCCCTGGTGGGAGGGAGGCAGGAGCACTCCCATCTGCATCTGGGCCTGGAGGAACCTACGCATCATCCGGTCCAAATCTGCGTCGGAGATGCTACGGGTAGACCTCGACGAGGCCACCGAGGCGGGCCGGGAATGCCCACTCGATGACCTCGAAGGCGACCGGGTCTCCTCCTCCTCCGGCTCCGGTGAGAAACAAGGAGAACGGAGCCAGGAAGGAAAAGATCCGGAGGCCATAGGAGGAGAAGCTCGCTTAGATGGCGGAGCCGAGGAAGAGGTCTCGGCTCGCCTCTTGTGATGCTTCCGCTTCTCCTTCCTAGCTTCCCTCTCCTCTTGGCCAAGGGTGGGAGGGTGAGTCCCAGCCAGAGGGAGAGAAGGTGGCGCTGCCGAAGCCTCGGCAGAAGCTACAGAGGGGCCGGAGGACGAAGCCAAGTCCGGGGGCAACAGTCCCGCCAGGATCAGCTTCGACCTCCTGTCCCTGATGGCCCTGGGGTTGAATACTGCACAAATAGAGCAGCCCAAAGTGAGATATTCAGCCCCAAGGCAAATAACGCACTGAGTGTGGCCATCCACTGGGGACAGCTTATGGCCACACTCGGTATATTTGGAAAAGAAAGATTTGGGCGCCTCAGACATTTTCTTAACCCACGGGCTAGGCCCCAAAACACGGACACACCTTAACACACACACGGGGAGGGAATACACTAACTGTGACTAACAAAAACAGTTGTAAGCTAAGCTAACTATGTAGACACACTCACACAACAATATTTTTAACAAAATATGAAAAAAGAAAGATTTTCCTCACAAAACTCCTATGCTAAGCCTAGAAGCTCGTTTCAAAGCTGCTGTTGAGAACAGTTGCAAACGAGATCTGAGGTCAGGAAGGGATAGCAGGGGGTTATGGGTAAAGGGGAGGAGCTTGGAGCTCGGATCTTAGCTGTTGGAAGCTGCCGGCTCTGATCCGATATGGATCCGACCGATACCCATAGGTTGATGCACAAATTAAGTTAACTACTTCAGATTACCACTGTTATTGGTGGGTCTTGACACAGAGAAAGAATTTGACAGAGTAAGCTGGGATTTTATGAATAGGGCAATGGAAGCATTTGCATTCCTTGATACAATAATCATGTTAATTAGGAGGATACTTGAAGGATCAGAAGCAAGAATTAAAGTGGGAGGGGTATTCTCTGATGACTTCTGTTTGAACACAGGAACCAGGCAAGGATGTCCTCTTTCTGTTTAGTTATTTGCTTTATATTTAGAGCCATTGGCAAAATAAAGGAATCAGAAATGCAAAGATATAACTGGCATGATAATTATGAAAAGTTGACTTTATTTACAGATGACACAAGTCTGTACCTACTAAACCCAGAAAAGAGCATCTCAGTATCATGGAACACTTTGAGAAAATGTCAAGTCTTTTTCAGGTTATACAATTAATGAAGATAAAACAAAGGCTATAGTCATAAATCATGTACCTACACGCAAACTGGCTCAGCAATATCCATATTTATGGGGACACAATACGATGATGTATTTAGGAGTATGGATTAAAAAGGCTTCTGGTCTGGCAGCTGAGGACATGTAGGAAGAGACTATCAAAAGGTAATACAAAAACTGAGAAAACTGAAGCAGTTATTTATGAATATGGATAATAAGATTCAAGCAGTGAAAACGTTTTTGTCCCTTTCATTTTATATATATAGGATGGGCATACTTTTATCAACCAGAGGAAAAGCTGTGGACATTAATTAACAAAGAGCTGAAAGAATGTATCTGGGAGGGGAAGAAGGCAAGAGTTAAGTGTAGCCTTGAGTAGCATCCTGTCATCACCCAGAATGACACCACAGTACAAGGACAAAATGATTGACTTCAACAATTGGCTAAGCTTCTGGTGTCATTCTATGGGGATCCAGTATGTGTCTGCCTGGGATGACATGATCGACAGACCAAGATGCTTTGCCAGAGATGGCCTGCACCTGTCACGCTTGGGATTCTGGATACTGGCTAAGGCTCTTTCCACCCCTATAGTGCCTTTTTTAGGCAAGGTTCAAATGACAAATTCACCACCGTAACAGGTACAAGCAAGCAAAATCTGAGGGTAATGCTACTCAATGCTACAAGTCTAAACCTCAAAATGCACTCACTTGAGGCACTCCTTAAAATGGAGAACATCCACATCTGTGTAGTGATAGAGACCTGGTTCAAGGCCCCAGAGAGCACCCTTGCATTACCAGGCTATAATTCATACCACACCTTTCGGCCACCTAACCTGGACCGAAACACTAAAGGTGGAGGCGTGTTCATATTCATTAAGGATATCCACACCTACAGGCTAGTTACTCAGCATAATGCATCCGAGATTATCCAAGTGCAACTAACTCTGGGCAAGACCGCAATCCAAACTGCAGCTTGCTACAGACCCCCCCCCCACCATACCCCAGGATTCCCACTCCTTATTTCTTGATACACTGAAAAATATTAGGGTGCAACCCAACACCTTAATAATGGGCAATTTCAACTACCTCACCATTAACTGGGGAAACTACTCATGTACCAACTCTTTTGCTCAATGTTTTCTGGAATTCATAAATTCCAATTCCTTGGATCAACTTACTCACACGCTCACCAGGGGCAGCAATATCCTAGACCTGGTCATTACCAACATGGGTGGCCGGTGTTCCACACTAGAGGTCAATTCCTCGTTGGTCATATCCGACCACAAGCTAATCAGCCTAGACATCCACATCCCTCCCCCACCCTCCATTAGGGAAACCACAGTAAAAAGTTTCTCCAAAGCCAACTTCACGCTTCTTAAGACAGAAGTGGCAAACTTCACAGCACCCATGCAGATGGACAATAGAGGTACGACTGCTGAATCCTACACAAATGCACTTTATAAGCACTTACACAAGTGTGTGGATCGTGCTATCACTAACAGAACCAAGATGCTATCCTCCAAAAAAAGGAAGCCAATCTGGTGGTCCCCTGTCATAAACAAACTCTACAACAGAAGAAAGAAACTGTTGCAAAGAAGAATAAAATCCCATGATTGGAGGAACTCCCTGGACAGCCTCAGTAAGAAGCTGAGATCCCTCATAAAATCCTCCAAAGCTAGTTACAAAAACAAAATTGCTACTGATTCTAAAGACAACCACAAAGCATTATATAGCTATGTCAAGAATCTCAATGGCAACACTCAGATCTGCTCCAAGTTACAGCACAATGGCACTAAATATACAGAACCAACTGATATTGCCAACATCCTGGCAGATAGGTTCAGTGCTAACTTTACCCCCCTCTCTCCCCCTAAAGGGCCCATCTCTATACCAGAAGAATGCAAAGTTCATGTAATTATAGCTGCACAAGTAAAAACCACACTCTCCAAAGCCAAGAACACAGCATCCATGGGAAATGACAACATCCCAGGCTGGGTTCTACATGAACTACAGAATGAACTGGCACACCACCTAAGTAACATGTTCAATCATAGCCTCACCTCAGACTTTGTGCTCACTGAATGGTACACAGTGACGGTTATCCCAATCCACAAAGGGGGAGCCACCACGGACCCCAGGAACTACTGCCCCATTAGCCTAATGAGCCTGGTCTGCAAGGCCATGGAACGTATCATCATGGAACTTATTAACAAAGACACTGGTAATCTCCAAACTCTGGACCCCACCCAGTCTGGGTTTGTAAAAGTTAGATCATGTCTCCTAAACCTGATAGACTTCTTTGAAGCAGTCACCAAAGCCATAGATGAGGGTAAGGAGGTTCACAAAGCCTATCTAGATCTCGCCAAGACTTTTTATACCATCCCCCACTCTGGAATTATAGATAAACTCACTAACCTAGGTATATATCCCTATGTCACAAGATGGGTTGCCAACTGGCTTACTGACAAAACCCACACTGTGAAAGTAGCAGACTCCAAATCCGACTTCAGACCAGTGACAAGTGGAGTACCACAGGGTTCAGTCCTGGATCCTCTCCTGTTTGGTATCTACTTTTCTGAAGTACAGGCTAACACAGAAGGTCTTTGGCTAACGAAGTTCACAGATGACTGCAAACTAGGAGCCATAATTGAAACTCCTAATGATGTGGACATCCTACAAAAGGGCCTCACCGAGACAGATGCCTGGTGTCAAAGTCATGGCCTCAGGCTCAGTGCCACAAAGTGCATTGTCATCTCCTTTGGTAAAAACTCTGTACCCATGAGCTATCACATAGGTGGCAGTCTACTTAACACCAAAAGTGTGATAAGAGACCTTGGGACACAGGTGGACAGTAGTCTCTCCTTTGATAAGCACATCACCACAGTAGTCAAGAAATACTTGTACGTGGCACACCTCATCACAAAGGTTTCTCATCCAGGAAAAAAGAAGTCATTGTTCCCCTCTATTTGTCACTCATTAAACCCATTACAGAGTGCAACACCCCTTATGGTATGTACCTCACAAGGCATCTACAACTGGAAAGGCCGCAGAAATGCCTCACAAAGAGGATTACCAGCCTCAAACAGATGCCCTACGAAGACCGTCTCAAAAAACTCCAGTTTTACTCTGTCGCATATCGCCTACTCAGAGGCAATCTCTGCCTAACATACAAAGCTATGTCAAACCCAGAGCTGTTGGACATGCTCCACTTAAAGAAATCCCAATCCCTCTGAGGTACATGCTCTAGGGACCAAAACCTTATCACCACAATAAACAGAACATGCTGGAGGGATAGATTCCTGTCCCAGAGACTTCCCATACTCTGGAACAAACTACCTATCTATATCAAACAAAGCTCCTCATTAGCACTCTTCAAGAAAAATCTTGATGACTGGATGGGAAATAGGAAATTCACTCCGGGGATCACCTCTGTGGCTCTGCTCAATGGGGGCACAGGAAAACAATTTTCTTGGGTGGCGAAAGCCAGGGTACCTTTTTGGCTAGGCTTGTATAGGCCCTGTGGCCAATAGCCTAGTATCTACTTATGAACCTATGAACTTGATCCTTCCTAGAGAACAAGGTAGTTTAGGATTACCTGATTACAAAGAATATTTTAAACCTACGTAGTTAAGGCTCATATACATAACACAAACAGAAGGTTATAATTCAGAATAGAAAGGGATGATGACGAAGCAGGGAGGGAAGTTCAAGAAATAAAGACAGAGTGGGATATTAGATGCAGATCTTTAATGAAAATAACAATACAAATATAATATTCAAAAAGTAGCAGAAAGTATTCTAAGAACTAAGCCAACAGGAGAATGGAGAAAGGAGATTTTACCAACAGGGATGACTGAAAGAAGGGATACAGAAAACAGACAAGACGGGGATGGAATTTATTGGATTAAACTGACAAAGGAACCAAAGTATTGGGAGCAAATAACTACAGAGGGAAAAGTAATAGAGTGGGATGAGGCCAAGAAAACATTTGGAGTGCAGGCTAGAAACTGCCTTCCCTACCTGGGATTAATAGAGTATAGGCAAAGAGAAATGGATCAGGGAATCTTAAGTGAAAGACCTATTCTGCTGGGGGGTTTAGTCAAATCTTGAACAGAAATAGGGATAATTAGCGGGGCATATAAAACACTACATGATAATTATAAAAATCAATCATAGAAGGTTAGAAAAGATTAGGAGGAGAGACTAGAAAAGCAATTTACAAGTGAACAGTGTGTGGTGGACATATGTATGGCACCCATGTATACAGGGAAGTCTTTGCTTGGAAATGTTTGCATAAGAAAGCAGACTTCATACAATTTTTACTCATGCAAACAGCAAATGTTGGAGGTGTGATATGAAAGAAACAGGAAACTGGGAGCACTTGTTCTGGGACAATAATGAGCTGGCAGATGTTAAAAATTCCCAATGAAGTACTCTGTCAGAAGTATTGCGTTAGCAAATAGCTGTAACTAAGGATATGATTTTTTGAGTTGGGACACAGGATCTGAATTACCTAGACATAGTAATGCCTTATTGAGTTTAATTCTGCTAGTTGCCAAACAAGCAATTACTATAAAATGTAAATCAACATATAAACTGACTATATTTGAAGTACTGAATGTTATAAAAGAGATAAAAGAACTGGAAGATGATCTTTAGAAAAGGGAATGAGCAAATTACATAGAAATTGAAATTGTGGGAATAATACATGAGGAATAATGCTCAGGGGGGCGAATAAGGTTTAAGGGAAGGCTGGAATTCAGCAATTTATACAGTGTTAGTCCAATAAGAATCATTCTATGCTGTGCAACTTATAAACAAAGGTATGGCATCAAAGTCCAAGGAAGTCATTGTTCCACTGTATTCGGCATTCATCAGACCTATCACTGAGTACAATGCCCACTTTGGTATGTAGCTAACCAGGTATATCCAACAATTGGAATGTGCACGAAGGTTCTTCACTAAAAGAATACAGGGTGTAAGTAAAATGTCCTGTGTAAACTGCCTCAAGGCCCTATACTTGTATTCTGTCTCCTACAGCCTGTTGAGGGGAGATCTATGCCTGTCATACAGGGCATTGTCAGACCCCACTCTAATGGACCTCCTGCATATCCAGAAAACAAAAAGGACCAGAATTACCCATTCTAAAGACTTTAACAATGCTTGTGATATAATGGCACACCTCATCACTAAGGGCTTTTCATCCGGAAAAAAGGAGGTCATTGTCCCACTGTACTCATCCCTCATTAGACCCATTATAGAATACAACGCCCCATTTGGTATGTACCTCTCAACAACTGTAAAGGCCGCAGAAATACCTCACTAAAAGAATCACAGGCCTAAAGCAGATGCCCCTATGCTGACTGCCTTAAAAGACTCCATCTATACTCTGTCACATATCGTCTACTCAGAGGCGATCTCTGCTTAACATACAAGGCCATATCAAACCCAGAGCTGTTGGACATGCTACACTTAAGGAAATCCCAATCCCTCAGAGACACATGCTCCAAGGATCTAAATCTTGTCATCACAATAAACAAAACATGCTGGAGGGATATGTTCCTGACCCAGAGACTCCCCAGACTCTGGAATAGACTTCCCATACATGTCATGCAGAGCGCCTCTTTGGCCCTCTTCAAAAGGAACCTTGATGATTGGATGGGAGAAAGGAAATTCACCCTGGGGATCACGTCAGTCGCCCTGCTAGACAGGGGTCCAGGGAAGTAAATAATGTGGGAAGAAATAGCCAGGGAATTGTTATGGCTTGGCTTGTATAGGCTCTAGGGCCGATAGCCTAGTACCAACCTATGAACCTATGGCTAGGACCTGCTGGCAAGATAAGTATGTATCCCAGAGACTACCCTGTCTAAGGAACAGGCTCCCCATCCATGTAAAGCAGAGTTCCTCCCTAACCCAATTCAAGTGCAACTTGGACAATTGGATGGGAAACCAGAAATTCATCCCTGGTTTGGCACCTATGTCTCTAATGGACACAGGTAAGCTATAAATGGTTCATCTCCCAGGCCCATGCTTACACTTATCAAGGGTACCAGAACTTGTCAGAGATTTGGGCTGCATGGCTAGGCTTAAAAAGGCCCTTATGGTCATTAGCCTAGTAAACACCTATGAACCTATAATTACAAAAA
This sequence comes from Protopterus annectens, assembly GCF_019279795.1. Lineage (NCBI taxonomy): Eukaryota > Metazoa > Chordata > Ceratodontiformes > Protopteridae > Protopterus > Protopterus annectens. Next base: position 89,936,509 of record NC_056748.1, read on the forward strand.
AATAAAAGATATGTCATATACAATGTTTATAAATGGAAAATATATTAATACAGTTTTATTTCTACTAATGTATGCTTGCCTTGCTTATGTCTTAAGTGATGATTTAATTTAAGTGTTAAAAATAGTATTCCAGTCTGTTTCTATTAAATTTAAGTCCCCATTTCTATTAAATTTAAGTCCCCAGCCACTATTATTGTCCTTCTCATTTTTTATGCAAGAAGTATAAGAAAATCTCTAGGTCACCGTCATATTACTTTGATGGTCTATTTACTCCAACAATGGTTATATGTTCCATGACTGTATTTATTGTTCCAGTTACACAAGTTACAGTATTGGTGTCATCAGTGACCATGTAATAATCATGCCTTATAACAATCTTTAATCCCTATCTTATCACCTTCACCTGATTTTTTGTTAGAATGCCGGTTACAGTAAAAACATTTATACTCTGACAGAACTAGTTTCCTAGTCATTGTTCTTTAACCATTTTTCAGGAACAACAACATCAGTCTTGTTGGAATGTAATAAATGTTTCAATAAAACCTTTATTACTAATGCTCCTGACATTAACAACCATCAGAGATATATCAAATTTTGCTATCTGCGAACTGTTAAATTTCTGACATGGCAAAAATCCTTTCTTGTGTTAGTCAAATAGTGCAATATATCTAATGCAAGAATTACATTCCCTTGTCTTGACAAGTGCATGCCATACTGTCTAACACTTGTGTGCCCAAAATTAGGTGTTGAGGCTCTATACATTTCCATTTTTCAAATGGACCATTTTTTCATCTAGGTATTTACCCAACAAATCTTTTCATTTACACTGACCTGACTCTCCTTTCTATATGTGATTTGTGAAAATGATGTCCTAACACCTGACAAGCTATGCTATCTAAGAGGGCTAAAAGTTCCCTACTAACAGTCACACAGTCCTTGCAGATGAGATCATTTGCATCAATATGAATAAAAACAGCTCCTAGCTTCCTTACATCAAGGCATTCTAAGGCTTTTCTTACATCCTATATTTTTACTCCTTGAAAGCATAACACTATTCCATGTTCATTATCTTCTCTGCAGATGTAAGTATTGGTTCCTCTAATAATGGAATCTCCAATTATAAGAATATATTTTCTGACCAGCTCTGAAGAATTTTAACTTCTGATACAGTAATATCTGCTCTCTCAGTTGTTACGAAGGATAGATCTTCATCACCATTAGTCTTATTACTCCCGCTGTTTTCATTGCTTAATTACATTTAAACATGCAGTTCTCATCCAGCTAGGCCATCGTTGTACTTCCACAAGTTGAGCCATGTTTCCAACTCTCTCCTCTTTTTGTAATAATGTTCTTCATCCTTCTAACTTCACTACTAATTTCTTCCTTTTCACCTGCCACTTCCCCCTTTTTTTCTACTTTCTCCGTTGGAAAAATAATGCATTCTTATGTAGCCTGAATGCTTTCTAGTTGAAGAATGTTATCATTTCCTGTACTTTGTGTCCTTTTAGTAAATATTGTGTTTGCATTACAGACAATAATCAACTCCCTTTTCTTCCTTGCTATTTGTTGTGAACTTTTTTTTTTCTTTTATTTTTCTTCTTCATGCTCAGAATCCTCAGATTGCTGAATACTTGCATACTGAATTTCAAATTTGTCATCAGTGGTATCATATTTAATTAGAAGCATGAGTGACGAGCAAAAAAAAATGCTTATCGCAGTTAGATTCACGTCCCCAGCTCTTCCACTAAAGAAAAACCAAAAAAAAAAGGGACTTCACTGTAGCAGTCAGCTTACTGCAGTGAGATCCATGCACCTCCCACAACTCTTCCATAGAAGAGAAGAGAGGAAAAAAAAGCATGTTAGGGTATAAAGCCAATCAGCTTATTACAGTTGGAGTCATACCCCCAGCTCACAAAAAGGTTGTTCTTCTACTGGCACACCAACCAGGTGGCCAAATGCATGACTCTTTCCTGCTCCAGTCATTCAGGTCCCATTTCTGTGCCCTGTCCCCAACTCTCCTTCAAAACATTTTATTAAAAAATACTTTATTTTTTTCAAACTGTAACAATCTACAGTTTAGAGTATACACAGAGTGCTACAACATTCATGTTTGACCACAAATAGATTATCAGCTTTTAAACGCTAGTATTGCATTAAAAAGAGATTGGAATTGGCTGATGTTGCCCACCCCCCAACACTTTGCGCTCAGGGCAGTTGCCCCTCTCACCCTAGCTATACTACTGTGTTTACTAGAGTGAGTGATACTTACTGACAATATACACTTCCTTTCCTAAATGTGTTCTCTTTGCACTTTGCCTGATATTTTTTATCTCATCAGCCCAATCATTAATATTTGTAACAACAATTTCTAAGCCTTGCCAGTTGCACAAGTGCAACCAGCATCAGTAAGTCCAGAGTTACTATTATAATGGTAAGCAAATCATCCAACTTTTGGCATGAAGAACACAGGTTACAGATGTTATCAGGTGTTACATTTAAATTTACAAAGCATTTAATGCACTGTAAAGAGACTTGTGATTTAGCAAATCATTAATGGCATACTCATTTAAGGAATTCATTTTTAGCTACAAATGAATGAAGAATTCTTAAAAACAAAAATGAATAATCAAACTCAAGTATGATAGATTCCAAAGAAATTTTAAGTCAAATTCTTGGAGAAAATCATACAAACAACATGCAACTAAATACTAATGAAGTACATTAAAGTCGTCACTTTGACCTACAGTACCAGTTGTGCCACACAAATGCTGGATTTGCTTTATATCATCGCAGTCACACCTCATTTTAACAGGAAAGATCAATAAATTATGAACCAACACAGGATTATTTCAGATAATATATTCTCTACAGACTAAGTGAAGTTCTTGCTGACTTGGTCCTTTGGGATGGCTAGACTTTGCCTATCCCTTTCTAACAACAAATTGTGAAAATCAGTGGTAAAGCAACAAAATATAAATCAAAATAAATCTTTTTTGTCTACAAGAAATTATTTTCTTCCTACAAACTGAGAAAAACAGATAACAAATAAAATATAAATCAAAATAAATATTCTCTTACCAAGCAGTTGCACAGTCAATCACAAACCAACACAGGATTGTTTCAGAAAAGTGTGCCTACTTAAGCTGAATATGCTTAAGCACCTTACGGTGACCACGGTCTCTTGCCTAACAGTGTTCCTCTTTTTATTGTTAATTCAATAACAGCAACCACATCAGCAGACTGCAGCAAAGTTTTTTTTTTGTCTCCTGAAATGATAATTCCTGCTCTTTGCTTTTTGTCCGTAACACATTTTTGATAAACAATCATATATTCTGTGTACAGACTCAGGTTATAAGCATACATTTTAATATAATTAGTTACAGCATTCTCCTCACTTCGATAAACAACAATGCTTCTAATAGATAACAGAAAAATGTATTTAGCTATGTATACAGACAATGCATGCCTACACTATTTGTTTGAACGGAATGAAAATGAAGACAATCACTGGATGATGTATCCAGATGTGTACATAAACAATACATGGCTGCCAGCGGCAGCTCGTGATATCGGACTGCAGGACTGCAGCCCCCCCAGCTGTGAACCACAATCGTACAATCCAATTATAACTTCTCCCTCATATAGAAAGTGAATCTGGACTGCTGCCTTACCAGTCCAGATTCAGGAAGAAGGCAGAAGACTGCTGATGCCCCAGAAGTCTATGCGGTGCTAACCGCATAGACTGGATGGGGATCGGACTACAAGGTCAGCAGCCTTGGAACATTTGTGCATTCCAGCGCAAACGCAGAGACGAGCTGAAGCTGAGGCATTGGATTCTGAAGCTGTGGATTTTATTACTTGCAGCCAGCTTTGGAGTTTATTATCAGCGAAGGTAGAGCAGCAGTTTATTATCATCATTGATTGAAGGTATGAATGAGTGAACAGGGTGTGTGTGTAATGCCCCAGTTGATTTATACTGGTGGCTATAGAGAGAATTCAGGTGGTGGTTAGACAATACCTCAGGCTTGAACCCTGTACCCTGGGTGCAGGTAATAAAAGCCTGAATTCCCTACCCACCACCATTTGTGAAACTTTTACAGATTTTTGCCTCATATTTTGTTCTGTTCTGTTCATCACAAAATCTGTGTTTTTTTGTTCTGTTTTGTTCCGCATGAAATCTGTGGTTTCTGAATGTTTAATTCCTTAAATAGTTGATGGTGCAGTGGTAGCATTGTTGCCTCACAGCTAGAAATTCTCTGGTTTGATTCTTGGCTGGGGTGCCTTCTGTGTGGAGTCTGCATGTCCTCCCTGTGTTTGTGTGTGGGTTTGCTCTGGTGTCCTCTCATGTTACAAAGACATGTGTCTGCAGTATTTCTCCCTGTGCCTCTGCTGAAAATTGGTTTTTGTACCAAGTCAGACTTTCCTGGTTAACAAATGTTAAATTAAAAATTAAATTGACAGGCATTTGAATTTCAGACTTCATATTCTTCAGAAAGTACATAGTAACACAAAACCTTTTATTCTAGCAATTTTCTAAGTTTATAAGATGGATATTTGAAATTTGTCCCTATGTTTGGGACTGTATTCCCCCATTATTGGCTTCGTCCAGGTTTTTTGTGCTAAGGTTGAGCGCTATGGTGAGAATTTAATTCATTGAATATGTTTGAGGGCTGTATTCCCCCATTACTGGCTTTTTCCAGGTGTTTTGTGCTAAGAATTTGACAGCTACGGTGAGAACTGAATTCACTAAATGGTAGCCATTTAAGTTTCAGTCTTCCTGTCTTTCATAAAACAGCTGATCTGGCATAGTGGTATGTTGCTCTGTTTTGCACAGGGTCCTGGGTTCAAGACATGGCAGTGAAATGTATGGTGGTAACACAGCATTTTATATTAGCAAATTTCCAAGATTATACAAGCAATGTTTAAAATGTTTCCCTGTCTTTTTGTGCTCTTACCCCCCCCCCTAATAAATTATGGCTTTTTCCAGATTTCTTGTGCTGCAAAGTTGAGAGATACAGTTGAGTGTCAAGTAGATTTTACAAGGCGCTGAGAGCTGCAGGGGAAGAGGAGTTTAGTGTTGCTTATGCTAAGTCTGCTTGCATTATTAATAGCACAACAGGTAATGTACTTGCTTTGATGCAGAAGGCTGTAGGTTCTACTCCCATAGGAGGTGGATGCTGCCGTACTGAGAATGTCCTCTTTGGCGAAGATACAGGCACTTTATTTGAAGATAAAACAATGAAATATAAAGTTGTTTGCTAGCAGCAACATCTTCATTAGTTACAGATCTCTTTAATGTGGAATTATTTAGATGACTTTTACTTTTGCAGAGATAGTGCATATTTAGTGATACTGGTGGATTGTAGAAGTTTGAGGAGACTTTTATGATGGAAATGTTCTCAATTGGGCAGTTTTGTCATTACTGGTGCATGCATTTTGTTTCATTGTTTACTGGAAAAATGTCCAAAACAATAAATTTAAAACGCCCTCTAATAACTGTACTGTGTTATACAAGGAATATAATTTAATACAATCAGGAAGGTGTATCACACAGCACATGTATGCTTTGTGTTCAAGGGGCCTATCATTTGAAAACAGCCCAAAGTTAATCTTTTTACTAGCCAAATGTATTTTCTTTGAACGTGGATTTCAATGTGGTTTCAATGAATGTGAGTTTCAAGGGCAGAGAAGTTTTAATCCTAAGTCTGTTTTCATTGTGAGACTGCATTGCATTGTTTAGCAGATGTCTTAGTGTTTGTGCTGTAAAATGCAAAATAAAACTTTCAAATGAAATCCAAATCATCGTAAAAGTAAAGCAGTATGCACATTACAGTGTTTATGGTAAATGGGGCGAAATAGCCAAGTAATGGGACATTGGAATCGCTGCAGGGTGGAGGCTCCATTCGACCATGATTTTGTGAGGGGGGAAGGGTGGCAAACACAAAGACAGTCCCGACTGAACTATACCGCTCAATTGTTCAGATTTTCACAGAATGAATAAAATTTTGCTTCTTATTTTTGGTTTGTTCCTCATAAAATTTCTGGTTTTCTGGCAAATCATTTAGGAATTAAGTCACTAAATAATGACAGCACTGAGTTTCAGACTTCATAACCTTCAGAAAAATGCATGCTAAAAGAAGACCTGCTATTCTATCAACTAAGTTTATACAAGAGCAAGTTTTAGTACTGTTTGTATGTTCCCCCAGTATATTTGGCCTTGTCCAGATTTCCTACATTAACAGGTTGAGAGGTACATGCAAATAAATTGCTTTATAGAATTAGGCATAGCCAAACCTCTCAACTGTCCCCGGTTTTGGCTCAAAATGTTTCTCTCCCTCTAATAATCCCTCCGCAAAATGGCAATTTTGAAAGAAAATGTGGAGGGTTTACAATTAATAAACAACTGTAATAATCAGAGTTATAGATTACTTTTATTTCAGATATGCATGTAGATTGGTTTATTTTGTCAGCTGCTCAAGTTAACAGTACTAATATTAAAAGTGTCCTTTTTTGACAGGTTCCCAGCTGTATTGTGTGGCTATTTTATATTTGCATCACATTTTTGGTCCATTTTTCATAAAATTGTGGTTTTCTGGAAAATTAGTGGCAAGTCATTAATGAATGAAGTTAGAAAATAATGACAGATGTTTGAGTTTCAGATTTCATACCCTTAGAAAGTTTATAAGAGCAATATTTAAATATTGTCCTTATTTTTGGGCCTTTGTCCCACTTCTGTGTATGGCTTTGTCCAGATTTCTTGCTCTGAGGTTGAGAGGTATGACAAATGTGTCAGGGACATCACAGTCAGCCAGAGACATTTCAAATGGTGACCTACTTGTTGCACCCCACTTCCCCATGTAGTGACTCTGGATGTGTCCAAGCAAGGCAAGGGGCAGTTATGCAGTGTAAGTGTGCAGAGTATCCCCCCATCCAAAGTAGACAGAAGTATGACAGTGGCTTTTCATCTGTCCTTGCTTGATTTTGCAGAATGTTCTGGTTTTCTGTCATATTTTTATGCTGTTGATTTATGCTTCTTATTATTCAGAAAATGCCCATTGCTCTGAGTTTAAGTAGCAATGCTTTCATGACCATCAGGTAAGCCTGTTTGAGAATGTAAGATGCAAGTAAGTTTTAATAAGCATACTGTTAAAGAATTACCAACATTGAAAGCCTTTTTGTTGTTGCCATGCAGAGAATACTTACATAACTAGATAACGTATAAGCCTTGGGTATTGAAATGCATATGACAGTATTTGTAATAAAGGACAGGATTTCAGTATTTTAAGAAGCTCATTACCTTTGTTGGAGACTTGCAGTCATTTTTGCAGGCTTTACCCGTAAACTAAACATAATGCCAATCTATCATGTGTGGTCCATAACCTGTGCAGTAATCCTTTAAGCAATTTATCTTGAGCTTGTTTCTTGTTTGCTTTTCATTTTTTACTTTGATCATATTTTCTCCATGAAACAAGTAGATAGTTGTCAGGCAGCAGGTCTTTTTTTGGATAAGAAACATTTTTACAAGTGGGGGTATCACAGAGATTGCTACTTTCAGCATAATACTTGGTACTTTTATAAAGCTGAATATAAATTATAATTAGAACTGCAGTGTAAGGAGAAGTGGTTTGAGTTGAGTGCTGGTTTGAGCTGAGTGCTGCTTGTTTTTTTATACTTGACTTTGACTGGCATTCCAGTAATTTATTTAAAAAGTAATTTATTTTTTTCATGCCTCACAACCTTTTTGTTTCCATCTAGATATTAAGTAAGCTATCATGCAGCTAATGCACTGAAATACTTTCTCTTCTACACTTCATTTTGCGTTGATTGGACTCTCATAATGACGGTTTGGCACCCAGGGCAACATATTTAATTAAAGTTCCATTTTTGTGGCTTTGAGCATGGCTCCTCCCCTTTCTAGTTGGCTTCACCCCTTCCCATTGGCCCCACCCATTCAGCTGTCTCCTGCAGCTCCCCCCCCACCATTTGATTTGAAGTCAACCAGCTGCCGCTGATGGCTGCACTGTTTTGTTTGAATGGACAGAATTCAATTCAGTTACTGGATATAACAGCAGGTATAAATGACAGGTGCATACTGATTGGTTGGTCCAACCAGTATTTCTGTTGTAAATCAAGCATATACCAATAGAAAAAAGTCAGGTTTCCCAGACTTTCTTCTATTCATATAGGGCGGTGCAGTGGTGCAGCGGTTAATGCTGTCGCCTCACAGCAAGAGGTTCTCCGGTTCGATTCTCGGCTGGGGTGCCTTCTGTGTGAAGTTTGCATGTTCTCCCTGTGTTCGCGTGGGTTTCCTCCGGGTACTCCGGTTTCCTCCCACATTCTAAAGACATGCTTCTGGAGCATTTCTCCCTGGGCCTCCGCTGAAAACAGGATCTGTGGAACCTAGTCGGACTTTCCCAGTCAACAAATGTTAAATAAAATAAAATAAATAAATGTTAAGATGTTCCAGTTTTCTTGAGCTAAGAGGTTGTGAGGTATGTACAGAGGGCAAAGAAAATACAAGGAAAATCAGGTACGTTTATGCAAAACTGAAGAAAAATACCTGATTTTCCTTGTATTTCTGCCCTGTCTCTCTCGTACCGTTAAACTGTCCGAATTTCAAACTTTAAAAAAAAAAGCAACACAGATCGTCTTTTCTCCACTACTTGCTTTCCAATGCACTAATGTACTGCTAAGTGTGGGAACATTAGTCCCAAATACATGCAGAGTACATCAATAAAGCAGTAGGATATGAAAAAAGTGGAAGAACACCACTGCACCATTATACAAAGACATCATTAAGAAAAGGAAGTAATTTCTTTTTAAATAATGTCATTGTATAATAGCAATAATCAACTCCTGTGTGTGGTTTATTTAACATTTACCCAAGGTTGCCTTTGTTTAATCATTCAGACTTTGCCCTCATGGTTAAACCACACCAACTATGGGTAAAGCTTCAATATACCACACCACGTCATTGATTATTGCCATAGTAGGTCAGTTTGCTCTCACATCTCAAAATCATACAGATAGATCTAATGGTGATTATGACAAAGGGAAATACTGCCAGCCCAGCTGTCTGGAATTTTGTAAATACTTCTATGTCATTTGTGAATATAGATACGATTTATACAGAAGTGTGTGTAAAGTACTAAGCTAAAATGTAACCACAGTATGCCCTATTGGAATTGAACAGGAATTTACCTGCACTGTTGTGACTGTTTATATGTATATGTTTAATGGAAACTGGAACACAAGAGGTTAACTTGAAAAAAAATCTGAGAAAATAGTTGAAATTAAATTCATTCATAACCACATAATAAAAACATGTTGTCTCTCAGTTTCAGTGCAGTAGCAGACACAACGTCTAGCGCTAGAAGTTTTTTTTATTGTCTTGAAAGAGAAGTAATTACTAGGTTTAAGATGTAGAAGTGTTTTATTGTTTTATGACTTCCAGGATCTGCAAACATATGAGAGATATGCATTTTTCATGGGGAGATGCTAACATTCTGTTAGTTTCTGACAAAGGGAGTTTAAAACAGCTTGGGAACTGAAGTCAGGTGACAAAAAAGTGATGTCATCCAAGCTAACCCAGCAGTAATAGTTGATATTAATTTAAGAACTCTCTCAGAGAGAGAGAGAGAGAGAGAGAGAAACTGTGCATTTTGTATTTTGTCTTTGACCTAACAAAAACATCCACGCATCACCACCTTCTGCACTTGCCTTGATGTAAGTTTTTAGGGCATAGTAACTCTTTTAGATTCACATAAGAATATAGTAAAGTATAGCTTCAATGTTTTTTTATTTATTTGAGACTGTCCTGCAATTTTTGGTTTAAATATTTCCTGTGATTTTGAACTCTAATGTAACTGATTAAAGCACTGGTTGGACAGAGAGGGTACTGGATATCTTGGTTTGGCCATTCAGCTGAGATCTCAACCCTATAGCTGTGCCAGTAAGGAGTCTTGTTGTGGATCTGGAGAAAGAGAGAGAAACCAGCCATAGACTGACTGTGGTCCCTGTGTGCTTTTAAGGGAAATTGCACTTTACTGTGTGTGTACATTCCCCACTGTTGCCAGTGGTGAGGATTGTGGCTTCTTGAATTACTGAACCAGTGCTGGGGCATCACAGTGATCTCCAAATATACCAGTAAGGCGTGTGTATTTGTATGCATCCTGCAATGGACTTGTGCATACTTCTCAAATGATATGATTCAGACAGGTAAAGCTCTATGCACTACAAATAATTATAGCTGGGTCTTTCTGACTATAACAGGACAGTTGTGTGTTCTCAACGTGGATGTCAAGATGCTCTGCTCTTGTTATAACTGCAAAACGTTATTTAGATGAATTAATAGGAATCTGTATTATTTACCGTGGATGCCAGTTCTTAACACTGAGTGTTTGACAGACCCTTTTAATGTGGAGCTGAGAGGGGGCAATGACTATTTAAGACTCAAAATGAGGAATGTTCCTCATAATGAAGTACACTTTGACTCAAAGGTATGTAGTCATATATGCCAACCAGTAAGGCTTGCTAAAAGTTGATAGCCTAACTTAAGAGGTCATGCAAGGTGACCACACCGCTCTAGTGCTGCTGATTTTCTGGAGTGGCCCCGATTTCTGACTCAAATTTTAGTGGTGTCTCTTTCAATCCCTCCTAAAACTACTGAATGCTATAGAAAAGGCAAGTGAAGTACACTTAAGTAATGACAGTAATTAAAATTACAGACTTCTTTTTCATGGAACATGAGAGGATTGCAAGATAAAAATAAGAAAAAACTATTGATGCATCTGATTATCAAATCTGAAGCCAATATTTGTTTCATACAAGAAACACACATGTTTAAGGATGATTGGAGAGGAGACATAAGCAGGAAATGGATAAAATCCATCATTGCAGCTGGGGATAGTTCTAATTCTAAAGGTGTGGCCATCATAATTAAAAAAACAATTTCAAGAATCAATCATAGTGAGCGATTCTGGTGCAAATGGCAGATGGTGTTTTTTTCACAGCCCCAAGTTCTTCAGATGATAGATTCACCCTATTCCTTAATGTGTATGGCCCATGCCTAAGACAACAAGACTTTATCCTTGAAATACATAATCTATTATGTGAGTTCTCAGACCATTACCTTATAATTGGAGAAGACTGGAATGCAGTTATTGACCCGAGTCTGGATTGTACCGGTCACCCAAACTCACAGGACCTTCAGGCATCAACTGCCATAGCAGAACTAATGTCTGACCTATGACTTATTGATCCTATCTTCTTTGGCGATGACCTTATTAAAAGCAATATATATACATATTACTCTAAATGTCATAATTCCTAGTCAAGGTTAAACTTCATCCTCATATCAGAAGCATTGATGAAAGGAAATATAAAATATTCCTCTGAACCCAGGTATTTATCCTATCATTCAAAAATTACATTGAAATTAAACCTGTCAGACAAACTAAACAGAATGGTTAATAGGTGCAACTGGTCCCTAAACAGCATTCTACTGCTTAAACCAGATGTAGTTCATGAAATATCAGACATATTAACAGAACTTGATGAAAATATAGAGACTACCAACATTGCATATGATGTCCAATGGGCAGCCTGTAAAACAATGCTCAGAGGAATACTAATTCAAAAAGCTGCTTATTATAAGAAAATGGCAAATGAAAAAGAAAATAAGTTAGTGGCTGAACTTAAGGAGCTAGAAAGGAAATTATCAGCTAGATAAGAATCTTGATTTAGAAAAATTAATCAACATTACATAAAAACAACTATTTGATCTACACCAGCACAACTACTCACTCCAAGAACTAAGATCCATAGCTAAGTATTCTGAAAGGGGGCAAGTTCCATCTAAAGCCTTAGCTAGAATAATTGAAAATAAACAGGAAGCTTCTAGGATATCATTACTTTATTACCAAAACAAGATTTATAAATCAAATACTAGGAATATTTCAACAAATATATACAGAGATTTATGGGATGGATGTAAAACAAACTGCTGATGAAGACACTGAGGGTTTCTTTAAAAATCTTACATAGACATCGAGGGTTTCTTTAAAAATCTTACATTCCCTAAACTAAATGAGAAACAAGTAGGACTTCTTGATGCCCCAATTAAACAACAAGAAATAATGGACGTTATTACTCTCATCTATTCTTGTAAAAGTATATAACTACCTCCAACTAAAAGGTATAATTGACCGCTATTTAAACAACTCTAAAATAACTTTTATACCTAAAAACAACTTAAGTCTGAAATTGTGTGGATTTGATTTGTCTATCTCCCTGATTAATGTGGACATTAAAATCCTATGCTCACTTCTAGCTGAGAGACTCAAAAAAGTAATGCCCTCCATATTTTCCCCCCAGCAGTCTGGTTTCTTGTGTAATAGGCATACATGGGGCAATACCCTAACTTTAGACTCTATGATGCATCTCACTAAGCATGATAGAAACCCAAGATATGCTCTAATATTAGATGCATGTAAAGTATTTGAGAGTCAACTGGAACTTCTTATTTCCAGCTATTTCTCAATTCAATATTCCTAAAGATTTTATCAGTTTTATAAAAACTCTATACAAAGACTCCTATACATACCTTTACATCAATAAAACATTATCAAATCTCATAAAGATATCCAATAGAACAAGACAGGGTTACCCACTCTCCCCGTACTTATTCAATCTTTTCATTGAACCCTTTTTTCTTTACATCTCGCAAAAGACCTTGCACTTAATCCCCAGATTTCCGAATATTGAAGTAACCTTATCCACCTTTGCAGATGATTTAATTATATATCTTGAAATTCCTGTCCCAGAGACTTCCCATACTCTGGAACAAACTACCTATCTATATCAAACAAAGCTCCTCATTAGCAGTCTTTAAGAAAAATCTTGATGATTGGATGGGAAATAGGAAATTCACCCTGGGGATCACTTCTGTGGCTCTGCTCGACAGTGGCACAGGAAATTAATTTTCTTGGGTGGTGAAAGCCAGGGTACCTTCGTGGCTAGGCTTATATATGTCCTAGGGATAATAGCCTAGTACCTCCCTATGAACCTATAAAGAAAATTGTTGCAACAAAAAATACATTTTCAAGAATTTCAAACTATAAAGTTAACCAAAGGAAATCCCTCATCTTTCCTATTAACTCATTAACCATAAGGAATATTTACTCTTGTATCCTCCTTTCAAAGTGGATTACTCTTTCAAATATGCGGGGATATTATACGAACACAACAATGCATCTATGTACCAGAATAACCTACTTAAAATAAGGAGTAATATCACCCAGGACCTTCATAGGTGGCAACAATTAAAGCTTTCCATGTTGTCTAAAGCAGCAATTATTAGGATGAATATCTTACCTAAACTATTATATCATTTCAATGCCTCAGATTTGGTTATACCAAACAATTTCTTCAAAAAAATAATAAAGAGCTTGCCAAATGTATTTGGTATCCTAAGCCAGTTAGAATAAGTTATTTGAAATTAACCTACCCTAAAGAAAAAGGGGGTTAAGCCTACCAGACTTTAAACTATATTATTGGATTATTTGTGCTAATAGAATTATCTCAGTTTCGAAGTTTTGCCCTAAGGAGGACATCAAGATCCCATCATGGGTAAGAATTTGGTACAATCATCTGATTGGCAATGGCATAAACCCTAAACCCCTCCCATTTTTAATCCCAATAAACTTTAGGAACACTAAAATTACAATATTTTAAGGCAGAGAATATAAACCTTCCTTGATCTTATGAAATCCCTCAAACTTGATAGAGCCATACTCTTTCTACAACCTATCCATATGAACCCCAATATCAGTGATAATAATAAACCACTTAATCTCGTAGACTATCCATTAATTAAGGACTGTATGGTGTGGGATATTCATAAACATAGAGAGAAAACATTGCATGAACTATGTATCATCCCAAATCTAAATAACAAATATACTATTATATTGTGTCAAATCAAAGAGCTCATAGTATCTCTAACCACAGAAATAGCTATCAATAAAAGAGATTTAACTAGAATAACAGATATAATTGAATATCTTTTTAGCAAGAAAAGAATGCTGTCAAATGCTTACAAACTGATTAATGCAGTAAGGTATGAATCCTTAGTGTTATTCTCTAAGTATTGGGACCAACAAGGAAATGATTTCACAGAACAGAAACTCAAAGCAATTGATTCCACTATTAAGCTATTCCCATTCAAAAAACTTATATGCACGCAATTAATGATCAACAATACCTACTATACTCCTTCTATTTTGAATAAATGTTATCCTAAAGTATCCCTATCCTGCACATGCAACTCCTATCCCCAAGCTGACCTCTTACATGCCTTATGGTTTTGCAAGCACGCCCATAACCTTTGGTGCTCTCTTAAAGTATGCTTAGAAAAAAATGGGGTACCAAAACTCAACCTTATCTTGGGAACTTGCTGTTTTCCATAATACAGACCTCAAACTCCCAAAATTGAAATATCATGCCCTAATTACTCTATGTTTACTAGTAAAAGTATACATAACTAAAAACTGGCTGGATCGCACCAAATTCTCTTGGAATGGGTTTAGGAATATGACAATTAAATAAATATCTTCTCAAAAACTTATTATAAATTTAAGCAAGCAAACAGAAATTCTGGAAACTTATATTTGACCACATCCTTGAAGATCAGGTATAACCAGTAATGGTAAACTATTTGTCAGGCTATTTGTAATCAGCAAAGTATTTAACATTCCATCTGTTTTGCTTTTGACTATATATTACTTCTCTATATACACGGTTAAAATGATTTTAGACGTATATCATTTATGGCTCCTATTCTCCTCTTGTCTTAGTAGCACTGTTTGTACATAGTGTATTTAGTTATTACGTGTGTGGATTAGGTTATGTTTATGAATTGTACTGGATCTACACCTGTAACTTGCAATGTTTATTCAAATGTCAGACTGTATTTTTCTTTTACTTGATCCAGAAAATTAATAAAAATGATATTGGAAAAATGACACCGTTTTTACGTCAGAAAATGTATATCAATTCACATTCTTAAGTTAATAGTACTAATATTTTAAAACGTCCCCGATTATTTCTGGAATTGTCCCAGACTGGTTAAGAGCTATGTGTGACAAGACTCTGAACGGAAGACAATTCGCATACTCCTGCTGCTGTCGGTCTGCAACAGAATGTCCTGGTCTTTGTGATCTCTCGAAAGCTCTGCTGTTATGTGAAGAAAGACGTACATTAAAAAAATATATTAGCTCACTGACTCCGTATTTAATTTAGCTGATAGTCTGGCTATTAAGGTGCAGAAATAACGTTGATAATAAATTAAAAGCACCACTGCTGCTATGGCATACTGGGGGAAAAAACTCCTGTGACTCGACATAGCGATTTAATGACTAACAAACTAGCATTCGCGCACTTCCACAGTAATGGCGAAGGAATCCATTTTCCTTACCAGTGACATGAAACCCCATAATTGCGACCTCGCTCTCGCGTGGTTTAGACGCCTAGGTGTTTCGTGCGGGAAATTGAAAGTTTCTGTCACGTAAAGTTTTAAAAGGATTTCGCTTCTCATTTGTCGTCTGGCGCGGATTATTTTGTGACTTGTACCAACAAAATCTGAATTCAGAATGAGTATAGACTCTTTGTTTCAACACATATTGGTCACCGAGCAGCAGGTGCACGAAAGACGTCGCATACTTAACGAAGGTGAGATGGTGGGTGTGTGGAGTGAACTGCCTAGGGTTACCACCTGTCCCTCTTTGGGCAGTTGTGTCCTGCTAAAAAAAACCCCTAAAAAATGGCAAGTGTCCTGAGATTTTAAGTCAAAATATATTTCTAACTTTTCTTTAATAGTTCCATAAAACAGTTATTTTGTATCTGAATCACATAACATTATGTGACATAGCATAAGCAACTCAAATGCTATAAAAATAACCTTTTATTTTAGGCTCGCAAAATAAAAATCTGCCCAAGCAACAGAGAGTTCCCAAGCTGAAACACAGGTAACCACCACCCCCAAACACTACCCAAATGACACATAGCCCACAAAATCAGTGTGCCACTCAAGCTCAGACCATAAGGCAAAACAACGTACCCGACACACTAGTCATAGGTGACTCTATAGTCAGGCACAATGATGTCACACTCACCAGGCTAAATAAAGAGAAGGTTACTGTCAGCTGCCTGTCGGGTGCCAGGATCCGCCACATAACACATGCTCTCAGGTCACTCCACAACAAGTACAAATATGACTCTGTCATTGTCCATGTTGGTGTGAATGACCTCAGCCGTACCTCCCTGGACTGCATGAAAAGAGACATGGAGGAGCTCTCCGATCTTGTAGCCCAGGCAGGTATGACCCTAGCCCTGAGTATCATCCTGCCATCACCCAGAATGACACCACAGTACAAGGACAAAATGATTGACTTTAACAATTGGCTAAGCTTCTGGTGTCATTCTAAGGGGATCCAGTATCTGTCTGCCTGGGATGACATGACCGACAAGCCACAGTGCTTTGTCAGAGATGGCCTGCACCTGTCGCCCCTGGGATTCCGGATACTGGCTAAGGCTATTACCACCTCAATAGTGTCTTTTTTAGGCAAGGTTTAAATGCCAAATTCACCACTATAACAGGTACAAGCAAGCAAACTGTGAGGGTAATGCTACTCAGTGCTAGAAGTCTAAACCTCAAAATGCACTCACTTGAGGCACTCCTTAAACTGAAGAACATCCACATCTGTGCAGTGACAGAGACCTGGTTCAAGGCTCCAGAGAGCACCCCTGCATTACCAGGCTATAATTCATACCACACCTTTCGACCACCTAACCTGGACCGAAACACTAAAGGCAGAGGCGTGTGCATAGTCATTAAGGATATTCACACCTCCAGGCTAGTTGCTTAACATAATGCATCCGAAATTATCCAAGTGCAACTAACACTGGGCAAGACTGCAATCCAGGTTGTAGCTTGTCACAGATCTCCCACCATGCCCCAGAATTCCCACTCTTCATTTCTTAAGATACTGGAAAATATTAAGGTACAACCCAATACCTTAAGGGCGATTTCAACTACCCCATCATCAACTGGGAAAACTACTCATGTACCAACTCATTCACTCAACATTTTCTGGAATTCATAAATTCCAACGCCTTGGATCAGCTTGTCCACACCCCCACCAGGTGCAGCAATATCCTGGACCTGGGCATTACCAATATGGGTAACTGGTGTTCCATGCCAGAGGTCAACTCCTTGCTGGTCAGATCCGACCACTAGCTAATCACCCTAGACATCCATATCCTGGCAGATAGGTTCAGTGCTAACTTCACTCCCCTCTCACCCTCCAAAAGGCCCATCTTAATACTGGAAGAATGCAAAGCCCCTGTAATCATGGATGAGCAAGTAAAGACCGCAATCTCCAAAGCCAAGAACACAACATCAATGGAACTAGACAACATTTCAGGTTGCGTACTTAACGAACTACAGAACGAACTGGCACCCCATCTAAGTACCATGTTCAATCATAGCCTCACTTCAGGCTATGTGCCTACTGAATGGGGCACAGTGACGGTTATCCTACTCCACAAAGGGAGTGCCATCACGGACCCCGGAAACTACCGCCCCATTAGCCTGACAAGCCTGGTCTTCAAAGCCATGGAACGTATCATCTTGGAGCTTATAAACAAAGACATAGGTAACCTGCAAACCCTTGACCCCACTCAGTTTGAGTTTGTAAAAGGTAGATCATGGCTACTAAACCTGATTGACTTCTTTGAAGCAGTCACCAGAGCCGAAGATGAGGGCAAGGTAGTGCGCACAGCCTATCTTGACCTCGCCAAGGCTTTCAATACCATCCCCCACTCTGGAATTATAGATAAACTCATTAAACTGGGCATAAATCCCTATATCACAGCTAGCTCACTGACAGAACCCACACAGTAAAAGTAGCCGACTCCAAGTCCGACTTCAGACTAGTGACGAGTGGAGTACCACAGGGTTCGGTCCTGGGTCCTCTCCTGTTTGGTATCTACTTCTCTGAAATGCAGGCCAACACAGAAGGTCTTTGGCTAACAAAGTTTGCAGATGACTGCAAACTGAGAGACATAATAGAATTAGCTAATGATGTAGACATTCTACAAAATGGGCCTCACAGAGACAGATGCTTGGTGTCAAAGTCATGGCCTCAAGCTCAATGCCAAGAAGTGCACTGTCATCCCCTTTGGGAAAAACTCACTATCCATGAACTACCCATAGGCAGTAGCTCACTAAACACCAAAAGTGTGATAAGAGACCTCAGGACACAGATGGACAGTAGTCTCTCCTTTGATAACCACATCGCCGCAGTAGTCAGGAAATCCTTCTACGTGGCACACCTCATCACAGAAGGGTTCTCCCCTAGAAAAAAGAAGATCATTGTTCCTTTCTACTCATCCCTCATCAGACCCATTATAGAGTACAGTGCCCCATTTGGCATGTATCTCACAAGACACCTACAACAATTTGAAAGGCCACAGAAATATCTCACTAAGAGGATTACTGGCCTCAAACAGACGCCATATGCAGACCGTCTCAAAAAACTCCAGCTCTTCGCCATCACATATCGTCTACTCAGAGGAGATCTCTGCCTAACATACAAAACTATGTCAAACCCAGAGCTGTTGGACATGCTACACTTAAAGAAATCCCAATCTCTTCATACCACACGCTCCAGGGACCTAAATCTTGTCACCACAATAAACAGAACATGCTGGAGGGATAAATTCCTGTCCCAGAGACGTCCTATACTCTGGAACAAACTACCCATTCATGTTAAGCAAAGCTCCTCATTGGCCCTCTTTAAGAAAAATCTTGACGACTGGATGGGAAATAGAAAATTCACCCCAGAGATCACTTCTGTGGCACTGCTCAACAGGGGCACAGGAAAATAATTTTCTTGAGTGGCGAAAGCCAGAGAACCTTTTTGGCTAGGCTTATATAGGCCCCAGGACTGATAGCCTAGTACCTACTTATGAACCTATAAGCAAGAAAAGGGAAGTTCTGCCCTTTGCACTGGTCGTGGGTATGTTTTGTCCTGCAAAATCTCACATTTCTACAAAAACTGTCCCAGTTGAAAAGTTGGCAACCCTAGAACTGCCTCATATCTCAGTCTGTACTGTCACAGATCTTTAGGGATGTGCATGAGTCGGGCTCAAAACTTACTCTCTCTCCATCCTAAAATAAGTGTTGTATTTTTTATTAAATTATTAATATTTATTACAGAAAGTACTTCTTAGTTGACATTCTTTTATTATGCCCACTGTCTAACTTAATACCAGTGCTTAAAAAGTTTCCCAGATTTGGAAGGCTTGAATATGTGTTTTTATCTGTAATCGTGAATGTATGTGGGTTCACACCAATGTACACACACACACACACACACACACACACACACACACACACACACACACATAAACTCACACATATAATTGTATTTATAGACACAAATACACATAGTCACACATATAGACACAAACAAACAAATGTGCATATATTTGCACATAGTTAGAGATACACACCAGTCATACCTCTGAACCTCTTAGTGCAAAAAAAAGAAGTCTGGAAAAAGCCTGACAAAATGGGGAGGCAAAGGCCCAAAAAAAGGGACAGATTTTAAATATTGCTCTTATAAACTTAGGAACTGATTAGAGTAACAGGGTTTGTGTTAACATTCATTTTCTGAAGGTTTTGAAGTCTGAAACTCAAAATGCATGTAATTTTTTAGTGACTTCATTCCTTAAACCATTCCAGTGATTTGCCGGACAACCACACATTTTATGAGGAATGGACAACACATATGAGGAAACAGTATGGACATTATACAATAGTGTGGACAATTGAGAAATATGGCACCAATATATAGTCACACATATACACACACAGTTATTCACAGATATAGATAGCATTTATACATGCGCAAATATAGTCAAACATATTCGCATAATGTGCACCAATATTCACACATACACTCATTTACACATATTTACACACAGATATACATGTATATAGATGCACACACATACTCACACATATAGATACTGAAAAATATGCAATGTCTATATAAATAATAAAGTTGGTAGTGCTGATCTAATATTTCTCAACAACTAACACATTCCCCCCCTACAAGAAATCAATGCCAAAATTAAATTCAGCAAAGCTTCTTATTTCTTTCCTGAAAATAAACAAATATGTATTACTGTCCTTCACGTCCTTCTTGGTGACAATAAAGCTATGCTGGAAGGTATCGTACATTGAATATCTATAACAGTTCCACAAGAAAGATGATGTCAATATCAATTGTTTGGACATAAACTCTACCCCCCTACATCTAGCATGCACTTATATGGTTTTGTATAACTAATTAATAGTGCCTCACATTATAGCAAGACATCAAATTCCTTATTAGACTGGATCCTAGGATCAGACCCTAGCAAACACACCAGCACAGGTACAGTGTCAGACTGTGTCAGTGACCATTTCCCAAGGTATAGAACCAGACATCTCACACATCCACTCAAACAGCATGATTATAAAACAACATGCAATCTGTCCAAGTTTAACCCTGAAATATTCATTACTACCTTGTTATTTATTAACTGGAACATCCTAAAAATCCACCCCTTAGATGATGCTGTAAATGAAGTCAATGTAACTTTCCTAAATAGCCTTGCATCTCCTAGAAGGAATAAACTAAAAACAAATGCTGCAATTTAGCTCTCCAAAAAGAGTAGAATGCCAGTGCAGGACAGAGAAAAAACTTGGAAAGAATAGCAAAAATATAAAACACCACAGTGTCTAGAAAACCTAAGAATGCAGTGCAACTGTACTAAAAAAAGCAAATGAATGAAGAAAAAAACCTAAGAATGCAGTGCAACTGTACTAAAAAAAGCAAATGAATGAAGAAAAAACCTACAAATGCAGTGCAACTGTACTAAAAAAGCAAACGAATGAAGAAAAAACCTAAGAATGCAGTGCAACTGTACTAAAAAAAGCAAACGAATGAAGAAAAAACCTAAGAATGCAGTGCAAGTGTACTAAAAAAAGCAAACGAATGAAGAAAAAACCCTAAGAATGCAGTGCAACTGTACTAAAAAAAGCAAATGAATGAAGAAAAAACCTAAGAATGCAGTGCAACTGTACTAAAAAATCAAATGAATGAAGAAAAAAACCTAAGAATGCAGTGCAAATGTACTAAAAAAAGCAAATGAATGAAGAAAAAAAACTAAGAATGCAGTGCAACTGTACTAAAAAAAGCAAATGAATGAAGAAAAAACCTAAGAATGCAGTGCAACTGTACTAAAAAAAGCAAATGAATGAAGAAAAAGCATCAGAATGCAGTGCAACTATACTAAGAAAAGCAAATGAATGAAGAAAAAACCTAAGAATGCAGTGCAACTGTACTAAAAAAAGCAAATGAATGAAGAAAAAAACTAAGAATGCAGTGCAACTGTACTAAAAAAGCAAATGAATGAAGAAAAAAACTAAGAATGCAGTGCAACTGTACTAAAAAAGCAAATGAATGAAGGAATAACTTAAGAATGCAGTGCAACTGTACTAAAAAAGCAAATGAATGAAGAAAAAAACCTAAGAATGCAGTGCAAATGTACTAAAACAAACGAATGAAGAAAAAAACCTAAGAATGCAGTGCAACTGTACTAAAAAAAGCAAATGAATGAAGAAAAAACCTAAGAATGCAGTGCAACTGTACTAAAAAAAGCAAATGAATGAAGAAAAAACTATAACAACTTTCAGAAACACAAAAACTTCTGGTCAGAAATTAAAGAAATCTTATATCCCGCTCAAAAATTTAACTCATACCTCTCTCCCAATAACTCACCACTCAAAACGGCAATAGATTTCAACTCTTATTTCATAGATAGTATAGCGTCCCTAACCAAGGGTACCCCAACATCCATTCCCAACCCTGTCCAATAGCCACATGTCATCACATCCACTTTCACCTTCAAACATGTGCCCACATGCTATGTAAAACTATTCTTAAACAAACTCAAGCCTTGCTTTACTTCAGCTGATGAAATAGCATTGCCTACCCTGTCTCAATAGTTATAAATAGGTCGGTCCAGGAATCCCATGTTCCCTCTCTCTCTGGAAAAAAAAATCACGCATTGGCCCTCTACACAAAGGAGGAAATTCATCAGACATCACTAGCTGTAGACCTACAGCAATCTTATCCCCCCTCTCCAAAATACTTGAAAAATTTATTCAAAAACAGTTGCTAAACTATATCCTACAGGAAGAACTCTTATCTTTGACACAACATGGCTTCCATCCTTCCCATAGTACTAACATTGCAGTTTTGATATTTATGGATACTCTCAGTAAAGCTGGAGATGATGACAAACTAGTCCCCTCATTTCTGGACTTGTCTAAAACCTTCAACACAGTTCATTACACAAAACTTCTACTTCAAATGTCCTCATTAGGTCTCTCTCAGCCTACCCTTCTATGGTTCAAAAGCTACCTGTGCAATAGGTATCAGTCAGTAAAATGGCACTCTGTCCCCTGTCCATACCTCCCAGTCACCACCGGTGTACCGCAAGGCTCTATCTTTGGTCACCTACTCTTTAACATTCTCACCAACACCCTCCACGCATCCACATATCAGGGCTCCCTAATACAGTACACAGATGACTCCGCACTTATATGCACATCTGACAACCTGGCACATATCTAAAAAATTACTCAGGAAGGTTTAGCAGCTACTAAAACATGGCTTTGTAACTTATAACTCATGCTGACCCCTACAAAACAAAAAAAAAAACTACTTCTGTATTTCAACAAATCCGTTTCTCATGATAAAAACAAAATTTAAAATCTACTTTCTTAATAAAAAAAACATTGAAGTCACTTCTCATAACAAATTATTAGGGGTGATAGTGGATGATAATCTTAAAGTTGACCTACATGTACAAAACTGCATAAAAACTCACTAAAAATTAGTTATGCTTTACAGAACCAAACACTTTTTCACCAGTGCAACTAATAATACACCTTCCACTGGTTACAGCCTCACATCACTACTTTAAGGTGCTCACATGCTTTCTAACCTCCAGGATCTCTGAAACCAAACTTGAATAATGCTATAATGAAGCGGCTATGTTTGCGGCAAATAGCCCTTTCAGAACCCACCACTGCTTGGCACTAAAAAGCCTTCACTGGTTAGAACTACCCCATGAACTATACACAGCTTCTTACTGCCTATAAAATTATCCAGCATCCATCTGCTTGTACAGCACTGAATAACATTTTAAACATCTACACAATAATATTCCTTGTTAATCATTGTCATCCAGTGGCAAAAACACCTGTCCATCCACAAACCTGTCAAACTGCTGGGCATTGTCTGTACTCATACTATGTTTCTAAGGCCTTCTTTCTTCTTTCCTGAATCCATCAGGTCAGTACCCTCTCTCCCATCCTTCAAAACCATTATGAAAGAGTACCTAGCCAAAAGCTGGCTCTGTTCTTGCTCAAGCCCGGGATAAACTATATCCCTAAACATGAACTAGTACTAACCATACCTTACATCTGCTTACTCCCCCTTCCTCATTGACATGCTTTTTCAATCAATTTCTGTCCCCTGGTTCTCTTTCTAAATATGCCATAACCCTGTTTGTTTTTCTTCTCACTTCATATTGCAAATCCTATTTGTATCATACTAGTTTACCTTGAATTTCTATAATCTGGCTAAAATTTCTCTAAATATTAAATCATTATTGTAAAAGTTGCAGCTGTTCTTAACCAATGCTTTCACATTATGTCTAATTTGATTTAGTTGTTTAAACTGTAGATTTTTTTAATTTTGTTTATTGTATTATTGTATTATTTTTGAAGATTGTAAAAATGATTCTTATTATTATTTTTTTTTTATATTTTGGAGCTTTTCTCCCCAGGCCTACTTTGAAAATGAGCACCTAGCCAGTCAGACTTTCCTGGTAATCAAATGTCAGTAAATAAATAAATAAACATATATTTATTTATATTCACACATTTAGACATGCACACATTTATATGTATTCACACATTCACACAAGTAGATATGCATATACACACACATGCACGCACACACACACACACACACATATATATATATATATATATATATATATATATATATATATATATATATATATATATATATATATGGATCTAGGACATTTCACCGAAAGTCAAATAACTGAACACAAATCACCGAAAGCACAATACACCGAAAACACAATTCACTGAAACCCAGTTCACCGAAAGTTGTATATGGCCTTGTCCCCACTGTAGTGCAACCCTGGAGTTAGTATATATAGTAGGGGGTGTGTGGGGGGCATAGCCCCCCACATATGTTAAGTATATATCATGTTTGGATAAGAGTAATATATTGCAATTGCAAGTATGCATGTATATAGTTCAAAACATTTAAAATATGTGGGAGGCTATGCCCCCCACACCCCCCGATCCCCACCCCCCCCCAACTATATATACTAACTCCAGGGTCACACTACAGTGGGGACAAGGCCATATACAACTTTTGGTGAAATTTGTTTCGGTGAAGTGTGTTTTCGGTAAATTGTGCTTTCTGTGAAAAGTGCACACTAATTTGACTTTCGGTGAAATGTGCTTTTGGTGAAATGTCCTAGATCCATATATATTTACACGTACATAAATTTATGAGTCTATTTTTACACTTACAGACAAATATATATTCACACATATACAAGCACACACACATATATATATATATATATATATATATATATATATATATATATATATATATATATATACGTATGCGGTTCCCCTTCAGAATTTCGAATTTTAAAACTTTGAAACCCATATGATTGAAGACCATATGTTCAAAGTTTTAAAACTTTGAAATTCTGAACGGGGACCAGCATACAGCGTGGACCGGGAGATTTCCCTTGTCCTCGATGTAGTGTGATGTCGGAGTTGGTATATTTAAGTTGCATGGGGTGTGGGGTGCAGGGGGGCTTGCCCCCCCCACTATAGATAGTTTATTTTTTGTTTTGTTTGTTTGTGTTTTGCAGGTCTACTGCACATTTTCGAACATTCAAATGTACGATCATATGGTCTCGGCCATATGGAATTCAAGCATTTGAACGTTCGATGATGTGAAGTAGACCCATGTACACACACACATATAAATATATATATATATATATATATATATATATATATATATATGTGTGTGTGTGTGTGTGTGTGTGTATGTATATATATATATATATATATATATATATATATATATATATATGTATATATATATATATATATATATATATATATATATACGCATATATACATACACACACACATATATATTTGTTCCACATACATAAATCCACCCACTTCATTCTGGAAATAAGATGTGTCTATAAATAAGTTCCCAAGTCCATTCCAAAATGTATTCCAATTAATTACCACAGAACAAAATAAATAAAGCTAACCCTGGATTTGTAAAGTTGCTTTTATTTACTGACTAAATCCTGGTGAAAACACAACTCTTATCCACAACTGGAAACTCTCATTTGTAGCTACTGAGACACAAGGGCTTTAGGTATATTTCAGGTTTTCTGGGATTGTGGCTAAAATCTTCAATTTCTGCTGTTAGCATTGCTTATTTTGTGTTTTTTTTCAATTTCTGGCAGATATTAGAACCTTGTCTTTTTATGATCTTCAAACATATTACATGAACCCATGCAACATGTTCTTGCATGGGTTTTTTCTTCATACCATACATCCAAAGACCCACTATTTATAACCCTACCCACTGAAATCTTCCACGTAAAGGAACACTTTACATCCAAAATTTGAAAGGGAAAAATTCTGAATCTAGTATTTTATTGATAAACCTCAAAGTGTTCATCCAGCCACAGGGCTAATTAGATGCCAGTGAAGAAAAAAATGTGCTAACTTAGCAATAATCAAATAAATACGGCAAAGCAATGACATCTACACTTGATACGAACAAATACTACACTTGCCCCAGGATTTACTAATCTTCCATGTAAGACCAAATTAGTCTTACACGGAAATGCCAGTCTAAGAGTATGACGACAGCACGCCATGCATATTAATGAATGTGCGCTGCCTGAACTCTAAAGCTTACATGGAGCGTGGACGAGTGTAGGGGGCGTGTCGGACTGCCGAGCAGTCCAAAAATCCACGTCCCTGCACTGACAAAACCCAAGAAATGTCGAGTTACATGAGTAAGTCCGCTCACATGAGTACATTGTAACACTACACTCCCCCATATGTTAAACCTCGTACAAATTTAAAAATTAAAAGAAATTAATTTTTTTTGTTGTATTTCTAATATAGCTGCCAGTATTTGCGCGGGATTGCCCATTGCTTAGCTACAGTTAGCAGCTTAGACACCGAAGAGGATAATAAGAAAAAATATGCCAATTAAGCAAGATAGTGTAGTGGTTAGAGCCTTCGCACAAACAGGAGGCATTCCTGGTTCGAGTCCCACTACTGCACATTCCATTTTGTGTTGGAAATCTGTATACAAAAATATTTCCTGACATTTATCATGTATACGTTTTGTAAAAAGCATTCAAATGTTATATGTAGCAGTGAACGAATTATATGTATATATGAAGGTGAAATGGTTATGTATTCTGAGGCATGAGTAACTTATTTCAAGCAATATAAAGCACTGCTAAGCACATTTTAGCAGTATTTAGCATATATAAAACCAATTGCTCGTAGCTGAGCAGCACGTTAACAAGCACAATGTATTTGCGTGTAGCTGCGCACCGGGCTAACTAGCGCAATGTCGGGCAACATCGAGCAATGTTGGGCAATGTTGGGCAAAGTTGAGCAAAGTCGGCTAAACATGGCCACACCTCCTTTACTGTACCTTAACCATTCAGGTCTGGACAGTAGGAAAATAAAAAGCAGTGACAGGGCTCGAACTCAGGATACTGTGCACTATAGTTACAGTACATAATCACTAAACCATGACAGCATTTCATAACCATGCACTTTCAACAGACACATCAAAGGAATATTAAACATTGCTAACATCAGCTAAGCAGGTGTGCCTACAGCTGAGTTTTTTCAAAACTGGCCAATCACAAATAAGTGCGGGAAATGAGGCATATTTAAGTTCCACAGGCGGGAATACTTGCCATAACTGGTTGTAGCTCCCTTCTGCAGTCAGCATGGCTGGTGTTGGAGAAGGCACTCTATTTCGAGCACAATGCTGGGGCATTGAGGAGACCAAAGTAATGGTTTGGCTCATTGTCCACAATCATGAGGAAAGACTCCTGCGGGCCAGTACCAGGGCACCCAATATAAAACGGAGGCCTGGAACAGTCTAGCTCATGATCTCACCAGTGCCACTGGCGTTCCTCGGACTGGTGAGCAGGTCAGGCACCATTACTCTGACCTGAAGCGACATAAGGAGGATCAACTGGACCAGTGGATCCAGGAGTCCCGTGCGATGCCTAATGCCCCAGTACTGAGTAAGTAGCCATTGTATTAAGTAGTTAAGAATTGCTATGCTTGTCTATACTATGGATAGGTATGTCTCAGTATCACTGCATTTACTTCACAGCTGCAGGTGTCTGGGCTATGAATCAGCAAGCCCATGAAGATAGGTTGCAAAGGCTGCATCATCAGGCAGGTTAGTAATTATTCTGCATGTACTGTTATATAAAATAAATGAGAGAGTCTTCAAAAAGTGTTTTAACCCAATAAATAAGGTGTAATAATTCTTTAATAAAAGTATAATTCCTGGAGTGCATCTGTGTCATTTTCTTTGATATGTTGTTGTATTGTTGCATTTTACAAATAGTACTGTTGTATTAAGCAGTGTTAACCCACACTTGGGTAGGCCCATATAACGTGGATGAAGGGAGTGGCAGTAGCTTTTATGCATATTTACAGCCCTCAGCTGTTGATTCATGCCCAGCATGTACAGGTTAATCTGGCACATGAGTAGCTTGGTATTTTGTTCCCCGGAAATGCCAGTGTGCTGCCAGAAATGTAGGGAGCTGTTAACATATAACTGATACTTTCACCTGAACATATCTAGATAATTATATGAAAGTAGAGCTGTCAGTGTACCATCTTAGCGGTAGTGTGTGTGAGCAACTCTCAAAATATGTAGCAGTAACATCTGCATCTTGGACAGTTTGTATGTAAGATACAGCTCATGTATATAATGATCTAGCAAAATCCAATTGCACAATATAAGGACACTGAGTAGTGTAATAATACATGTAAGGGACATATAACTGCAGTTAATAGGAATGTAGTGAAAACTAGAAGGATATATAAGTTGTTAATTGAGCTATCCTTTTCCACCCTACTGTATGTGCATAAAAAATGCAATTCCACACCTCAAACGGTATGTCTAATCTCAAAACATTTGTTGGGACATATGTCCTATTGGTTTATAAATAATTGCATTTATTTCTATGCATGTGCCCTGTTAAAATACCACAATATTGGTGGCCTGTTGCCATCAATTCAACCTGCATGCTGTTGTAATATCCACTATTGTTCTATATATGCATGTGTTATGCTTGCTTTTCAACTGTTGAAAATCTGGTGTGTTGAGTTAATGGGAATACTTCTTCAAGGTGTTATAACTAATTGGGAATGCTGTTGACTGTTGTTAACCCATATCTTTATTAAACCCTCCAAAACATAGTTTGTATGGGAAGGCCAGTCCCAGCGGACCCACCTGTCCCACCTCAGCTGGCCATGGCACCTGGCACCAACAGGTCCGGTGCCCAGCCTGGGACCTCCTACTCCATTGGCCCTATGCCACCCTCAGGTGGAAGTGCTGCAGGGGACGGGGCTCAGCCCCCCCGTGCAAGTGTGGGCGGAGGAGGGCCACCTATCACCCTTCGAACGGTCCGGGCTGTGGTACGTAGAGAGATTGAACGTTCTGTTGCAGAACCTCTATGCCAGCTTGAGGCACGAATGGCGCAACTCCCGGGTCAGCCTGCCCCTCCTACACAGCCCCAAGCACAGCCACCCTCTGGGCTGTGAAGGTGCAGTTGTGACTGCCCATGGGTGGGGACCTCAGTCCCACTGTTTCCATCTATGGGCTCATGGGCTTGCGATTTCCAAACATCCCTCCCCGTCAAAGGTGCTCACCCACCACATGTGTCATATACCGCACCTGTATGCGTCTTGTTTGTCTTGTCTGTTTACCTCCCCAACCTACCTCCCCAAATATACCTACTTTCCCTACCCCACATTCCACTCTCACCTGAAAAAAAAAAGGGGGCAATCTTCTCCCAAAATAAAAATTACGCCCCATACATAGCTGCCCGTTTTGCACACATGTCCACTGGACGCATAAAATGTAATTTAATTGGCATTACAACATACTTTGTTGTCCTCACCCCTCTCTCAGGGGTTGAAGGTTTCATATCTACCTCCAAATTTATTCCATATGCACAGCTGTTACTGTTAAAGAAATGGGCAGCTATGGATCTTCCCTACACCCGTCCTGCACATCCCGAGCTACTTTCCATACTGTCTTTCCCTCTTTGTGCCCCTTTTTCACCACTTTCCTATCTCCCCATTTTTCTTTTCTTTCAAAGAAATGAGCACGGGGGTTAGCGGGAGTAAACATTATTAAGCAGTCGTTAGCGGGTTTGCGCGAGTGTGCACTTGTTTGTGCTTAGCTAAGCATTGCTAAGCATCACGCAAACCCACGCAAACCCGCTTACAACTGTTTAAAAGTGCCTTAGTCACTCTGTATGTGAGGGCCCTTGTTCTGCTCAGGAGCAAAATAAAACACCTCTGTCAGTCTCGAACCTCGGACCTTGTACACACTACACAACATGAAGTACCACTAAGACATGGTAGATATACAACAAGTTGGTGCTGAAATAAATATATCATGCATCAAAATGAGTGAATGTAAAGGAAAAATAGGAATGCCATACTACACAACTTGTTCTGTGGATCTTTACCAACAGTTGTGGGATTACATTACACGACTGTGATAAGAGAAGCAGCCATTCTAGCAGGAAATAACGTTACACCATCACTTTACAACCCGACACAGTATCACAGCTGGACAAACACTGGCATATCTGTTTAGGGCAGAGGCCATACCTCCCAACTGTCCCTAATTTTCAGGGACGCCCCTGATTTTGACACAAATTTTAGCTCTGTCCCTTTGAATCCCTCCTAAAACTGCTGACTTTGGCCAGAAAGGTGGTGAGTTACACTTAATGAATAATGACAATAATTAAGAGTTAGACACTTCTTTTATTTCAGAAAAGGTGTATTAATTCATATGCTCTGATTCTCTCAATGTTTCAACTTAATGGCACTAAAATTTTAAAGGTGTCCCTGACTTTTTCTTTACTTTTCCCTGAGTCTATTCAAATATGTACCTGAGTGTTTGAGAGGTCTGGCAGAGGCAGAAACACAGAGGCATATCAGCCTTTCTGCTGTTACACACTGTGCAAATAGCTTTAGAAGGAGTTTCGGAAGCATACCTTTATGTAGGAATACAACACTGAAATACAAATGGATGTAGCCATGTACTGGTAGCAACCAACTGTAACAATGCCATTGCTCTGTTACTGAAAAGACCTGTGTGGTGCACAGACAAAAAATAACAGGCTATTCTCTGGCTACCATATGGATAGGTCCACAATTGGGAGTTACGCAGACAGGTTACTTGCCTTGATAAACTAACATGTACACAGCAATCCTGTAAGTCCAGCAAGATAAAATCCACACAATAATACTTACAGTCTCTGTACTTCTGCACCCCTACCCAAATGTAGAATATACCTGTGTGTGCAGGGTCTACCAAGGATGTGGGTAAGCATACTCACAGTACTGAAATGTGTCCAGTTTTTCTGAGCAGCTTGTGCTAATGTCAACACTAAAGCACAAACTGTTTAGAACTGAGTGAATGAATATTCACAGTATAGCAGTTCACAAACAATTCTTGTGCCAAATGAAGACATCTTAACTAGCTTTGTATGGAAGTTAATTGTAAAAGTTGAAAAGAAAGTACATCTTTCCATGTATCTTGGGGTAGCATTTTGAGGGGTGAGTACATTTCTACACTGACAAGTGGGTACTGGAAGCAGCAACATTAGGTCTGAGTACAAAATGTAAATCTCTGGCTACACCCCTGGCTTCTGATATAAGAACTATACCAACCTTCTATCTTAAACAATAATGTCCACAGCAAACAAGGATGATCTCCATCTTGGAAAGCTGAAAGGGCCACGCCTACCTGAGTTAGCAATTTATAGTACTGGGTTGCTATGACAGTGATTACTGCAATTACTACACAGCAGGCTGCATGCAATTAGCAAGTGGTGGCCACTAATTGATGCAGAGGCCATCACATGCTCATGTGCAAATACCTACAAAAGCAGGCTGCAATCTCTGCCAACAAACTCAATCACTCTTTTGCAGAGACTGACAGAAAGAGAGAGACAGAGAGAGAGACAAAGAAAAGGAAAAAGAAAAATAAATATTACCAAATCATACAAAGGAAAGGTATGTGACACATATGTATTTACTGGTATGTAGTAGATGTTATTGAAGAATAGTCTACATAATGTGAACCATTCATATGTGGCAGCAGTACTTATTTATGCATAGATGTTCTGCTTAACTACTGCTATGGACAATACAGTGTGTACCTGTGGGCAGTGGGACATACCTGTGAAATGAGTAGCTCAGCATTAAATGTCAAAGATCTGATCCATGTTATCTGTGTTCTGTACAGTAGTGTGGCCAATGGCTGTTGGGGGGATTAATGCCAACATTATCTAAACATGGCTGTGACAGAACAACACATGCACGATAGTCATATTAAAGTGTAGCTTAGCATTGGCAACTGCTGTAGCAGTCTAGTATGCTTATCTAGCATTTGTAGCCATATATACCCCCCTAATGTTAGTGTATGTTCATATGTGACACCTGTTTGTGTTACAGCAAGGCCCAACAGTTCAGCTGTGAGGTCCAGGGACTTACAACAGTGTGGATCTTGTGGGTGTATGCCACACACATACGGAGAAATGTATACGTGTCATATATATTCACATCTGTATATGTGCATCGAGCAGGGGACATATTGCAACTGTTTGTGAAGGGTGGAGATATATATGTTGGTGAAGGTTAGTATGCGCATATTTGTATGTAGGTTTTAGTGTGTGACAAACAAGACAGCATACAGTGCTGGTATATGACATGTGGTGGTTAAACACTGTGGGTGGTTTGTTCAGTTTGCAATGTTGAAGCCAGTGAGGCCTGCTAAAGCTACCTGGGCTGTGAACACCTTCAATGCATTTATCGCAAGACTGTGCGATTTAATTACATTACTGTACACCTCACATCCTTTGTATAATTGATATTCTCACTATGAAAGGTGAAATGTATATGTGCCTACATATATATGTATATGTACACCAATGGATGTGTATATATATATATATATATATATATATATATATATATATATATATAGTTATATATACTCGTACACACCTACATCTACTTGTTGCAATACATTATCTGTACTGTTAACTGACTGTGATGGTCAATGTGTTTGTGAATACGTCAGAGGTATGTATCTGTGGGATAGCTTAGTGGGAAACTGTTTATGTTATGGTATTATGGGTCCTTGCTTTGATCCTAGCAAAAGCTGTGTATTCTGTTGCTAGGCAGAAACAGTGCTATTGCATACAGCGTGATTAAGTCCCTTGGTTTTAACTAGGGTGTGTCATTGGAGGCTAAAGCACTACATCTATGATTACTGATTGGTACTGATGTTGAATCCAAATCCTGTGTGTACTGTAATACTACTTGAAGCTCTAGGCCTGTACAGCAAAGTATGGTATATGTCCACATTGCTTGCATCCACTGTTATGTGTGGTCCCTGTATTCATCACATATTACATTTCTCAAGATTAAGGTTGTGTAAGTACTGACACACAGTACTGTATAGTACACACTGAAAGCTTATCTGGGTTGTCATACCTTTGTGTCCTGTAATTATGTCTGATGTGTGTGTGGGTATGTCTTTTAACATGTCCTTTGACATATGTGTGGTAAAACATATAACTGTGTATCTAGCAACATTCATAGTGTACTACAGCAGTATGCGACCTATATTCCCAATTGTGCACATATTTTGGAAACGGGTTTGCCATTAACAAGTTGTGTGGTATAATAGTAAGACATTTACTGGACCTTACACTCATTGTGATGGATGATATATTTCTTTACACATCAGCTTGATGTATATCTGCTGTGGCTAGGTGGAGCATCGTGTTGCATACAGTGTGCCAGGTACTCTTGTATATTCTTATATAGTGATTTTATTTTGTTGCTGTGCAGAACATGTTTCATTAGATTGACAGTGAGCCAGGCACTTCCAAGCAGTTGTGGGGTGAGCAGTAATAAGTGGCAGTTAAAGTGTTTCACTCTTGGTTAGCTAATAGGTTGCTATATATGGCAGTTCAGTGATATATGTACTGTATAATGTTAAATGTGCCATATGACTTGCTCAGACATATTTTCGTATTTATGTCTTCCAGGGATCATGGCACATCGCAGGAACCCCACTTACAGTAGTGCTGAAGATGACATAATTACTAGCAGTATGATTCAGCACTACAGTCTCATGTTCTCACAAACCAGCCAGGACCAGCAGGAGCGTACTGCAATGTGGCAAGGTGTTGTCCGCAGGGTAAATGAAGTAGGCCTGCATAACTGGACATATGATCAGGTATGCCACCACTGCAGTGATCTTCTCAGACATGTCCGTCAGCGTGCTGCTGATGTGCGGAGACAACAGCTTGCAACAGGAGGTGGTGTTAATATCCACCCCCCCACCAGTGTGGAGGAGCTGCTGCTGAGTCTGGTGGCACCTGCCCAACAACAACAACAGCAGCAGACATACACCATGATGGAGGTTGGAGCCACCATGAAAGCACACATGGAGCATGCAGGTAACATGGCATATCTGTAGACTACTGTTATCTGTATTGGTTGATCATGCATATGTGAGATGTGGAGTGTGTCATTAAAAGATGTGGAGCCTGTTGTGCAATACTGATCATTTGGAACATAATCTGTAGCCCTGTGAATGTAAACTGTTGTACTGTAAGATTGCAAACACACAGTAGCAATGTCACAGTTGTGGCCACTGACAAACTGTCTCATCTCTATGTAGGTCCCTCTGGGGTGACATCAAGGCAGCAGACAGATGCTGGTGAGTGTGTTCTACATTTATTATTGTAAATAAAAAGTGCATGTCATAGTTAAGGTGTAGGCCATGTACACATGTAACACACCTACCCATAATGCATGATGTGCATGTTTGGTGTAAGACCACGCACATCTCACTAATGTGATTAGCTGCCTCAAACACATGCAATACCCAGACCATCTAAAACAAATGTGGCTAGACTGTAGTGACCATTGTATAGGCACAGTTGATACTCAACATGCACATAGCATACACATCTATGTCATACACAGAGCATTTTAACATGCTACACATAAAGGATTCCCAAACCCTCTGTAAAGACACACTCCAGTATCCAAAATCTCATCCACACATTACACATAATATACCTGAGGGGTAGAGGCCTATCATGGGGCATTTAAACACTCTGCAACACACTACACATTCATGTCAGGGAATGCTCCTTATTGGTCTCCTTACAAACTCATGTAACAACTGTTTGTGAAATGGTGAATGTAGCCAAGGTAGTACAGTTCTGGTACAGCATGAGTAGTGCTGGTTTGGGAAACATTTGTAGCCTTGAGTGACCACATGATGCTTCATGATGATGGCCTATGGTATTATACCCCATCCAGTTATTGTAACCACAGTACTACACATAGCTTTCATTGCTATACACCTTGCTATACACCTTAATGTTGCATGTGTGCACACATATGCACCTCTAAACAATATGCATACCAATCATCATTTGCACAACTGACACATATATGTCTTGTGATGCTATTGAGTTTTGAATACCTGCACAGCAATGTTGTGTCCATGTATGCATTGTGTTCCAGGGGGAGGCGCATCACCTAATAACAAAACACATGCATCAACGCCATGTGTACTGTTAGTAACAAGGACTGTCTACACTTGCACGGCATGATGTTGAGCAACACACGTCCTGCATGCTGACATGTGTGATATGACTGTTTTGCTTGTGATACTGTACCTCACCATCACCTGCTATTGTGTATGTTCTGAGATCGCTGGTGTTGTATGTGTCTGCTTTAGGGAGGAGTGTATTTTTGTGTGTGTGCATGTGCACATGTGTGCATGTGTGCATGTGTGCATGTGGTCTGACATCATGTTCAGGTCCTAAAGTGTGATTCCTGTTTTCCTCTCACAGGTGCCGAGGTGGGGCTGGTTGAGTACAGCAGGGAGCCTGATGTCACTGAGACAGACAGTGTTCATGAGTATAGGTGTGTTGAGGCACAGGCAGGTTAGTCAGGGTCTGTTGTTGGGCCACCAATTGACAGTACACAAGTCTCCACCCCATCCATGCACACAGTCATACTGCCTGAACATCCATCATCACCATTGCCCTTAGCTGAGGGACAGTGTACGGTTGGCACTGGCCAGAACAGTGTGGTATCTATGGCACATGTATCAGGACACTGCAGCCATAGCCAGATGTCTGGAATGGTACCACATAGGCAGATGCCCAGGGGTTCTCGTCAGAGCACTGCTGGTCATCATGCTCCTGGCAGACGTGCCACACCTCTTTCTACCACGCACATGTTCCAGGCTGTCATGGAGGCACAGACACGAATGGAGCGGTACACCAGACAGGCACTAAGGGCACAGAAGGCTCATAACACCTCTGTAAATGACAGTATCCATGACCTAGCAGGTGCCATACATAATTACAATGAGGTCATTGATAGACATTGGGGTGAGATATTGGATGTCCTCCACAATGTCATGTCCATGTGTCAGGACAGTGCGGGACGGTTGAGATGTCGACTGGGACGTATGCCAGCAACATCAGCAGCTGGAGGTCACTGTGGACGTCCAGCAAGTCATAGCCGCTCCCGTAGTGCCAGTACCAGCCCCAGCAATGTTGGGGGAGCTGTCCATAGACCGTCCTAGAAGACCATGTGCACGTGGCTCTGGCCAGTCCCAGCAGGGACCTGGATCCAGTGGACATATGTCAACCTCTTCGGATAGTACCCAGTCTGGATTAGTACCTGATACTGTCTGTAGCACCCCTGCCAGGCACAGGTTCCGTATCCGTGGCCAGAGATGGTGATCTGTAAAGTCTGCCAGGTACAGTCTGTAGCTGTCTCACAAATCCCCGTATATGGCAGCCACATGGTGGAACTGTGTGCATGCAGACACACACACATAAACCAGAAACCTAGGGTAAACACATACCCACATACATTACATCAACATTGACCCATAACATTACTCATGGCCCTCACACACACACTCACATACACGTCGATTGTATGGCTCAGTGTAGGCCTCTGGCAAACCAACAACACACCCTGTGCAGATGATGAAACATGTACCACCTTCTGTCATCTGTAACATTGATGCAGGAACAGGCTAACATGGTGCTGATGCACAAGGTGACTTTAATAAAGTATAGCAATGGTTGGATGTGTAGCATGTTGTCAGCAGTAAAGTGTAATGATATCCTTGATGGTGTAGCTGAGCAGACATGATGCATTAAAGCTGTAATTAGCAATGTTGTATTGTTTCCACCAGTGTTTATTCCAACTGTGTTTTGTTTGCCCATGTGCCACTTGACTGATGTGTGCAGTTGTGTCAGCATGTGTTATACAGTGGAGAGTAAGTGTGGGGTGTGTGCAGCACAGGTCTGCAGGTGTACATTTGTGAACATGGTGGAGGTGCACTGTCTGCATGTACATGCATATTGGACACATGGGCAGGGTGACATACCCTGTATTGGCCAGTGTTAACACTCCATACTTTCTATTGGTGGCCAGTATGCATTGTACTACACACATTTTGGAACTTGCGTACACATGTGTGTACATGACATGGGTTGACACTGTGCTGTGGGTGATGCTGTTGTTGTTATCTGTCATTGGTTTGCATTACTAAGGTTAACACTGTCCCAGCTGCATAATCCTTTATTAATGCACACTGTTCACCTACAGGGTTGCATGGACCGTGCTATCACAAACACAAGAAATTCTCACTTATACAGTAAAAGTGCATTAGTCTCATGGACCCCTGCCATAAACTAAATATATAATAGAAGGTGTGAAGTTGTACCAAAAAAGAGTTACATACCAAGAAGGGATAACCTCCCTGGTCAGTATCATTGGGAAAATACAATCCCTCAATAAACATACAAGGCAAGCTTCAAAATACAAAATGGCAAGGATTCCAAAGACAACACTAAAGCTTTCTTCAGTTTTGTTCATAATCTACAGGGGAAATCTCAAATAGGGTCACAGTTAATGTAAATGGTCACAAAGTACACTTATCTGACTGACATTACCAATTCCTTGTCAGACAGTTTGAATGCAGATTTCACCACCCTGTCATTACACAAGGGCCACATTTCCAGACCTGAAGAATGTAAAACATGATGATTCACAGACACTCTAGTTAAAACATCTCTTTAATAAAGAACACACCACAGTGGCAATGGTAGTGGACAGTGTCCCTGGCTGTGTCATACACAAGCTGACATATGAAGTCACCACTCACCTAAACACTCTGTCCAGATGCAGCCTCTATACAGGTTACATACTTGTGGAATGACACACGGTAATGGTGTTCACAGTCCACAAGGGTTGAGCTACAACGTCTTCTTCTTCTTCTCCTTTCGGATTTTACCATTGGGGGGTCCCCACAGTACATCATTTCTTCCTGGCCTCTGCGTCTTGCTCTATCACACCATCCACCTGCATGTCCTCTCTCACCGCAGCCATAAACCTCATTTTAGGCATTCCTCTTTTCCTGTTATCTGGCGGCTTCATCCTTAGCATCTATTTCACAATATACTCTGCATCCCTCCTCAGCACATGTACAAACCAACTTAATCCTGCCTATCTGGCATGGTCTACTAACCTTCAAACCTGGCCTGACCCTCTAATATACTTATTCTTAAACCTGTCCACCCTCGTCACACCCAGTGCAAATGTTAACATAAATTGATTAAGGGTAGAACTACAACAGGTCCTGGAAACTCTCACCCTATAAGCCAGACCAATGTTATCTGGAAGGCTATGGAGCACAGCATTATGAAACTCATTAACAGAGACATTATGAACCTGCAAACACTGCACCATACCCACTTAGGTTCTCTAAAGGCCAGATCATGGCTCCTACACCTAGTAGACTTCAAGCCAGTCAACAAGGCTATAGGTGAGGGAGGGTAGGTCAACGCAGCCAAGCTATAGCTCACCAGCAATTCATACCCATCCCACATACTGGTATTATACATAACCTCAACAGACTGACCATAAATAATTGTTACATGATGGCCTGACAACTGACGCACAGATGTAGGACACACAGTACATTTGCAGTCTCCATGTACTATTCTATGCCAGTAATAAGTGGTATTCACCTGCACTCAGTCCTGGGACCACTCCTGTTTGGCATATAGCTTTCTTAGGTGCAAGCAAACACTGTAGGGATATGTCTGCCCACGTTTGATGACAATGCATACTGTGGGCTATACTTTATTCTCCAGATGACACACACATCCTCCAAAAGGATATCATACAGACAGATACCTTGTGTCAAACTCATGCTGTAAAGCTGTAAGCCTAAGAAAGTATAGTTATCCACTTTTAGAAAGCAAAGTATTCCCAGAGTACCACATAGGTAGTAGCCCCCAACATGTGGAACAGGTACTAATGTATACATAGAGCCATGTGTTAAGTCATCTCTCCTTTGATGATCAGATTACCAAAGGGTTTTGGAAATCCCTCTGTGGAGCACATAAGCAATAAAGGGTTTGCATGCAGATCCACAGAGGTTGTTGCACACCTATAATGATTAGTCATCTTTGCCAGACTTTGCTTGCTTTGGAACAGGTTTCAAATATACCTCAAGCATAAACCCTCACTCACACTCTTCAATAGAAACTGTGATGAGGGGATGTGAAATGGAAGACGTAGCCCAGGGATCACTGCAGTGGCTAAGCTTGTCACAAGCATACAGAAGTGACCTAAGGTCTAGAAAGCGTCAGCATGCTCTGGCAAAGATAACACATGCGTTCATGGAGAAAGCAGAGTACCCACCTATGAAATACTTGAGGTCACATGTATGTATATGCCCCACAGCTACCTTACATGTGTAATGCACATACAGTTGTCATTGTGATATGTCATACACTAGAAAAATCAAAACCCACTCCCCAATGGCCAACGGCGTCACACACCTGGAGCACAGACACACGCACAGTCAGCAAGTGCAAGATTCAAGCTCTTTCCTAACTACATTATGATACTATAGCAGTATGCATTTACACGAAGCGCTATACACAATACTGGTATTTCACTTTTTCACAGGCATATATTTGTAGGTTGGTGACATCATCAGACTTGACAAAGATGAGTATACCACTTTTAAGGGGTGTAAGTAGTCTCCAAAATAGTTGCTTTTTTTCAGACAGACACACACACACAGTGGACAAGTGCCGAATTCAAACCCCTATCTAACTACATTATGATAATACAGCAGTATACATTTACACAACGTGCTATACACATTACTGGGATTTTACTTTTCCACAGGTATATTTGTAGGTTGGTGACATCATAAGACTTGACAAAGATGAGTATACCACTTTTAAGGTGTGTGAGTAGTCTCCAAAAAGGGTGCTCCTCCTCAGGGAAACACACACACACTTGGCAAGTGCAGGATTCAAACCCCTACCTAACTAAATTTGGATACTACATCAATACGCATTTACATGACACGCTATACACATTACTGGGATTTCACCTTTTCACAGGTATATTTGTAGGTTGGTGACATCATCAGACTTGACAAAGATGAGTATACCACTTTTAAGGTGTGTGAGTAGTCTCCAAAAAGGTTGTTCTCCCTCAGGGAGACACACACACACACACACAGTTGGCAAGTGCAGGATTCAAACCCCTACCTACCTAGATTATGATACTACAGCAGTATGCATTTACACTACACACTATACACATTACTGGGATTTTATCTTTCCACAGGTATATTTGTAGGATGGTGACATCATCAGACTTGACAAAGATGAGTATACCACTTTTAAGGTGTGTGAGTAGTCTCCAAAAAGGTTGCTCCTCCCCAGGGAGACACACACACACACACACACACACACACACACACACACACACACACACACACAGTTGGCAAGTGCGGTGTTCTTAATCCAAACTAAGTACTTCTTTACAATTCAGCAAGCAATATGGAGTTACAGTGTGCAATACAGACATTACTTGTTGACAGTCTGCACAAATTTTTTTTTCACATTTGCTAACCTCAGCAGGCTTATCATACTAGGTGTATTGTGAGTGTATTGTATGCATAGGCCATGACCATATCATATATGGGTTGATGCACCACATGCTGGCACACACAGGGTCAAACCTTGAGTAGCATCTTACCTTCACCTACATGATACTGCAATATAACAGAAAGATGATAAACTTCAACAATTGGCTGAGCTTCTGGTATCATTCAGAAGGGATCCAGTCTCTGTTTGCCCGTGATGACATGATAGACAAGTCTTGTTACTTCGCTACAGATGGTTTGCATCTGTCACCCCTATGCTTCTGAATACTGGCCAAGGCTCTTGCTGTCCCCATATTACCTTTTTTAGGCAAGGCTCAAAGGTTCATAGGTTCATAGGTAGGTACTAGGCTATCGGCCCTGGGGCCTATACAAGCCCAGCCAAAAAGGTACCGTGGCTTTTGCCACCCAAGAAATTTATTTTCCTGTGCCACTGTCGAGCAGAGACACAGAAGTGATCCCCAGGGGGAATTTCCTATTTCCCATCCAATCATCAAGATTTTTTCTTGAAGAGTGCTAATGAGGAGCTTTGTTTGATATAAGATAGGTAGTTTATTCTGGAGTATGTGAAGTCTCTGGGACCGTAATTTATCCCTCCGTCATTTTCTGTTTATTGTGGTGACAAGGTTTAGGTCCCTAGAGTGTGTAGGTTCATAGGTTCATAGGTAGGTACTAGGCTATCTGCCCAAGTGCATTTATAAGCCTAGCCAGAATGTGTTGGCTTTCGCCTCCCTTTTAAATTAGTTTCCTGGGCCTCTGTCTAGCAGGGCCGCTGAAGTGATCCCAGGGGTAAATTTACAATTTCCCATCCACTCGTCAAGATTCCTCTTGAAGAGAGTCTGCGAGGGGCTCTGCCTAACATCAACTGGGATTCTGTTCCAGAGCGAGGGAAGTCTCTCGGACAGGAATCTATTCCTCCAGCACGTCCTTTTTATTGCTTTGCTGAGGTTTAATTCACTGGAGTGTGTGGCTGTAAGAGACTTGTTTTTCTTGAGGTGGAGCATGCCCATTAATTCCGGGTTGGACATGGCCTTATACATCAGGCATAGATGACCTCTGAGCAGGCAGTAAGCAGCCAAGTAGAGCTGGAGATTCTTTAGTCGAGCTGCATAGGGCATCTCTTTGAGGCCCATGATTCTCTTGGTGAGGTACTTCTGTGGTCTTACCAGCTGTTGCATGTGCCAATTAAGGTACATACCAAATGGGGCATTGTACTCTATTATGGGCCTAATGAGTGATGAGTAGAGGGGCACAATGACCTCTCTTGATCTAGAGGTGAACCCTTTTGTGATTAGGTGGGCTACATAGAAGGAATATGTAACCACTTTGGCAATATGATTATCAAAGGAGAGGTTACTATCTACCTGAGTCCCCAGGTCCCTAGTTACATTTTCCATACCTAGTGGATTACCACCTATGTGGTAATTCATGGGCACTTTGTTTTTTCCAAAGGGGATGACTATGCATTTTTTGGCATTCAGCTTGAGGCCATGGTTTTGACACCAGGTATCTGTCTCTGTAAGACCCTTCTGGAGGATGTCTGTGTCAGCCAGAAAGTCGATTATGGCCCCCAGTATGCAGTCATCTGCGAACTTGGTCAACCATAGTCCTCCCGTGCTTGCCTGTACCTCAGAGAAATATATACTGAACAGGAGGGGTCCCAGGACTGAGACCTGTGTGATGCCACTTGTGACTGATTTAGAGTCAGACATGGCACCCGCAACTCTGACCATGTGTGTTCCATCCGTGAGCCAGTTGGCCACCCATCTCGTGACATAGGGGTTAATGTTCAAGCTGGTAAGCTTGTCTATGATGCCAGAGTGGGGAATGGTGTCGAAGGCCTTAGTGAGGTCCGGGTAGGCTGTATGGGCTACCTTCCCTTCATCTATGGCCTTGGTAACTGTTTCAAAGAAGTCAACTAGGTTTAGGAGGCGGGATCTGCCTTTAACAAAGCCAAATTGGGTAGGGTCCAGTGTCTGGAGCTTCCCAATGTCTCTGTGTATGAGTTCCATGATACTTCACTGCATAGCTTTGCAGACCAGGCTGGTCAGGCTTATAGGGTGATAGTTCCCAGGTTCTGTTGTGGCACCACCTTTGTGGAGCGGGATGACTGTTGCTGTACGCCATTTTTTGGGTACATAGCCTGTGGTAAGGCTGAGTCTGAATAGTGAATTTAGGCGAGGGTTTAGTTCCTTTTGGAGCTCTTGTAAGACACAGCCTGGGACACCATCCGGTCCCACTGATGCTGTGTTCTTAGCTTTGGAGAGGGCTGTTTTTACCTGCATGTCTGTGATGTCTGGGGCTCTGCATTCTTCTGGGATGGACACAGGCTTTTTTGGGGGTGGTGGGGGGGTGAAGTTTGCACTAAACTTGTCCACCAGGATGTTGGCAATGTCAGTTGGTTCAGTGTATTTTTTGCCATTTTTGCAGTAGCTCAAAGCATATCTGAGAGTTGCCACCTAAATGTTTGATATAGCTAAAGAAGGCTTTGTGGTTATCTTTAGATTCCTTGGCAATTTTTCTTTAGAAACTGGCCTTGGATGATTTTATGAGCGATCGTAGTTTCTTGCTAATAATGATCAGTGATGCCTTTTTGTAATTTTGCTCTATCATGTAGTAGTTTCCTCCTTCTGTTGTATAGCTTATTTATGGCCAAGGACCACCAGACTGGTTTCCTCTTTTTGGAGGAGTGAGTCTTGGTTTTACTCGGGATGGTTCGATCCATGCATCCCTGTAGATGCTCATATAATGCACTTGTAAAGGATTCTGTGGATTGGATAGCATTATCCTGTAGCAAGGGGGCTTTAAAACTTTCCACTTCGGTCTTGAGAAGTGTGAAGTTTGCTTTTGAAAAAGTTTTTCACAGTGGTTTCCTTGACTGGGGGTGGGGTCGGGATGTGGATGTCCAGTGTGATTATTTTATGATCTGATCTTACCAGCGAGGGGTTTACCTCTGTTGTGGAACACTGATCCCCCATGTTGGTGATGATCAGGTCCAGTATGTAGTCACCTCTAGTGGGCATGGTAACCAGCTGTTCCAGGCCGTTTGAGTTTACAAACTCTAGGAAGCATTGGGGAAAGGAGTTTTTTCTTGAGTAATTCTCCCAGTCAATGTTTGGGTAGTTGAAATCACCTAATATCATGGTGTTTGGTAGGACCTTTATATTTTCCAGTGTTCTCAGGAATGCTGAGTGAGGGTCCTGAGACAAGGTAGGTGATCTGTAGCAGGCTACGATCTGATAAGCAGCTTTGCCCACTGTTAGTTGCACTTGGATGGTCTCTGAGTCCTCGTGCTGTGCCACTAACTTGGAGGTGTGGGTATCCTTTATGAAAATGGATACACCTCCTCCTTTTGTATTTCAGTCTGGGTTTTGGGGCCGAAGCTTGGAGAGGTTGGGATTTCTTTAAGTGGAGCATATTCAACAGCTCTGTGTTTGACATAGCTTTGTATGTTAGGCAGAGATCACCTCTGAGTAGGCAATATGCGACAGAGTAAAGCTGGAGTGTTTTGAGATGGTCTGTGTAGGGCATGTATTTGAGGCTGCTAATCCTCTTTGTGAGGTATTTCTGTGGGCTTTCCAGTTGTTGTAGATGTCTTGTGAGGTACATACCAAAAGGTGCATTGTACTCTATAATGGATCTAATG
This sequence comes from Protopterus annectens, assembly GCF_019279795.1. Taxonomy (NCBI): domain Eukaryota; kingdom Metazoa; phylum Chordata; order Ceratodontiformes; family Protopteridae; genus Protopterus; species Protopterus annectens. The sequence continues at coordinate 89,980,765 of NC_056748.1, forward strand.
AGTGATGAGTAGAGGGGAACAATGACCTCTTTTTTTTCTGCATGAGAAACCTTTTGTGATGAGGTGTGCCATGTCGAAGGATTTCCTGACTACTGTGGTAATGTGATTATCAAAGGAGATTCTACTGACCACCTGTGTCCCAAGGTCTCTTATCACACATTCGGTGTTAAGTATAATACCGCCTATGCTGTAGTTCATGGGTACAGAGTTTTTACCAAAGGGGATGACAATGCTCTTTTTGGCATTGAGCTTGAGGCCATGGCTTTGACACCAGGCATCTGTCTCAGTGAGGCCCTTTTGTAGGATGTCCACATCGTTAGTAGTTTTGATTATGGCTCCTAGTTTGCAGTAATCTGGGAACTTCATTAACCAAAGACCTTCTGTGTTAGGCTGTACTTCAGGGAAGTAGATACCAAACAGGCAGGACACAGGACTGAACCCTGTGGTACTCCACTTGTCACTGGTCTGAAGTCGGACGTGGAGTCTGCTACTTTCACAGTGTGGGTTCTGTCAGTGAGCCAGTTGGCAACCCATTTTGTGACATAGGGATTTATACCTAGTTTAGTGAGTTTATCTATAATTCCAGAGTGGGGGATGGTGTCAAAAGCCTTGGCAAGATCTAGATAGGCTGTGTGAACCACCTTACCCTTGTCTACGGCTTTGGTGACTGCTTCGAAGAAGTCTGTCTGGTTTAGGAGACATGATCTGCCTTTTACAAACCCAAAATGGTTGTGGTCCAGAGTTTGGAGATTGCCAATGTCTTTGTTTATAAGTTCCATGATGATACATTCCATGGCCTTGCAGACCAGGCTCATCAGGCTAATGGGGCGCTAGTTCCCGGGGTCCGTGGTGGCTCCCCCCTTGTGTAGTGGGATAACCATCACTGTGTGCCATTCAGCAAGCACAAAGCCTGAGGTGAGGCTGTGATTGAACGTGGTACTTAGGTGTAGTGCCAGTTTGTTCTGTAGTTCATGTAGAATGCAGCCTGGGATGTTATCTGGTCCCATGGATGCTGTGTTCCTAGCTTTGGAGAGTGGTTTTCACCTGTGCAGCCGTGATTACAGGAACTTTGCATTCTTCCAGTATAGAGATGGGCTCTTTAGGGGGTGAGAGGGAGGTAAAGTTAGCACTGAACCTATCTGCCAGGATGTTGGCAGTATCAGTTGGGTCTGTATATTTATTGCATTGTGCTGTAACTCAGAGCAGATCTGAGTGTTGCCATTGAGATTCTTGACATAGCTATAGAATGCTTTGTGGTTGTCTTTAGAATCAGTGGCAATTTTGTTTTCTTAACTAGCTTTGGAGGATTTTATCAGGGATCGCAGCTTCTTATTGAGGCTGACCAGGGAGCTCCTCCACTTATGGGTTTTACCCTCTTTTGCAACAGTTTCTTCCTTCTGTTATGCAGTTTGTTTATGGCAGGGGACCACCAGATTGGCTTCCTTTTCTTGGAGGATAGCGTCTTGGTTCTGTTTGGGATAGCACGATCCATGCACTTATGTAAGTGCTTATGAAGTGCAATTGTGTAGGCTTCAGTAGTCGTAACTATATTGTCCATCTGCATGGGTGTCCTGAAGTTCACCACTTCTGTCTTAAGAATCATGAAATTGTCTTTGGAGATATTTTTTAACATGGTTTCCTTAATGGGGGTGGGGGTGGGGGAAGAATGTGGATATGTAGGGTAATTAGCTTATGGTCAGATCGGACCAATGAGGCACTGACTTCAGGTGTGGAACACCGGTCACTCAGGACAAACCAAACCCCATAACCAACACAAATAACCACAAAGTGAGCTAAATGCTACTCATTGCCAGAAGTCTCAGCCTCCAGATGCACACACTCGAGGCACTTCTCAGTACGGAGAATATTGATATCTGTGCAGTAACAGAAACCTAGTTCTAGGCTCCATAGAGCGCACCAGCACTACCAGGATACTACTCATTCCATACCTTCCAGCATCAGAACCTGGATCATAGCACATAGGGTGGGGATGTATCCATAATCATCAAGGATACTTACATCTCTCTCTACATGCTCTCTACATGATATGTACCCATAGAATGTTGCACAGCAATGTTCTTCCCACTCCACAGGGGTGGGGCCACAAAAGACCCTTGGCATTCACGCTCTATGAATCTGACAAGTCTGATCTGCAAGGCAATGAAGCCAGTCATAAAGGAAGTCAACAATAAAGGCATTGGGAACCTTCACATAGTTGAGCACACCCAGTTTGGCATTGTCAAATGCAGATCACGCCTCCTGAACTGGGTGGATTTCTTTGAGACGGTTACCCAGGCTACAGATGATTGAAATGAGCTCCACACAGCCTACCTATACCTCGCTAAGGCCTTTGACACCATTCCCCAGTCAGGTATCATAGATGAACTCACCAACCTGGGCATGAATCCATACATCACAAGATGGATTGCAAACTGGCTCACAGATAGATCCCACAAATTAAGAGTTGCTGGCTACATGTCAGACTCTACACCGGTAACAACTGGTGTCCCCCAGAGTTCAGTCCTGGGGTCGCTCCTGTTTGGTACATACTTCTCAAAAGTACATGCCAACACAGGAGGGTTGTGGTTGACAAAGTTTGCTGGGAACTGTAAAGTGTTTGCCATAATAGATTCCCTGGATGACACAAATATTCTCCAGAAAGGACTCTATGAGACAGATGTGTGGTGTCAGAATCATGGCCTCAGCTAAATGTGGAAGAATGCATAGTAATCCCCTTTGGTGAAAACAAAGTACCCACAAACTACCACATAGATGTTACCCCCTTAAAACTGACAAGGTAATAAGGGATCTGGGGACACAAGTAGATAGTCATCTTTCCTTTGACAACCATGTTGCCAAAGTGATTGGGAAATCCTATGCGGCCCACCTAATCAACAAAGGGTTTGCATCAGGATCAAAAGAGGTAATGGTGGCCCTCTACTCTTAAGTCATTAGAGCCATCATTGAGTACAATGCACCATTTTGGATGAACTCAACTAAGCATATCCAGCAGCTGTAGAGACCACAGAGGTACCTCACCAAGAGGATTACTGACCTCAAACAGTTGTGCTATGCAACACAACTGGTAAAACTAAATCTGTTCTCCGTTGCGTACCACCTACTCAGAGGCACACTCTGCCTAACATACAGAGCCATGTCCAGCACATAACTGTTGAACATGCTCCATCTATGGATAACAAAATTGAGTCGCACTACACACTACAGGGATATGAACCTCATCACAACAATGAATACAACATGCTGGTGGGATAGAGTATCATCCCGGACACTTGCCTTACTGTGGAATAGAGTCCCAATGTACATCAGACAGAGACCCTCGCTGACATTCTTCAATAAGAACCTTGATGAGTGGATGGGAAACAGACAATTCATGCCAGGCATCACATCAGCAGCCCCACTAGAAAGGGGATTAGGGTACTAACTGTTAGAACTAGAGCTTGGTAGACTACCCAATGGGGTGGTGAAAGCTGCACAACTTGCCTAGGCTAATATATGCCTTTGTGAAGATAGTCTACTACATACCTATGAACCTATGTGACAGGTACATGTCTACAGATAGTAGATGTGTAGTTCATTGTACAGTCATGTTGTACAGCAAGCACATGGACCACATACACTGTAATGCTTACAGATACTGGTGGCTGTTATGTACAGTGGGTGAGATGTGCACCTCATGTCTTTTGTGCCATTGGGATGTGTGCTGGGTGGGACAGTCCTGGATGGCTCCCTGTCATGGTCACTCTCTTACACACATCTCTGCCCATCCATCTTTGGCTTATTATACTGTGTTCCCCCTATATATATATATATATATATATATATATATATATATAGGTGCATATGTAGGTAATAGGCTATCTGCAGAGTGTACAGCTGTCACCACACATGGTGTTAGTTCCCTAGGCCTCTGTGTGGTAGAGCTGATGAAGTGATCCATGGTGTGACAGTTCAGTTTCACATACACTCATCAAGGCTCCTCTGGAAGAGTGTCAGTTAGGGACTCAGCTTAAGGTAGGTTGGGAGCCTGTTCCAAAGCAAGGGAAGTCTGTGAGTTAGTAATATATCCCTCCAACATGTTCTATTTATTGTTGTGATGATGATATCCCTAGAGCATGTGGCACAGTGAGCTTGGGTTTACTTCAGATAGCGCATGCACATCAGTTCTGCATTGAACATGGACCTGTCTGTTGGGCAGAGATCGCCTGAGTAGACAGTATGCAACAGAGTACAGATTGAGTTAAATTCAGTCTTGTTGCATGGGGCAACTGTTTGAGGCCAGTAATCCTCTTGTTGAAGTCATTCAGTGGTCTTTCCAGCTGCTGAAGGTGCCTAGTCAGATTCATTGCAAGTGTGCCATGATACTCTCTGATGTGTCTGATGACTGATGAGTAGAGGGAACCTCCTTTGACCTACATGCAAAGACCTTGGCAATTTGTGGGAACACATAGCATGATTTTCTAACCACTTTGTGAGTGTGTTTCTGGAAGTAGAGATGACTATCCACATGTGTCCGTAGATCCCTTGTTATTGCCTCCATATTTAGGGTGTTGGCACCTATGTGGTATTTGTATGACTGTAGCTGGAGGCCATAATTTTGACACCTCATCTGTCTGACTGAGACCCTTTTTAAGGATGCCTCTGTTGTCCCAAACATCGTTTATGACAACCTTTTTGCAGTCATCCACAAACTTTGCTAAACATAGCCCTCATGTGTTTGACTGTATTTCTGAAAAGTACACACTAGACAGGAGGGGTCCCAGGACTGAGCCATGGGGGACAGCAGTTGTTATCAGCTTGAACAGGAGACCACAATTCTTACCTTGTGGAATCTATCTGTGCCCCAGTTGGTAATCCATCAGATGACATATGTGTTTATGCACAGGTTGTTGATTTTGTGGATACGACATGTGTGTAGGATGTTGGAAAAGGGCTTTTCAAGGTCTATGTAGGCCATGTGGAGCTCATTTCATTGATGTATGTCCTGGGTGACTGCCTTGAAAACTGTCTAGCAGGTTTAGGAACCATGATCTGCCCTGACCAAACCACAATGGGTAGGGTTGGGTGTTTGTAGGCTCCCAATAGCTCTGTTTATGAGTTCCATAATGATGGACTCCATGGCCTTGCAGATCACACTTATTAGTCTTATAAGACTATAGTTCCCATGGTCTGTTGTGCACCGACACTTGTGGAGTGTGCCAAACATTGCTGTAACCCATTCAACAGTTTCATATCCTGTACAGAGGATGAGTCTCAACAGACTGTTCAGGTGCAGGGTCTGTTTGTTTTGGAGTTCACATATTACGCAGCCAGGGAAACCATGTCATCCCATAGACGCCATGTTTTTAGGTTTGGATAGAGCTGTTTAACCATTGTATATGTGATTTCTGGGTTTTCACAATCTCCAGGTATGGTAATGGGCCCTTTTGTCAGTGAGAGGGGGCTAAATATGTATGAACCTGTCTGACAAGATGTTGGCAATGTCAGTCATGTACATGTATTCATTTACACTTTGCACTGACTCAGAACATATATGAGTTTACATTGATATTTATGACATAGCTAAAGAAAGCTTCATGGTTCTCTATGGACTCTGACAGAATTTTGCCAGAACATGGCTTGGATAATGTTAGGAGTGCTCATTGTGTCTTGGTGATACTGATGGCTTGGATAATGTTAGGAGAGCTCATTGTTTCTTGATGATACTGATGGCTTGGATAATGTTAGGAGTGCTCATTGTTTCTTGATAATACTGATTGGAGATTTATTGATCTTCTTTGGATTTTCACTTTCTTTGAACAACTTAAGTACTTGTAGTACATAGTCTGATTATGACAGGAGTCCAATATATTATATGGGTCTGTTTTCATATCACTGTGTGCGCAAGGCAGGATTGGTGAATAGTGACAAGTGTCTGGAGTAAGAACTGCAACTGCCAGATATGTATGGCCCACTGCTGTACTCAGACATGGCCTAAGTGTGTGAGCATGCCCAGTACGACCTTTCAGTATGTTGCTGACTGAAATTTGCTAAATTTGTTTAAGTGTGTGAGCATGCCCACTATGGGCATATATACTATATGTGTGTGAAAAATCATGTTGTTTTTTACTTCAGGGCTCACCTTTGTGTTGTACATCGGCAGGAAGCACGCTGTGCCTGCAGGGCTTCCATGAGTCAATTTGCATAGACTTATAAACATTTCTACATACAGGGGGCACAGCTATTATTTGTACATTTCTACCGGGGGGGGCATACCTGATTGTTACTGTGGGTGTACATATGATGAGGGGTACACCTGACACTTATACACATTTTCTAGGCCTGCGCTGCTATGTCAGGTACTCCATTTCAGTCTGTACTGTTGCTTATCGTATTGGCTTGAGGCATACCACTGTACCTTAGCTTCCAATTACACGCATATTAGTTTGTGACTTCATAGCCTACCCAACTCACATCACACTGCCTGGCCTGCTGTTATCTGTCTGCATAGGCCTGGGGGGAGGTTACTCATTTGCCTCTTCAGAGGGCAGGATACAGCATTTGTTTGTGTTTGCGTTTGTCTACAATTGTCCTGCTGGCTGTGACTGTTAGGTATGTGACCCCCCCCCCCCCCAATGGGTATGTGTGAGTGACTTAAGTTGTGTCTGTGCCAGTGAAATGCTGTCATGGCTTAGTTGTTCAGTACTGTGACTATAGTGCACAGTATCCTGAGTTTGAGCCCTGTCATTGCTTTTTATTTTCCTGCTGGGCAGACCTGACTGGTTAAGGAACAGTAAAGCAGGTGTGAGCGTGTTTACCCAACTTTGCTCGACTTTGCCCGACTTTGCCCAACATTGCCTAATGTTGCCCGACGTTGCCCAATGTTGCGCTGGTTAGCGTGGTGTGCAGCTACATGCAATTGTATTTAAATATGCTCAATACTGGTAAAATTTGCTTAGCAGTGCTTTATATTGCTTAAAATAGGGACTCATGCCTCAGGTGGTGCTGCAGGGCTGCCTATGTCGGATGCACATAGTATACTCCCTATACATATTTGAAAACAGGTAGTGTCAAGTTAGGCATCCCTTTTACTGTATGTGCGAGTCAGAGAGAGGTGTCATTTCCAGGGTTCCTACTGAATCAGTGTATGTGCTATGTGTTGCCTCTTTGCCAAGGCCAGGGCATACTGGGCACGCCTCCATCTGCCTACTGGGGCAGGCTCAGATTGTTTCTTCTCCAAGTCATGCTGTGCCTGTGCAGGCCTTGGCAATGGTGGGGGGCTGTTTGGCCCTGCCCCATGTTGTTCCTGCTGCAGCTGTTTCCGCAGGATCATATTGTGTAGCATGGCACATACCATGACAATTTGGGTACATGTAGTTGGTAAGTACTGCAAGGCTCCACCAGATGTGTCCAGGCACTGGAGCCATGACTTGAGCATCCCAAACACATGCTCAATTATGTTTCTTGTTTGTGCGTGAGCCTCATTATGGAGTTCTTGTTCGGGTGTGTGTGCATTTCTGATGGGTGTCATCAGCCACGGCTCCAGTGCGTATCCAGCATCCCCCACTAGGTGACCATCAGGGATGTCCCCATTGGCAAATCTCTGGTACAGCTGCGTCAGATGCCAGATGTGGGAATCGTGATAACTTCCAGGGCAGCCAGCACACACATTCATTATTATGCCCTGGGCATCGCACACGACCTGGCAGTTGATGGAGGGGAAGCCCTTGCGGTTCATGTAGACCCTACCCCGCTCACCGGGTGGTGCTTTGATGTGTATGTGTGTGCAGTCTATTGCACCCACTACCTCAGGGTATTCTGCTATTTGGTGGAAAAGACACATATTGCTGGCCAATGCCTCACGGGAATTGGAGAAATATACGTGCTCACCGACATGTGCTGACATGGCATCCAGGAACTGGTGCAGTACCCTGGATGCTGATGCCTGTGAAATCCCCATCATATCACCAGTTGGTCTCTGGAAGGTACCTGTAGCTAGTATTCTTAGGCCAAGACATACCTTGGTATCTACTGGGATGGGTTCCCCTCTGTTGGTTCTGTGTTTGAGGTGTGGCCGGCACAACTCAACAATTTGCTGCAGGAGGTCTCTGTCCACCCTATATCACTCCACTATCTCCAGCTCATGTAACCCCTGGTAGGTTACCCTGGGTCTGTACATTCTTCTCCGTCTCCTCACTGTGGGTTGTTCAGCAGCATTCACAACATCACCACCCTCAGCACCTTGCACATGTTGGTTTATGATAGCAAGTGCAGCCCCTAACATTTTGTCTGACTTTAAAGTTTTTAAGCTTTCCCACTTTGTATACTGCAGTGTTGCAGAGTTCTTTGGAAAAAACAGGGAAGAATGCTGTTTGCAGAGTTTAAAGTGCTGGGCTGGGCTAGTCTGCTACCTGTGTAATTGGCTGATTCTGATATAATTCACCTGGTAGCTCTGCTAGTTCTCATTGGTTAACTTCCTACTACTTCTTTTCCTTCCTTTTCCCTTTCTGTTTCCGCCCATGGCAGCGCCGCGCAAACAAGTGCACACGCGTGCACACGCTGTCTGCACGTTTGCAAGAAATTTCAGACATATTCACGGCGTACGCCTTTGGTTTCTGGTTTTCAAAAAGGACAACTGTAGACACGCCTCTTGCAATCCTGAGCAACTCAGGGCAAACACAAGACACTGTGCTCCAGTAAGCTTACATCCTTTCTGACACACCCCCTCATGATGTTACCTATATTCTACTCTACTACTCACCTACTCCTACACTTACACTCTTGGGACATGGCTCACATGCTGGGGAAAATTGGGATTCACTATCCTTATCCTCATTTGCATAGGATTGCCTACTAATGCATGGTTACATCTCTCACACTCAGCCCCCCCCCCCCATAGCAACCACTACTCAGTGGCCATGTTGTCTTCAGCCTGCCATTCACCTGCATGGCAGGATAAGCTTTTTAGTGAAAATGGCAATTTTTGGCTATTTTTAAATTATTTTCTTGTTTTTTAAAGTGCTGCACGTTTGCGCGGTGCTGCGCTATGCTTAAACATCAAAAATCGGGGGAAAAAAAGTTAGATTTTAATCATTTTAAACATTCATAAATGCCAGTGGCCTTATATTTCGCCATTGGCATGCTTTCTCAACTGTATGCAGCCTTTATTTGGAGCTGTCATAGCTCCGTTTAGCTATTTGCAGAACGGTACTCCGTTACCAACGGAGTACATTTCTGCAGATAACACTAATCTTCCATGGACAGGTTTGTGTTTCCTGGATCGCAAATTTACCTCATTTGCATGGCTTTCACCAGCAAATGAGGTAATTTGCATACCATGACGCTGTCCGTGCAAGTGTAGTTTTAGCAGCTCTCATGCACGCCCCTGACGGCTGTTCCTGGATCGCACGGCAAACATATTGCCTGTTTGATGTCTTACACTACTCTACATCTCCATGCAAGCTTTCGTAAATCCAGCCCTTGATCTTAGCTAAAGGCCAAGAAGCGATGTGGATTATTGCTATTATTCAGTGACATTATTTAAGAAAAAGAGTCGTAACTTTTATAAGCAATGACATTGTATTAAAAGACCTGAGTATTCTTCCACTGGCTACGGTAGTCTGGGACATCCATGGTATGCACTGAGCATGCTCTGTGGGTTGCATAGTTCATTATTGTCCCTGCTGGGTTTTTTTTTTTTTTAGTCTACCGAGTTATCTTTTAGTGCTTTTAAATGGTCCACGTCTGTGTGATTTTTATTAAAATTCACAGCTGTTTTCCTCATATTTCTTGTCAGTTCTTTATAAAAGTTATGGCTTTCTGGCATATCATTGAGGAATGATGTCCCTAAACAATGAGAGTTAACTATTTCAGTACTTTAGAGGTTGCAAATATGCCATGGAGCTGTTTGCAGGGGTAGTCCCTACACTGAAATCTAGGAGTTTTTTTTTTTTAGTATAGTGTATTATTCTACAGTTTACTATATGTATATACGTATATATATATATATATATATATATATATATATATATATATATATATATATATATATATATATATGGGTCCTAGCTCAATCACGAAAATTAAGTTTAATCGAACTCCAAAGTACTTAGACCAGTTTCCGAAAGAATAATATGCAGAACACTAACTTTGCTGAACCACAACACATCTAAAACACACCCAGTTGAAAAATTAACACCAAAAACAAACATTTCCTAACGTTTATGCAGGTGGGCAATCCCCCCTGCACCTCCACACCCCTTCAGATTATATATACCAATTCTGAGATCGCACTACAGTGACAACAAGGGTGGATTTCCCAGTCTTAACTGTAGTGTGATCTTCATGTGACTGCTACGATTCTGTGAAAAGGATTTGCTGTATACTCAGCATTTAGCTGAAACGAACTTTGGCAAAGTCAGTGCTTAGCATATTATTCTTTTGGCAAATTGGTCTTGGCAATCTGGAGTTGAATTAAACATAATTTCTGTGATTCAACTAGGACCTATATATATATATATATATATATATATATATATATATATATATATATATATATATATAAGCAATGTCTTTCTGCTTTTCCCAGTTAGGGGTTGCCACAGCGGATCATCGGTCCGCAGATTGATTGACAGTGATGTTTTTACTGGGTCGGGTTGCCAGCCCGGCACTCAGCCTTCGTAGAAAGCACACACATATACAGACGCACCTACCTGCATGTCTATAAAACCCATTCAACGGCAGGTAGGACATGCAGACTCCGCACAGAAGGAACTCCAGCGCCAAGAATCAAACTGGAGAACCTGTTGATGTAAAGAGACAATGCTAACCGCTACACCACCGCTGCCAGACAATATAGTAACATATAATATATACAGGTAAATAGGTATAACTAAATAGATGCATATATAGATATAAACATACATATATATGTGTGTGTATTTTTTGTACATTTTAAATTCTCCATTTAGTGGCACAGACAAAGTTAATGGACATGACTTGTTCCTGTGAGAAGCACTTAATTTGCAATCAGCATGTTGACTGGTTTGTCCAATCAGCATGTGCATTTTTTAATGTAAAATCAGTTTTATTGTGTAATAGCACATAGACATGTCCTATTTCCCGGGTGACAGGCTGAAGACCCATTATTAGCTTGGCTCGTATTCTATGCAAAACACGGAGGAGAGCATACTGGGGCTTATTCAGAATTAAATGGTGTACCATCTTCTGTTATATACAGAATAGTATGGGTTTCGTAAAGGGCACTCTAGACTTTTGATTCGTGTAGTATTATAGAGTGATAAGTACTAGGCTTACTGCCCTTGTGGGCGGTTTTTAGCCTAGCCAGTTGCCACATGTGAGAACCAAACCATGCACATTTTGTTTGCAAGGTAAACACCTTAACTATTATGCCAACCTTCTACTCTTTGAAGAAGAAAGCTGGTATAGGCCTGACAGTACCTACAATGCATCTTGATCTTGCTAAAGCATTCAACACTTTCCTACATAAGGGTTGAATTAACAAATTAATGTAATTAACTATCCATTTATACATAATCCATTCAGTAAAATACTGGTTAAGCAACAGAACACAGCAAATAAAAGGGGAGCATTACCCATCTGTTCTGACAGGAGTAGTCAGTAATGTCACCCAGAGCTCTGTATTGGGGCCAGTGCCTTTTTGGACAATTCTAGTGTGATGTAAAAGTGGGAATGAGCTAAGAAATATTTACATATGGCAAACTGGCTAACAGTTACTACAGTAAAATATGTTGAAGTTCCTGAAGATGGTCTGCTTAAAAATGCATACCTGGTACAGTTGTAATGATCTCACCATTAATAGTCAGGAAATATAGCATCATGAGATTTATCGAAAAGGACATAAATTGTAATTGCAAAACTAAATGGACAGACCATAAAAGTGGCACCACAAATACCACAAATAAATCTATAGGGGAAATTACAGAGAATTTAAATCTAAAGTTTTATACTGACACAAAATAATGCCAGTAAGCAGAACGTATATAATATCCCACCAAAAGTATTCTTCATCCATAGCATTTGAAATTAGAAGGTATAGAAAACCAAACGTACATATACATATTGTAACATAGGGCGGTGGGTCTCACTCTAATATGTGTCAGAATGATGCTGTGAAAATAATATTGTAAATAGTATTGCAGTACATTTTGTCTTATAAATGATACTGTAAATTTCCTGCAGAGATAATTTTTTGTTCATTAAGAAAAGACAATTATGCTTCTGAAATTAGGTTGAGAAGTCCCTTTAATCATTTATAGTAACAACCAGTTAGCACATTCATGTGTAAAACAGATGAGAGCTGTGTTCCTGTAAATCAGGGAAGTTGTATCCCACTATAGAAGTGGAGTTTTTTGTCTGGAACACCAGTTCTGGGAGGTAAATAAATAAAAGTAGCTGTTTGCATACTTAAGAGCTTTGTTTCAGCACTTGTCTTTAGGGTAGGATTAGTATTCATTTCTGACTGTATCCCCCAACACTGGCACCTACTAATCATGCCCAGTAACACCCTGTACTGGGGGCCATAACTGTTGCTGTGAACGCTCTTGGTACTGATCTATAGATATATAAATAAAATATATCATGTAGTGCTGAAGTGCTTTGTATGTATACAGCTCTTTTTATTTTTTTCTTTGAGTGGAGGAGGGCACCAGACTTTAGCTGTGGCCACTGTGTGTTGTGGGCATTTTCCCACAACCTTACCAACATTCCAACACACATCTGCTAAGCAGCATGTTGACATTCACTTAATTCACAGTGCTTCACTCGTTTCATACACACACACACACACACACACACACACACACACACACACACACACACACACACACTCACACACACACATGCATCCGTCCATCCATCCTCAGCCTCTTTTCCCCATTGTTGCACATGTGGTCAGGGTGCCACTTCAACACTGACAATCATCTAGAGCCAAGGTTTGCACCACCAGGTGGCTAGCCCTGCCAGTGTAATTCATGTGTACCACACACTATCACACACACACTCACACCTAGGGCCAATGTGGAGTGTCCTATCCACCTGCTGCATGTCTTTGGAATATGGGAGGAAACCGGAAGACTTGGAAGAAATCCAGTTGAATACATACACACACATTTATATATATATATATATATATATATATATATATATATATATATATATATATATATATATACACACATACGTGTGTGTGTGTGTATGTGTATATATAAGTAGGCGCAAGGATATGTCAACATAAATTCACAGACAGAGATCAGCACCCATTAAAAGCAACAAATCCACCTTTTTTAATGAACGATACCAAAAAGTAGACCGGATTTTACTGCAGAATAGTTTCTATGGGCACAATATCAGTTTGGCGTGTGTGTGTGTGTGTGTGTGTGTGTGTGTGTGTGTGTGTGTGTGTGTGTGTGTGTGTGCACGCGTGTGTTTTACAGTATTTGGTAGTATTAATGATTAACAAACCTTTCTTTTGAAACAACTTGCTCAAAAGTTATAATAAGGATATTTACATGGGACAATAAAAACATTCTTCATTGCAGAAACAGGGTAAACAAAATAAGAAAAGTCCAATTCTTTATAGCAGTTTTAGTAACTGCTGCCCATCCTTGCAGAATTTTTTCACAGAGAATTGTAAAGCAAAACAGTAGTTATAGTCACTGAGCAGACTATTATTAGCTTCCTACTCTTTCGGGCTTCATGGACATCTTCCAGACTACATACAGTAGGGACAGCTTCAGACTTCTTTGGTGACACTTTGATAAAATCCTTTCTTAACCTAGGATTCAAGAAGACGAGAATCTGTCTCTGTCTGCTTCTCTGTCCATAATATTTCCCAAAATTCAACTGTTTTTTGTTGAGATTGGCTGTCCTCTCCTAAATGCATAGTGCTGTCCATGCTTAGCAGTGTCAGCAGGCACCACTATGCCATCACTGTGCCTTATGCCCCCCCCCCCCCAGTATGGAACTACTGGTTCAAGTCGCACTGTATAGACTGTGTTCCCAGGAAAGGTCATGTGCATTAAATTACCTGCAGCTGAGGTGACTGGCAGTTGTAAATTTGCATAGCTGAAGAGATAATGCCCGACAAGATAGTTTGGAATCTCTGTTTTTCTGTCTGTAAAGCCTCTGAAGAGGGATATGGTTTATAATGTGTGTAAATTTTCTTCCTAACAGAAATATTTTAGGTTGGTGAGCGTCCATTGCTATTTGTCATTTCTCAGCATTGTTAAACTTTTGATTGATGTAACAGATGGCCTTTCGCCTCCAGCATATGGGACAATACTACACTGATGTCTACTTTGGTCTGCAGTGGAGACATCATTGTAGACGAGTAAATGTTTGGAGAAGTCAGGGGCTATCAACATAGGTTTTTGACACAGCATACTTTTCAGTTTCAGTTTCCTAAAGGCCTGTTTAAGCTTCAGCTGCCCAGTGAACTTCCAGTAAAGCCTTACAGTTGGTTAGCTCAGTCAGTGGGCAGGAAATGATAGCAGAGTCCAGGGCAAACTTACAATATTATGTCACCAAGCCCAAAAAAAGGCCTTAACCTGCCTTTCTCAGGTTGTCATGGACCAGTTCTAAACTATCTCCACTTTTTCAGCCTGTGGTTTCACAATTCCTCTGCTTGTTATATAGTGCAAATGGGAAGCGTCTGCCATGCCTAGCTTGCAGTTAGCTGATCTAGCTTTCAGTGCATCTTGGTGTAAGATCAAAATGGCTTGAATGTGAGAGAAATGACTTTTCCAATCTTCACAGCCTATGACAGTGTCATCTAGGTAGACATATCCATATCTAGTATGGGATCTTGGAATCCTCTCTATCAACCTCTAGAAACTTATGGTGCTCTGTGGAGAACAAAAGGCAAGACTCTATAGTGAAAGAGTCCATTAGATGCATATGATAATGACTTATCCTTTGCTTATGTGTCTAGTGGAGTTTGTTGTTAGTCTTTACTTAGGTCAGAAATGGAAAGAAATCTATGGGAGGATGGCACAGTGGTGCAGCAGTAGCATTGTCGCTTCACAGCAAGAGGTTCTCAGGTTCAATTCTCATCTGGGGTGCCTTCTGTGTGGAGACTGCATGTCCTCTTTGCATTTGTGTGGGTTTCCTCTCAACTTACAAAGACATGCATTAGGAGCATTTCTCCCCAGACCTCCACTGAAGTTGGCTTTGTTCGAAATAGGACTTTCCTAGTTAACAAATGTAAAATTTAAAAAAAAATCTAGCCTTGCCCTCTTTTTAATCAGTTCGCCTACTTGAATCATGTGATATGAATTGGATTCATATAAACTATTTAGCATTCTAAAATGTTTACAAAGTCTTAGGGAACCATCAGTCTTGGGAACCAGTGAAGTTGGACTGTTCCATTCACATTATGATTCTTATATGATCCCACATGTAAGCATTTTCTGTATTTATTCTCTGACTCTTGGCATTAGGATACTGGTATGTGTTGGGAACCAGTGCAGTAGGACTGTTCCATTCACATTAGGATTCTTATATGATCCCAAATGTAAGCATTTTCTGTATTTATTCTCTGACTCTTGGCATTAGGATCCTGGTATGTGTTGGGAACCAGTGCAGTAGGACTGTTCCATTCACATTAGGATTCTTATATGATCCCACATGTAAGCATTTTCTGTATTTATTCTCTGACTCTTGGCATTAGGATCCTGGTATGTGGTGTGGCTTCAAATGTACGTTTTCCAGGGCAAGATTTCTTTGTTGTACTTGAGAAAACTGGTTTGACCATATAACTGAGAATATGACATTCCTGAGAACAAATTATTTTGTGTTTTTGAAACATGGATATTGTTTCCCCTATTTTAATTTCTGGACATGATGTCAAGTTTATAATGTCTTCTGGAAACATAATTACTATAGTAACTTCAGTATCTCTCCAAGATGTCAGAACATTCATGTGACGTAACTATTATGGTTTTCTTCTCCATCTCTCATGTTATAATTCACTTACTTTTTCTACAAGCTTGAAAAGTCCTTGCCACTTAACAAGTAATTTATTTTTGTGGATACTAACCCAAGTATTTTATGTCCTGATTTGTGTTCTTGGAGATGAGAGCATTTTTGTGACATGTTTTTCACTGTGTTTCCCAGACTCTCAACATGTTTTGTTGTTACAGGTTTTACAGTTATTAACCTTCTATGCGGGTCCAAAAAATGTTCTTCCCTACTCCGGGCCGACAATCAAGAAGACTTAATCCTCACCACTGACTGCGGTGAGGGACAGTCAGTAAGAGCAAAGATGGAGTCACACAATATTTTTAGATGCAGCCCACCTGCACCAAGCACAGTTTCCCTTACAAGCACACAGGGAGCATGCTCCAGACTAGGGACTGGACAATCCTGCTCTGTCCAGACCCACACAGAACTCCACACTGTCCACTTTGGATCTCTGTGTCCATGTTCCCAGTAGCTGAGACACACACACACACTTGGATATTTGTGTTTCTCACACACATACACACATACACTTGGATATTGGTGTTTCTCACACACACACACACACACACACACACACACACACACACACACACACACACACACACACACACACACACACACACACACACTCATACACACCTGGGAAAAACTGGCACAGATTTGCTAGCTGTACCGCTTTCTGCTCAGACTCTGAGGCAATCATGCTGCCACCAGTCAGCTACCCTAAGGCTCTTATAAAGGATACCCAGTTATACTGTGCAAAATTAATACTAATATAAATGGTAGGCTGTGACTGAAGCAGCAAGGCTTTCAGGAGTGGCCACAGTGTCATTAAAACAAGCAGAAGTACTCTCAAGATGTTAAAAGTATTCTTTAAATGGTCAGCCACAATGAAAGCTATTACAATATGTAATGACAAATAATAAAAGAGAAAACGGGACAGTACTGAATACAGTAAACAGCAGAGTTTCAAACACAGAGATACAAAACATAATACAGTTGGTTAGTTTCTCACAGATGCAGAAAACTATTTTAAACTATTCTCAGTAAATGTCCCAGACTAACTAAAGAATTACTGTTACCAACAACAAAGAAAAAACGTAAATCAAGAAAACAACTGGCAGTGACCAACAGCACAAAGAAAAATTTAATCCAAATCTCAAGCGCTTTGGCAAAGCCTTCAAGGATCTTAATACTGTACATATCTACTGAATTTTCCAATGTACTACTCAGATTATAATATACTCCTTCACTATTTCTTTCAACATCCTTTATTGTCCCTTTCTTCCTCACAACTTTAATTTTATCTAGTGCTTCACTTATTACCCAATAAAGGATGTTGAAAGAAATAGTGAAGGAGTAGATTATTAAACAGATCATCACAAATAATTGGAAATTTTTGAAGAATTTCCAAGAGTTAGGTGAATTTTTATATGAGAGTCCTACTTTTGTCACAAAAAGTGGGAAAAGTCTTAAGGAGTTTTTAGAAACTAAAAAATTTAATACTCCTATTACTTATAATGGGATGTCAAGATGTGAAGACTGCAATTATTGTAAGTTTTTGGTACTGGAGAACAAAACAGTAGTAAAGGCTCGGGACTTTGCTATTAATATCAAGGGGAATTACAATTGCAAGTCTAAATTCATTGTGTATCTAGTATTATGTAATTCTTGCGATGGATTTTACATAGGAAGAACTATACGTAGCTTCCATCGCAGAATTTATGAGCACCTGAGAGCAGTTGAAAAACTGGATGTAACTAATGCCCTAGCAAGACATGTTGTTAACTGTCATAATAGATTTAAAGTGGGTTTTAGTTTTACTGTTACTGACCAAGTTTTAAATGCAGACAAGAGATGGGATGCAGAAGTGGATTTAAACTGGAAAGAATATGCTTGGCAAGTGAGGCTAAACACAGGTGCAGATCCAGGTATGAATGATATGGAAATTTTTAAAGCAGTGTTATGTAAGAAAGGGTTAAAACACTGCTAATGTTTTGGGTCATGTGACTTGAGCAAACTATAAATGTGAATTTTGTATGTATGACAACCAGGTCTGAAGAAGTTTTTTGTGAATGAAAGCGCTTACCGGTTGTTTTTGTTTTAATAAATATTGAGTGTTTTAATGTCCCTTTTCTTGTTTATATTATCTGAAAAGGATAATAGTGCAGTAATTGCACTATGGCCTGGGTGGAATCCATGTTGAATACTTGTTAAAAGCTGTTCTGAGAGGAGAAGCTGAAGAAGGTGAGTGAAGATACATTTTTCTAGGATTTTTGAGAGAGAGGAGAGAATTGCAATGGGATGAAAGTTAGAGACTTCTTTAGAGTTTCCTCCCTTGTGCAGTGGGACAACATACAATTTTTTTCCAAATGTCTAGGACACAAAATTCCTGTATGGATCTATTGATTATGATAGCTACTGGGTAAGATACGGCTTCTGTTGACATTGTGAGGTATTCAGGTGGGAGATTGTCAACAGCTGTGGAACAAGGTTTAAGTTTAAGTAACAGTTATTTTATAGTTGATATTGTTACAGGTTCTAAGATGAAGTTGTTAGCATTTGTGACTAAGGATTGTTTGGATTCATATTTTTCAGAGGTTAATGTGCTAGTGGAGGAGGCAATTGGTGATATGTCATGGGTTTGTTTAGGGGAGGGTGATATTCTGTAGGTGAGGGCAGCAATGCTATCTGTAAAGTATTTATTAAATGTAGTCACTATTTCAAGGGGGAGCAGGTTTGAGAGGAATAGAGGTCTATTTTTGAGCCAGGATTTAGTACTGTATGAATACAGAACCAGACTTTTTTTGATCATTTTTATGATTAAGTTGTAATTGATCATAGTATTGTTTCTTATCTTTGTATATTTGTGTTTTAGCTTGATTACAAAGTTCCCTGTATTGCTGAAAGTTTTTTTTTATTTAGCCACTCCCTCCAAGCCTTGTCATCTCTGGCATGCATACTGTTTTTGATGAGGGTGGATAGCCAGGGGGGTGTTTTACTTTAATTTTTTTATACGTAGAGGGGCAGTGCTATTTAGGGTATGTAAAAAGTATGAAAAGTTGTAACTGCATCATCTAATGAGAGAGTTTTTTAGTATAGACCAGTTGAAGGACTTTAGGATACTGTTAAATAAGCCTTTGTTAAATTTTGTGAGATTCCTGGTTGGTTTACGTTAGTAGGTATTAGGGTGATGAGTAGTAAGCCTGTATGGGTATGCAGGGAGATGGTTACTTACAGTTAAATAGGTTACACTGATAGTATATTTGCTGGGGTCTGAAACTAAAATCCAATCAAGAACTGTACCCATACTACTTTTGTTGTGTCTAGTATGGGTTTTGATTAGTTGAGTCAGAACAAATTGATTTATGTAGGGACTGTCAGAGGTTACATTTTGCCAGTCAGTATTGACATTACCCAGAATTATTTTTTTCATAAGTAATATTACTAGATACCCATGAGAGAAATTCTTTGAGTATGGGTATGTTGTTATCAGGGGGATGTAAGTTACAATTATACAAAGTTTAGCTTTAAAAGTGTTAAAAGTATTTCAGGTAAGTGAAATTTGGGGATAAATTTGGAATAGGAGGAGAGGTTATAGGAGCTGGGGTACTGTAGGCGACTCCTCCTACTTTTTTGTGGAGTTGGTTAGTCCTCATAATATTATAGCCTGGAGGTATTTATTTCTCCATCTGTCATATTGTAGGTAAGCCATGTTTCACTGATGGCTAGGATATCTGGGGAATAGAATGATATTCAAGCATGTAGATCTGTAATTTTATCACAAACATTAACAAAAATGTAATATTATCAGACACAGTTTTTTGGCTGAAGTTGTGCATGATGGAGTGGGAGACTGGCATGAGTGTAAATGGGACTTGGATTGGATGGAAAATGTCTTTGTACAAGTAGTAAAGGATGCATTTAAGAAGGGATAACTTGTAACTGAAGGAGGGGAGTTATCTGGGCTGTTATGATGCTTGCAGGAACTGGTGGTATTGAGGTTTAGGTTTAGATTACTGAGGCCAGGGTTTGGGTGTATGTGCCCACACAACTGAATCTTTGAGTTCTGAAGCAAAAATTTGGAATAGTTATTAAGGGTGGGTATGAGTGGATGTTTTGTTTTGAGAGAGGCTTGATCACAGTGAAGTATTCTGTATTTAAGACAGAATAGTGGAGAGATTGGTGAAAGTAGGAGATATATTAGAGTAGTTATAATTGTGTAGGTTAAGTTAGAGGCTCAATGCTGGGGTTGTGGTAGTGCAATTTAAGGGAAATTATAGTATGTTAAGTGGGAGGTCAATACTAGAATATGAAAGAATAGTATAAGGAGCAGCATTTTGTATACAAGAGTTACTAATCAGGGAGAGAGGTGGTAGAGGGCTAGAGCTTAAGAAACAGTCTTTTAGATGGAAAAGTGAAGGACTGGGGTAGTGTAAAAGGATAATGGTTGTGTGGGATATACAGAAAGAAGGTGAGACGATTAAAAGATTAGGCAATATATTGTGAGGATATGTTTTGTTAATAGAAACCTTTCTAAACTCTTGCGTATTTTCCAGATACTCCCTTATTTTTACTCAGCATCTATGCATCTTCTTGCTCTGTGAGAGTCCTGTTATTCTGCAATACATTAGCCTTTGTCAGCTACTCTAAGCAATCTGTATTACTGCAATCCAAAGGTAAAAAAAAACAAAAAATGCACTAATAAACTATAAATAAAATAAAAGGCATACAAATGAGCAAACCAAACCACTTAAATCAAGAAGCCAGTCTGGTTTCTTGATTAAAGTGGTTTGGTTTGCTCGTTTCTGCGCCTTTTATTTTGTTAATCCATATTACTTCTTAACCATATCTCTTTCTTTTTTATTTCTACCCTATTTTTAAACTCTGTTTTCATTTTATTCCACTCACTAGTTATAATTTCTAAAGATATTTCTTCTTCCCTAATAACTCTCAAATAATTTCCTCTATCCATTTCTTAAATTACTCTCTTCTTAACAGGTGGGAAGGCACCAGTGCCTCATTTTTACTTTTTTACCCTGCATGTTTATCTTGGTTTTTATTTTTCCATGACCTGAAATAGTTATTGGATGTGTGTCAGAGCTTTCAATTAAATGCACATGTTGCAGTGAAATATAATTTATATATTGTCTAGCCCAGTTATTGTACCTTAAAGAATAATATGTAAATTCTGTCTGAGTTCCTACTAATTAATTCATATCTTCTATACCAAATATTTTCATAAATTTCTTCAGAAATATTTTCCTTCAGTGTCCTCCAATACATCCTCACTATTGCAAATCAAGTTCCAGTCCCTACCTATAAGTAATATTCCCTGCTGAAAACTGATTAGTTCTCCCAAAAAATTCTTAAACTCCATAATAGCAGTTTTAGTTAGAATATAAATACATGCCAGAATAATCCTCCTCCCTTGACATTAGCTCCTCACTACCACAAATCTACTATTATTGTCTTCTTTTTTTTCATCTTCTGTCACTGTTGGAGCTCCTCTAGCAATCAGTATGATTGCTCACCTTTTCCTTTGTCCCTGATATTTTGCTGAATATCCATTCTGAAATCCTTTCTTTGTCAAATACGCATGCTGATTTCTTTCCAGTTGTGTCTCCTGAAGCATTGCTTCTTGCACTCTGCATTTCTAACTACAGTTCAGTACTGTTTTCATTTATCCTGCACCTGTACCTGTAAGACCTTTCACATTCCAAGCTAATATGAACAGGGTAGACATTATGTTAAAAATCTATTGTTCCCACCTTTTATATTTTTAAAATGTGTATTTCCAACTTTTGTTTTAAGAAGCACACACTGTTTGGCAGGGTGATTTTTTTATAGATTTGTTTCCTCTTATCTCCAGTTGATCCTATGTTACATTTCTCATGACATTTTGCTTTAATGAAACCCCCCAAAGAAAGAAATAAAAACTAAATACATTTTAAGAACAACACCATCATAGGTTCATAGGTTCATAGGTGTTTACTAGGCTAACAGCCACAAGTGCCTTTTTAAGCCTAGCCATGCATCCCTAATCTCTGACAAGTTCTGGTACCCTTGATAAGTGTAAGCAGGAACTTGAGAGATGAAACATTTGCAAGCAGGGGCCTGGGAGATGAACGATTTATAGGTTGCCTTTGTCCATTAGAGACACAGGTGCCAAACCAGGGATGAATTTCCTGTTTCCCATCTAGTTGTCCAAGTTACACTTGAATTGGGTTAGGGACGAACTCTGCTTTACATGGATGGGGAGCCTGTTCCAGAGAAGGGATAGTCTCTGGGATAAATTTCTGTCTCTCTAGCAGGTCCTTTTTATATCACAGGCAAAGTTTAAGTCTTTTGAATGAATGGATAATTCTGGTGTTGTTTGTTTTGTGGATATGCAGGAGGTCCATCAGAGTGCAGTCTGACAGTGCCCTGTCTACCAGGCATAGACCCCCCCGAACAGCCTGTAGGAGACCAAATACAGGGGTAAGGCCTTGAGGCAGTCTACACAGGACATTTTACATAGACCCTGTATTTTATTAGTGAGGAACTTCTATGGACATTCCAATTGTTGGATATGACTGGTTAGGTACTTGCCAAAGGAGGCATTGTACTCAATGATAAGTCTGATGAATGTTGAATTTAGTGGAACAATGGATTCCTTTGACCTAGATGCCATACCTTTATTTATAAGTTACACAACATAGAATGATTTCCTAACTACTGTAGACATGTGATGGCCAAATGCTAGATTACTGTCTATGTGTGTTCCAAGGTCAACTCTAAGGGGTATGTTGTCTTAGAACAAAAACACAAAACCTTGTACATTTTCAGCAAATGAAGTTTACCCCTTCAGATGTGACCAGTTGCCCAAGATCAGCAGCTGTACCCACACGCATTACATAAGATAAAATTAAGTTACCCATGCTAAAGAGAATGTTACACCTTGTATTCCCACTTACACTGATTGCTTTTTGTTTTTTTTCTTATTTCTATTCCCCACCCAGAGTTGAAAAACAGCATGTATGCTTTCAGTAAACATTTAACTTTTAGCTTAAGAAGATGTTCACTGGCTACCTTTACGTAAGTATTAAGGCTGCTAGGGAGGATTATCTCTTATTCACTTTCCAAAATTTCAGACTTTATTTTTTACCGAACTTCTTGCTGTTACACCTTTAAATTTTGCATTTCACTCAGCAAAGAATGTTTAGAACTCGCTAGATTAATTGCTTGCAGCTGCAGACAACCTGACTCCACATAAGAGCAGCTAGCAGTGAGAAAACATCTAATAACTCTGCAGATGTATGGTGTAATCTTTGTAAATTTCGCTCAGAACACAGTGTACAAAATTTGCCGGGCCACCTGCCCTCAGCTGTAGACTTCATATCTCCCACTGAGAACATTTACTGATGGAAAAAAAACATGCCAAACTTCTTCTTCTTTCAGCTTTTTCCCAGTTAGGGGTTGCCACAGTGGATCATGTGTCCACTCATGATTGGCAGTGGAGTTTTACGGTGTCGAGTTGCCAGCCTGGCGCCCAACCTTCCACAGAAGGCACACACATGCACGCACTCACGCCTAGGGCCAATTTAGAGTGTTCAATCCACCTACAGCATGTCTTTGGGATGTGGGAGGAAACCAGAGCACCCAGAGGAAACCCACACGACCACAGAGAGGACATGCAGACACCGCACAGAAGGTAACCCAGCTGAGGATCGAACCGGAGAACCTCTTGCTGTGAGGTGGCAATGCTAACCGCTGCACCACCGCAAGCCAATACTGTTGCAAATTCAAGATACTTATCATTTGTCTTGCCTTTCATCATGTCATCGCTTTCAAGTCTCTTTGGGTATAAAAAATGATTTACAACTTAATTAAACCAAGGATATTAATTTAGACATCCATCATTGTGACAACAAGGGCAATTATTATCTTAACTCTACATATAATATAATCGGTATACTGTTATACCCCACCACAGTCAGCCCAAAATCACAGCATTGTATTAACTTAAATGTGGGTCTGTCCAGTTTTTCTTATCTTGTTATAGTGTAAAGCCTATATTTCTTAAAACTAAGAAAAAGCACCTGTTTACTTCAACATCTTTAACATGTACAACATTCACTAAAAAGATCCCCATATTAAAATATTCCTGATTCTACCCTGTACAAAATTGCTTTACTATATGATACACAGAATATGCATCATGACATGTTTTATAGAAATACTAATAAGAACAAAATTGTTTTAGTTACAGTTACTTCTTTTTCCCCTTTAGTGTCCTTCTAAACATTAATGACATGAAGTGGAGTATATGCTTTACTTTCACCCACAAGTTTAATGAAGTCAACAAAGTTCCAGTCTTTCTAAGCCACTTTTCTTGCAAAGCCATTTTTACAAAAATTGTCGATGCTTTATAGTCTCCCATTTATTCACTAATTCCAGTGTTACTGGTCTTCTTCCTGATCATCTTCATCTCCTAACACCAGACTGTGGTCCAAGCTAAAAGTGATCTTGATTCTTCTAAACTGTTCCTGTGCCTTTTCCCTGTCTCCCAAGTATTTTCATGTAGAGCATGGGGACGGATTTACTGGCAATGTCTCTGTAAGAGCATTATTGTCAGAAGAATGAGAAGAAGAATCCTTTTTTGCTTCCTGGCTCACTTTTCTTGAATAAACGTTTATATTTCCTCATTAGCTTGTTCTGCAGCCAAAAGTCTTTGATCCTTCAGGAAAAAATATTCTGAAAACAGCTGAATGCAGCAGCTTGAATCTTACATCTGCCTCTCGATATTCCCTGATTGCTTGGATAAATGTGTGTCTCTTCTGCCTGGTGTACAATGAATAACCATTTTCCTCAAACACTCTGCTATCTCCAATTTGTAATACTTTTCCTTTTTGCTACAGTTTTGTCAGGATCAACTCTTTCTGCTGGTATGATTGCATTTTTACTAATATAGGTCTTGACTATTTTCTAATGGCCATGCTTGTAGCATGCACTAGATGTGCCCTTTCAATTAACAAATCTTGATGTGGAACACCAGTCCATTTGCTTATTTGTATTTTTAAAAAATATAATACAGTTTGTAAAACCAAAAAAGTCCCAAATACTAAAATAACCAAAGTCCAGATGAGG
Source organism: Protopterus annectens (assembly GCF_019279795.1). Lineage (NCBI taxonomy): Eukaryota > Metazoa > Chordata > Ceratodontiformes > Protopteridae > Protopterus > Protopterus annectens. Next base: position 90,005,893 of record NC_056748.1, read on the forward strand.
CGAAATGACACGACAGTGAAACACAGCAAAATAGCGTATACTAATTTATTATCCGCTTTCGTAACAAACTTCATCAGAATGAATACATATACCAAAAGCCATCTCTTAAATACTACAAAAAAGTCATGTGATTAATTAGACAATTAAAGAATTTTTTAATAATAACTTTTCAAACCTAGTTAAAAACACATTGATCCTAAAAAACCAGCAAAGGGAACCAGTTGGTTAACCTGTTAAAATGGAAACCTAAATAAAGTGAGAGTAAATAAGGCTTCCAGCTTTGTTTATATTCAATCTACGTTGTTTTAAAAAACACTTAATATTAATTGTCTCGTTGAGACCTGGGGCTATGTCTGATTTTAGTTTTATTTGCCAATGTGCTTCCCTTTGCAAAAGGTAATTCTTAAAATCACCGTCCCTCATGTCCTTCTGTCCTACTTCAAGAATAGAAAATAAAAATTTGTTAAAGGATGGACAGGTCAATGAATGTTTAAACAAGGCATTCTTCTCATCTTTAGATTTAATAGAATATAAATGTTCTCTAATTCTAATCTTTAGCTCCCTGGTGGTCATCCCTATATAGAATGAAGTACAAGTTAAACATTGTGCGATGTAAATAACCCTGCTAGTGTTGCAATTTACATAACCTGGCACTTCCAAAGTCCTGCCAAAGGTACTAACTGAAATATAGGGTCCTGTGGAAATGAAACGACAGATGTTACATTGGTTGCAAATATGCATACCACTTTTGTGGGACCCAAAGTTAGAAGCCTTGTTCTGCTGAAACTCCAAAATCCGTTTTAAGTTAAACCCATTTTTCTGGACAAAAATAGGTTTTTCTCCCAAAGCATGGAAAATGTCCTTGTTGCCCTTGATAATACCCCAATTTTTCTTAATAATGTTTTGGATGTCCCGACAATCCGAGCTCATCTCCAGGGAACAAATCAAGTTAGCATTCAACTTGTTTTCCATGTCATTCTTTAGGGAAAAATCCACTTCATCATTTTTAAGATTTAACAGTGGGAAATATTTATTGTCCCTTTGGGACCAAATGTTCTCCCTAGCCCTATCAAGGATGGATTGGTCATATCCCCTTTTGGTAAATAGGGAGGTGATGAAGGTAAATTCATTGGTCAAGTCCGCGTCCTTAGAGGTCATGCGGCTTGCTCGAATGAATTGTCCTCTAGGAATGTTGTTGGTTATGTACTTAGGGTGCCCACTTTTATAATGTAAATATCCGTTGTTGAATGTCATTTTCCGATAAATGCTACTGTGAAGCCTATTTTCATCAAAGTCCCATTTTAATGAAATATCCAAAAAGTTGACATTCAACCCTACGGTACCCTTAGTAAATTTTAAATAATCTGAAAACAAATTAATATCTGTATAAAAATCATTGACGGTACTGATATCACCGTCGATTATAAAAAATAAATCATCCATAAATCTACAAAAAAAACGAATATTGTATTTGTCAGCTAAGGTGGGAAAAAAATGTTTTTCCCACCAGGCCATAACCAAATTGGCAAATGGTGGTGCTGCTGAAGAGCCCATGGCTACCCCTCTTTTTTGCCGGTAGTAAGTTTTCCCAAAAAGGAAAAAATTATTTTCCAAGGTAACTTCCAATAACCTGCACAATAAAGAGACCATGTCGTTGGTGAAATTTGGACAACTAGAGGTCAAGAGATTCCGAATAGCTTCAACTCCCTCATAATGGAGAATACAGGTGAAAAGGGAGACGACATCAAGGGTGAACATAACCTGCATACTAGGATTGAAACCACAGGTGTTAACAAAATGATTTATTTTCTTGAGAAAATGCCAGGAGTCCCAAATAAAGGAAGGTTGTGTAGAGACAACAGGTCCAAGAGTTGCATCAAGAAACAAAGACACACCTTCCATAACTGAATGGGGAGCTGAAACTATAGGTCTGAACGGTGGATTTAGGGTAGACTTATGGACCTTTGGGATCCCAAAAAGTACCCCTATCCTAGGCTGTTCAATGGTACAAAACTCATATAGTTCAAAACTAATTTCACCGTTCATGAGAGCATCATATAAATACGCTTTAACCAAACAAAAACATCGTTTAATTTCAAAAAGTGGAATAATTTCATATTCCTCCCTGTTTTCTAAAAGTTCCAACATACCCTTTGTATAAGACTCCTTACTCATGATGACTATGTTGTTCCCCTTGTCGCTTTTCATAAAGCGAAATTCACCAGTCATGGATTGTAGGCTTCTTAAAGCCTGTCTTTCATCCCGTGTTAAATTACTCAATGAATTAGAGTAATTCCCCAACAAACTGTCAACCTCATGAATACATGTTTCCTCAAACACTTTTAAAGTGTGATGTAATTTGGGACAGTAAAATGAAGGTTTAACGAAAGTACGGTCAGTTGAAGGTAATTCATGCAATAAATAGTGTAAATTCAACTTTCGAGAGTATTTCTTGATATCAACAACAGTTCGCACATAATTGGCCCTGGTGTGAGGAACAAAATTTAAACCTAGTTTCAAAACATCCAGTTCCACTTTACTAAAAACATGGTTTGTCAAGTTTATAATACAAAAATGATCATTAGTTCCTTCTAAGTTTCCTCCCCTGAAGACTGGGAGCTCAAAAAAGTTCGGCTCCTGGTGGAAACCGTTTTGATTGCGGTTTGGTTCCTCCGGTTGGAAAAAGAACCTGATGATTGTGAAGGAATGGAATTCCCTGGTCCTGCCCCAACAGCAGTAAGGTTGCCATTGTTCTTAGTGTTAATGTCTGCAGGTGCCAATAAAGGAAAATTTTCAACATCTGTTGAAGGATTACCTTCAAAATGACCAATTTCATTAGAAATGTTATTGTCAGAAGGTGATTTAGTGACCGTCCTTTCATAAGTTTTAGGCCTAGGGTGGTCGGAAGTTCCAACCCCTCCTGAAGAATAATTTGAAAAATACTTGTTGCCTCCTTGGCCGGCAGATTTAAACAGAGGCCCCCCTCTACCATTTCTGGTACCTTGATCTTTGTTGTTAGCGGGTTTGTAGGATTTATTGGGAACACCAAAGTTGGCATAAGCTGAATTATTTTTATATGAGTCAAGATCCCTTAGCAGCTTTGAGTGCTTTCTGTTAATGTTGTCCAAGGAAAACTGTTCGGTTTTTTTAGAAACGGAACCAAAAAAATCAGTGAACTTTGCCTCGCCCAAATTCTGCTTAAAGTAGGTCTCCAGACCCGTAATTTCTTTCTTAAGTGATTCCTTTTTGGTGACATTATTGTCAAACAATAGCTTTAAAAACCGAAGTCCTGCATCGTTAAAGAAAGCAGTCAAAGTAGTGAAAAACGGATCACCTGCTTGCACCCCGTTGGGGCACTTAAAACATCTTGGAAAATAATTTTTTCCTTTTTGGGAAAACTTACTACCGGCAAAAAAGAGGGGTAGCCATGGGCTCTTCAGCAGCACCAGCATTTGCCAATTTGGTTATGGCCTGGTGGGAAAAACAATTTTTTCCCACCTCAGCTGACAAATGCAATATTCGTTTTTTTTTTAGATTTATGGATGATTTATTTTTTATAATCGACGGTGATATCAGTACCGTCAATGATTTTTATACAGATATTAATTTGTTTTCAGATTATTTAAAATTTACTAAGGGTACCGTAGGGTTGAATGTCAACTTTTTGGATATTTCATTAAAATGGGACTTTGATGAAAATAGGCTTCACAGTAGCATTTATCGGAAAATGACATTCAACAACGGATATTTACATTATAAAAGTGGGCACCCTAAGTACATAACCAACAACATTCCTAGAGGACAATTCATTCGAGCAAGCCGCATGACCTCTAAGGACGTGGACTTGACCAATGAATTTACCTTCATCACCTCCCTATTTACCAAAAGGGGATATGACCAATCCATCCTTGATAGGGCTAGGGAGAACATTTGGTCCCAAAGGGACAATAAATATTTCCCACTGTTAAATCTTAAAAATGATGAAGTGGATTTTTCCCTAAAGAATGACATGGAAAACAAGTTGAATGCTAACTTGATTTGTTCCCTGGAGATGAGCTCGGATTGTCGGGACATCCAAAACATTATTAAGAAAAATTGGGGTATTATCAAGGGCAACAAGGACATTTTCCATGCTTTGGGAGAAAAACCTATTTTTGTCCAGAAAAATGGGTTTAACTTAAAACAGATTTTGGAGTTTCAGCAGAACAAGGCTTCTAACTTTGGGTCCCACAAAAGTGGTATGCATATTTGCAACCAATATAACATCTGTCGTTTCATTTCCACAGGACCCTATATTTCAGTTAGTACCTTTGGCAGGACTTTGGAAGTGCCAGGTTATGTAAATTGCAACACTAGCGGGGTTATTTACATCGCACAATGTTTAACTTGTACTTCATTCTATATAGGGATGACCACCAGGGAGCTAAAGATTAGAATTAGAGAACATTTATATTCTATTAAATCTAAAGATGAGAAGAATGCCTTGTTTAAACATTCATTGACCTGTCCATCCTTTAACAAATTTTTATTTTCTATTCTTGAAGTAGGACAGAAGGACATGAGAGACGGTGATTTTAAGAATTACCTTTTGCAAAGGGAAGCACATTGGCAAATAAAACTAAAATCAGACATAGCCCCAGGTCTCAATGAGACAATTAATATTAAGTGTTTTTTAAAACAACGTAGATTGAATATAAACAAAGCTGGAAGCCTTATTTACTCTCACTTTATTTAGGTTTCCATTTTAACAGGTTAACCAACTGGTTCCCTTTGCTGGTTTTTTAAGATCAATGTGTTTTTAACTAGGTTTGAAAAGTTATTATTAAAAAATTCTTTAATTGTCTAATTAATCACATGACTTTTTTGTAGTATTTAAGAGATGGCTTTTGGTATATGTATTCATTCTGATGAAGTTTGTTACGAAAGCGGATAATAAATTAGTATACGCTATTTTGCTGTGTTTCACTGTCGTGTCATTTCGCCTCATCTGGACTTTGGTTATTATAATACAGTTTGTTCTTTCCAGTTTCTCTGGTATAGCAGAAAAATCTATTTTTTTTGTGTGTGCTGTCTTCTAACTACTATTTTTGAAGCAACTCTTCTTGAGAACCCTCATACTTAGCCAGCCTTTTCTGTATTTTTAAAGCAGCCATTTTTTCAAAGAGGTCTTCTTGAAAAGCCTCATATTCTGCCAGCTTTTTCTTCATTTCAGACTTTGATTTTTGCTGTTTTATTATTTCATCTGAATAGCTAGTTTGAGCTTCTATTTTTTCTAACCTTTTGTTGTTTGAGGTGGTGTATTCCGTTAATGTTTCATTTATTTGAATCACCTCTGTGTGCATTTGATTTATTTTTCCTTTAAATTACTGGAAGCCATTTCATGTACCAAAGCCAAAACCTGAACTACTTTTTTTAACATTCTTTTAGCTAATATAGACCTAAATACTTCCCGTTTTTTTTTCTCTTCACCTTTTCTGGTTAATTTTCTTTCAGGTAGCCAGCAACTGAATTTTATCCGAAATGAAAATTTCACTGGCTCTATTTTCTCATTTTCTGTTTTCACACTGAGAGAGTTGAAATTAAGTTATTGATCAGTGTGCAGACATCTTGGAAGTCTAGAAGTCAAAGCTAGTATTAAAAATTTATGGTTGACCAAGCCTGCAGATGATTGTAAACATGGTACCATTATAAGTGCGCCAGAGAACACCAAGAGGGCCTTTTCCAAATCTATAGCTGGTGTCAAAACCATGAACTAAAACTGAATGCCAAGAAATGTATAATAGTAGGAAGCAAGAAGACCCCTGTAATTACTGCACTGACATCACAGCCCTGAAAATTGATCCAGTAGTTAGGAACCTGGAAATCTATATAGGAATGGGTCTCCTATTGCAAGAAAGTGCTTTTTTATTGCACACCTTATTACTAAGGTTATGGCATCCAGGTCCAGAGAGGTGATCATTCCACTGTATTATACACTCATCATACAGTTCATTGAGTTTAATACCCCCCTGGGTATATAACTGTCCAAACTTTTGACACAACTTGAATGCCAACAGTGCATACTTGCTAAGAAAACCAAAGACTTAAATCATAAAAAACTATGCAAACCTTCTGAAAACCTTGTCTCTCTCATCAGTGTCATACTTCCTACTGGGGGTGATCTCTGCCTTGCATATAGATCCTCAACATACCCTATCCTTTCAGACCTACTACACATTTCCCAGTTTAAAGGGGACATATACACCCACTCAGGAGACATAAATTTTGTTTGTAAAATAAATAGAACATACTGAAGAGACAGCTATGTATCTTTGCTCTTGTCTTCCTTTCCACATACAGGACATACTCCTTTTACTCTGTTCATACTCAGTCTGGACAATCGGTAACTGCCAATTCACCCCTGGTTTAGCATCCTTATCCCTGATGGATGAGGGCAACATGTAAATGTTCTACTCAAGTATGGGTTATTTGTATTTTGGTATACTTAAGATATTAAGAGCTAAAACTTGTTTGGAATGAATGGCTAGGCTTCTAAAGATCCTCACAAATCAATAGCCTAGTAAGTATTAATTAACCTATAAACCTATAATAAATAAGACAGAAACTGAGTAAGGATATGGTTTAGCCATGGATTCAGTACCATAAGTAAGCTGTGTGTACACACTGAGACTTGTAGGAGAAATCTCCACCATATGACATGTAAATCAGTGTAGCTAGCTCATTAGCATTAAGTCACTGATGCCTATAGCTCTGATAACCCTGTGTTTTGTTCTGTGCCTGCAGCTTTTCTTTTGTGGTTTGCCTTATCTCAAACACGCCTACAGTGAATCAAAGGCCAATTGCACATGGTGTTATTGTTTGAATGTAGCTTACTTACAATACTGAATCCATCTCACATTTAATAATTCACTGAGTCATAGCTTCAGGCACTTGATGCCTAGTTTAACAGTGCAGGGCAATTGTGGTCCTCATTAACAGTGTCATGGTAGGTATGAATGAGTTAAGTTGCATGCCTGCATGCCTTATGTATGACGTTCCCCATGCCAGTGGAGGATAGGAAGTTGCAAACTGAACTGTAAAATTGTGTTTGCTGTTTAGAAGGAGGTTATACATCATGATAGCATGTGCAGACCCCATAGATGCTGTACAATGAACAGCATTGCTGCTGCAGATAGTTTCTGTAGGCCAACCACCATGTGGTATGTAGTAACTTGGTACAGGAGTACAGAGTGCATTGATGTACAACCAGTATGTTCAGTACACCATGGGGACATGTGAGCAGGGTAAGATACATTTAACCAAATGAATGTGGTGTCAGACAAGGCATTCACTGGTGAACCATTACAGACATAGCTACACATAAATGCCACAGTGCTAGTGAAAATGAGTGAGTCAGTGTCTCTTCCTGGTAGTGTTCCTTTATAAATTCATACAGATAACATTCCAGTTCACAACATAATGTGAGGTACGGAGGGGCTGTGCTCACCACTCATAAAGTCAGACACATTTCTACATTACAATTTTGATGCCTGCATACCACACATCATTTTATATTTATTTATTTATTGACATTTGTTAACCGGGTTTGTCAAACTGGGCTTGTGGCCCATTTTCAGTGCAGACCCGAGGAGAAAAGCTCCAGTAGTACATTTTTAAACAAGTACAATTTTAAACAATATTGATATAATAGCAGTTATAGCAAAAAGATTCACATATGTTGGGTTACATGCATAAAGTTAAAGTTGTATTAAAAAGAAGCTTAGTAACATAATTTTACATTGATATAGTTCAATAGGTCAACAATAAAATGTGTTTGTTTGTATAAAATTATGCAGATGCATAGTAGACACATTGGCGAGAGAGTTGTAATGAGGTGCTAAGTATGGACCTTTTGAGGGTACATAAAGGGAAGGAAGACTAGGTGGGGTCATGGCAAGGGCATTTGCATTTCATTACCCAATACTATAGTCCCTGACGTCATATTGAGGCTTCTTTGCACAGCCTTCCTAGGCTACACAGGTGGAACTTTCTCCTTACATGGATGGTGCAGGTACAGGTGCAACAGAGTGGAGCTTTTAATCACAGTTGCAGAGTCATCCTAATAGGGTGTCATCACTCTGCTATAATGACCTTTGCTCATGTGAGTGTCCCTGTATATTGTTGCCTGTACATATCTGTCCGTCTCCTGCATACAGACTTTTGCTAGGCAGTGCCAGATGGAATACGTGTGAATGGCCATCTGCATGTTGGAGTGGCTTAGTGTATAATGAACAACATGCTGTACCCAGAAGGGTCTTTTAATGGTTGTTACATGTTCGGCTAAGGGTTGGCAACACAAATAGTAGGTATCCATAGCCATATATTTAACTGATGATTAATATATGAGATGGTACTACCTAGCCTGGCTGTGAATTTCATACTTGCATTTGGCCTTCTCCTTATATGATCCACTAACCACCATCACACAGGGTTTTTGGTAATATATTCCCTGTTACTTACCTCTACATGACTGTTTATGAAGTGAGTGTAGGGTTCCATGATTCGGTATAGGATAATATGCTGTTGAATTACACCCATTGACACTATGGTAGGCAGCGGTATCTATCATTATAATTTAGTACTGTTCGGGTAAATATTTTGTAATTAATAATATGGACAGAAGCTAATTATTTTTTAACTAGATGAAAATGTCCCTTCTCAGGCTCTACATGAGAGCACGTTCTAGACAGATGACTTGGTTACAGATACACATTACGGAAGTGGATGCTGAGGTAATCAAACCCAGGTCTCCTGGAAGCAACACATTACATTTTAGCCTTTTGTGTGCAGTTTATTTACTTTGTGGTCATTCAAATAATAGGTAGCACAACTCCAGCCATTTATTGTCTTTTTTGTTTTTGACTTACTTTCCTAGTTAATTTATTTACTTTAAATTACAGTCAGAACAGAAATGGCTAGAGTTTGCGAACAGCTGAAAAGTACTACTGAAGAAATGAATGCAATAAAGATACAGCTGGAAGACAAGGTACAGCAAAATGCTTCCTAGCAGTGATTTATATGACAGAGTTTTCCTGGTGACATTAGATCGTACTTTAACGAGTCTGCGGTAATTAACTTGAATTCATATCCATTTTGTCTTTTAATGGCAAACTTTCTTTTGTAGTGTTTTCCTTATTTGGGTTTAGACATCCGTCTATGCCAGTATTCTTGTAATATCTGTAGTAGTATGTATTGAGTATGACAGCCATTTGTATGACCATCAGTAAATTACTGCAGGAGAAATTGTTTTCCTCCATATACAGCTGACATAAAATAGACTTTATTAAGTAATGGGTGCAGTCACAGCCCTCTTTTTTTTAAACAAGAAACATCTGTATTAAATGATGACATATGGCATAGGTTATTACACATTTATAAATAAAAACAAACCATACGAACATAATTGTAGTTGCAAACATTATACATTACAAACCATACTGACATAATTGTAGTTGCATACATTATACATCACTTATAATCTATCCTGTCATTGTCAATCAAATATTACATAGCTCATTCACATTCTCCCTTCTTTTAATCTCATTCCTCCTCTGCATGTAGTGTTCCCACAGTTCCCATTTTTCCTATACAATTTGCTCCTATCCTTTTCTAAAGATCCCAATTCCAGTTGTTTTATCTCTGTTACTACATTCACTTCTTCTAGTAAAGTCGGTTTAGACTTTGATTTCCGTTTTCTAGTGACTGCTTTTTTGGCAGTCACCATAATTAGATGCAGCAACACCTTACTATGCCTAGGCAATTCTGATTCTGTATCATAGCTCAAAAACTCATTTCCTTAGTTACACCAGTTTGCTCACCCAGTATCTCTGACCAAACAGTCTGCAGGGAATCTTTAAAGTCTGCCAACTCATTAATTATCTCTTTCTTCCCCATCGCATCTCCAACATCTGCAATCTACCTGGGTAAGAATTCTACTTGGAGTATAAAAATACCGATGTAAACACTTCAAAGTAAAGATCTTAAATCTTCTAGACTTGGTTGCATATTCTGGAGACATATCCAGTCTCTCTTCCCAATACTTTCTAACCTTCTCTGGTTGATTCTTATAGTTATCATGTAATATTTTGTATGCTTTACTAATTATTCCTTTTTTTAATAGCAGCTTTGTTCTAGATTCTATACCAGTGCTGGTCTTTCGCTTAGGATCCCCATATTTCTTTCTCTTTGCATATACTCCTATATCAGTCCTTAACAGGGAAGGCTAGCTCTTTCCCGCAGTACAAATAAATTCTTAGCCTCTTCCCATTCTATTACCTTTCCCTCTCTAATTATTTGCTCCCAATACCTTAGTTATTTTACCAGTTTTCTCCAATAAATTCCAGCTCCCTCTTGCTTGTTGTTTGTATCCCTGAATTCAGTTCATCCCTATCAGCAGAATCTCCTTCCGTCATTCCCATGTTGGCTTAATTCTTAGAATACATTCAGCTACTGTATGAATATAATATTCTACATAGTTACTGTTATTCTCCTGAAGGATCTGCATCTAAAATCCAAGTTTCTCCTTGTGTTTCTTGAGCTTCTCCCTGTTTCATCATCATCCCTTTCCATTTTAATTAGGTTTCTGCTTGTGCTATGTATAGGAGCCTTAACTGTATAGCTCTGAAATACACCTTCAAATTGGGTAATCCCAAACCACCTTGTTCAGTTTGAAGAATCAGCTTATCCCACTTGACTCTTGCCGTCTCCCCCACAGATAAAATCCTTCAGCTCTTTATTAATTGCTATTTACAACTTCTCCTCTGGCTAATAAAAATATGCTTGACCTGTGTATAAAACTAAAGGGACTAAAAACATTTTAACTGATTGTACCTTGCTTTCCATATCCATATAACAAAACTTCCAATTTCTCAGTTTTTCTATTATCTTTTGTTTAGTCTGTTCCCACATATCCTTCGCTGCTACACCAGAATCCTTTTAATCCATACTCCTAAGTACCTAATTTTATCATGTCCCCATAAATAAGGATATTGCTGTGTGATAAACTGAGGGGCTGTCAGCCCAGCCAGATAGAATTTTGTAAATAATTCTATGCCATTGTAAATATTAATATGATCCACAGTCTGGTTTCACAAATGTAAGAAAACTGTGTTATGTGCTGAGCTTTAAAAATGTAACCACAGTGCTGGAAGAAAGCTGATAAGTAAAGAATTTACAACTGTGTGTGATTTCAAGATCAGAGACAGGATGTCTGCAGCTAGAAATTCTTTCTATTGTCTTAAGACATAGATAATTACTAGGTTTTGGCTTGATCACTTGGCTGAGATCTGAAACCTATAGCTGTGCCACTGAAAATCTTATTGGGAATCTGGAGAGAAAGGGAGAAACCAACCCCAGACTGACTGTGATCTCTGTGTGCTCTTAAGGGAAATTGTACTTTACTGTGTGTGTACTTGTTATCCTCCCAATGTGGATGCCCCTCACTGGTGCTAGTGGTGAGGATTGAGGCTCCTTGATTACTGGGCCAGTGCATAGGTTTCACATATTAACTGTCTGGCGAGTTAGCCACATCACATATTCATTGGCTTGTAGTGGTGTGGATAGTGAATTCATGTAACATGAGTACAGTGATCACTGAAGGTGTTTTTGTACTTTAAATCAGCCATGCAGTGAACATTCAGAGTTCAGATCACAATTGTTTTATTTCTTTTGCTAGCTCTGTTAGTCAGGGAGAGCAGACAAGCATATCAGCAGAGGAGTATAGCAAGCTGACAAGGAGCCAGTTGGCTGCGATGTGCCAGGCTAAAGGACTGGTGCATGGAAACCTGACTAAAACAGACATGATTGCAGCTTTGGTCACAGCTGCATCAGGGAATAGCAACTAAGAGGATGATTAGACTGGCCATGGAGATGTATAACACTCAGAGAATGGACAGCTCAACCTTTCTACAGAGGACTTAAAAATCCATCTGGAACTAAAGAGACTTAAGTTGTAGGCCAAGCATTTGGAAATAGAAGCAGCAGGGAGACTGAGGTGTCTAGATAGTGAGGAAAATGAGAAACTGCTATGCCTGGAAGCTGAGGAGAAGGTGAGGCAGAGGCAATATGAAAAGGAGATGCTGACTGTTCGCCAGAGTCACGGAGGTAATGGGGAAAAGATTAACCAAACCCCAGAAGCAACAAAGGTCAGTAAATTTCTTCCACAATTTAGAGGGGGATAATTTTAATAGTTTCATTCATATGTTTGAGAGGGTATGTAAACAGTATGATGTTGACCAAAGGCTCTGGGTACGGTTACTGACCCCCTTACTCCGTGGTAAAGCTGTAAATGTACCTTCCAAACTGTCTGATGTTGACTTTTCAAATTATAATGTTGTAAAGAATTGTTTGCTAGAATTATTTAAGCTAACAACTGAAGCTTATAGGAAAAAGTTTCATGAGCATAGACGCAAGGCAGATGAAAGTGTGTGTGAATATGTTGCTGAATTAAGCACTTATTTTCATAGGTGGGTGAGTGGATGTCAGTTCACTAATTTTGAATGGCTGGCAAACCTTTTGGTGAGGGAACTTAGCACTTTGCCTGAGGACATGAGGAACTGGTTTGCTGAAAGAGAATGTTCTACTGTAGATGAGTTGGGGAAGAAGGGAGACCTATACCTATCAAGCAGGGCATCACTGCACAGGAAAGGAACCCCCAGTGCTGCTCATGGGGTCTAATGGATCCTATGGTGGGCAGCCCAGACTGCCCCAACAGAATCTGACAGTAACAGGGGAAGCCACTATTCCAGGTACATGTCAAGGACCTAGGATTAAATGTTTTGAATGCAACCAGTGGGGCCATGTGGCATATAGATGTCCAGAGAGGCAAGGTGGGGAACAAAAGGTGGGAGAGCCAGTAACTGGGAATGACAAAATGCCAATAGTGGGTTGTCTTGAGACAAAAGGGGTACCAAACTACCATCCTGCTTATGTCCTGATAGGGAAGGATTTTTATAAGGCAGTACCATGTGTTTATGCAGCTACATGCAGTCAGACTTGGAGACAAGCATGTGGAATTGGTAGCCTGGGAGAGACCCAGACAGACCGCACACTTGCAGCCAGGACTGGTGCGATGGTTACTTCAGGGAGAGAGCTACTCTGTAGCATTGAGACTGAAAGTGAGCCATAGCTGCTTGTTGGTACTGAAGGTTCCTTAGATAGAGTGATTGCAAAGGTAGAGGTGGTTAGTAGTACCCAGGCTGACAGTGAGGCACTGCTGTCAGAGGATGCCAGACTTCCTGTGGAAGAGGAGCTGGGAAAGGTTACAAAGAGAGAGTTGAGACAGGCTCAGCTGTCAGACCCTACATTGCAAGGCATGAGGCAGGTAGCTAGTGAGGCACCTGATTCTCAAGGGAAGGGGGAATCTTGTATACTGGGACAAAGGGTTACTGTATAGAGAGTGGACCACTGAGGGAGGGCTAGAGGGTGAGAAAATACAGCGGTTGGTAGTGCCTAGAGCTTACTGTCTGGCACTTCTAGCCATAGCCCATGATATTCCCTGTGCAGGTCATATGGGCATGAAAAGTAAAAAGAGACGTAACAGGGTACTGCAGGACCTGTGAGCAGTGCCAAAAGGTGGGCAAGGCAGGAGACAAGGTCAAAGCTCCTTTGATGACTTTGCCTGTGATTGAGGAGCAATTACAGAGGGTAGCTATAGGTATTGTGGGGCCTCTGAGTACCTTAAGTTCCACAGATAAAAAGTATATCCTAGTGGTAGTAGATTATTCTACAAGATACCCTGAGGCAGTGGCTTTGTCCTCCATTGAGGCAGAAAAGGTGGCAAATGCTTTGTTACAGATTTTTAGCAGGGTAGGTTTTCCAAAAGAAATATGACTGACAGAGGTGCCAATTTCATGTCAGACCTGCTGGCTTGTCTGTGGAAGTACTGTGGGGTGAAGCACCTAAAGACCAACCCCTACCATCCCCAGCTTAATGGTCTTGTTGAGAGGTTAAACTTTACACTCAAGTCCATGCTACGGGCATTGGCAGACCAATTTAAGAGGAAGTGGGACAAATATTTACCTCATCTGTTGTTTGCTTTCAGAGAGGTTCTCCAAGAATCCACAGGTTTTTCACCCTTTGAGTTGCTGTATGGGCATAGGGTGAGGGGGCCTCTATAATTAGTTTGTGATGAGTGGGAGGGTGAGTGTGAATCTCACAAGGAGTCTGTTGTGGCATATGTCCTAAACCTCAGGATACGGCTGAGGAAACTCATGGGCTTGGCCCAGTAGAACCTGGCAGAAGCCCAACAGCAGAAAAAGGTCTGGTATGACATGAATGCTCAAGCTAGAGAGTATGCTATAGGGCAGCAGGTAATGGTTCTCATTCCTGTCAGACACAACACGCTGCAGGCTGCTTGGGAGTAACACTGCAAGGTGGTAAGGAAGGTCAGTGATGTTAACTACATAGTAGAACTGCTAGGCAGGGGCACAAATTGCACCATGTTAACATGATGATACCTTACCATGATAGGAAGACCCTTGTGCTAAGTATTTGCAGTGGACTGCAGGAGGAGTCTGAGGGAGATCTGTTGACTGATCTCAGTGAGGCTTGGACTGACACTTCAGTGGAAGGGGTAGCAATGTCCCAGCAGCTGTCTCCTATCCAGGTTTGAGAAATCCGAGCAGGGAGGAGATACAGGAATAATTCAGGAGTCCAACAGTCCGTCGGCCTCCATAGTGGTGCTGATGCCAAAGAAGGATGGCAGCATCAGGTTCTGTATGGACTACAGGAAATTAAATAGTCACATAGAGTCAGATGCTTACCCCATGCCTAGGACAGTTGAAGCCCTAGAGCAGCTGGGTGGGGCTAAGTATCTTACCACCATTGATCTTACCAAGGGTTACTGGCAGGTGCCCTTGACTCCCAGTGCTAGAGAGAGGTCAGCCTTTGTGACTCCTTGTGGTTTGTGTGAGTTCACAAAGATGCTCTTTGGGATGAAAAATGCCCCAGCGACTTTCCAGAGGCTAGTAGATCATATCCCAGCAGGAGCAGGAGGGTTTGCCCTTGCTTACCTCGATGATATTGCCATCTGCAGACATTCCTGGCAAGAGCACCTTCAGCATATCAGGGAGGTGCTGGGCAGACTACAGGGGGCAGAGTCGACCATTAAGCCCACCAAATGTCAGGTGGGTATGGCAGAGGTCTCCTACCTGGGGTATCAATTGAGGAGTGGTAAGATCAGGCCAGAACCTGCTAAAGTTGAAGCCATTCAGGCATGGCCTGCACCTGTTATCAAAAAGCAGGTGATGGCATTCTTAGGGACATCAGGGTAGTACAGAAAGTTTGTCCCTAGTTATAATACCGTAGCTGCTCCCCTCACAGACATGACAAGGAAAAACAGGCCAGATAAGGTAGTGCGGACCACAGCATGTGAGCAGGCATTCCAGAAGCTTAAAGAAGCTTAGGGAGGACCCCCTGTGATAGCCAGTCCAGATTACAGCAAAGAATTTGTTGTGCAGATGGATGCTTCGAACCATGGAGTGGAGGCTGTATTTAGCCAAATTTCTTCAAAAGGAGAAGAGCACCCATTAGTTTATCTCAGTTGTAGGCTCCATCCCAGGGAGGAATGCTATGCAGCTGTAGAAAAGGAATGTCTAGCCAAAGTGTGTGCACTACAGAAACTTCAGCCTTATCTGTATGGAAGGAAATTCACTCTAGTTACATATCACAATCCCCTAACATGGTTACATTAAGCCAGCCAGCAAAATGCCAAGTTGCTAAGTTGGAGCCTAGGGTTGAAAGTATATGATATGTCAGTGCATTACTGCAGCGGGATTAGCAATGCCAATGCAGATGACTTCTCAAGACAGGGAAATGGGTAAGGTATACCCACATAGACTCAGCCCTCTCAAGCAGTGTTTCTCAAGGGACACTTGAAAAACTAGCTTGAGTTCTTGGGGGGTGTGTGTGATAAACTGAGGGGCTGCCAGCCCAGCTAGATAGAATTTTGTAAATAATTCTGTCATTTGTAAATATTAATATGATCCACAGGCTGGTTTCACAAATGTAAGAAAACTGTGTTATGTGTTAAGCTTCAAAAATGTAACCACAGTGCACCCTGCTGGAAGAAAGCTGATAAGTAAAGAATGTATGACTTTGTGTGATCTCAAGCTTGGAGACAGGATGTCTGCAGCTACAAATTCTTTATATTTTTTTAAGACATAGATAATTACTAGGTTTTGGCTTGACCACTCGGCTGAGATCTGAACCCTATAGCTGTGCCAGTGGGAGTCTTATTCGGGATCTGGAGAGAAAGGGGGAAACCTGTTTCCAGGGCTGCCAGCACACACATTCACGATAATGCCCTGGGCATTGCTCATGACCTGGCAGTTGATGGAGGGGAAGCCCTTGTGGTTTATGTAGACCCTACCCTGTTCACCGGGTGGTGCTTTGATGTGAATGTGCATGCAGTCTATCACACCCAGTACCTCTGGGTATTCTGCTACACAGTGGAAGAGACACATATTGCCGGCCCTCTCCTCACAGGTGTTGGGGAAGTAAATGCGCCCACCAGCATGTGGTAGGATGCCATCCAGGAACTGGTGGAGTACCCTGGATGCGGATGCTTATGAGACCCCCATGATGTCCCCAAGTAGGTTTTTGGAAAGTACCTGTAGCTAGTATTCTTAAGGCTACACATACCTTGGTATCCACTGGGATGGGTTCCCCTCTGTTGGCTCTACTGAATTGAGGCCGGCACAATTCGATAATTTGCTGAAGTATGTCTCTGTCCACCCTGTAGCGCACTATCTCCAGATCATGTAGCCCCTGGTAAGTTACCCTGGGTCTGAACACTCTTCTTCTCCTTCTAGGTCTGTGGCGGTTGTTAGCATTATCCTCCTCACTGCCCTCAGCCTCTAGCACATACTAATAGATCAAAGCAATGTCAGTCCCTAACATTTTTTCGGTTAAAATTCCCCGCATGTGTGCACTAATGGTGCAGAGTTTGTGGGGGAAAAACTTTGAATAGTTTATACTGTTGTGCTGCAGATGCTGCGTGTATGATTGGCTGACTATGATGCATTCCACCTGTATGATTGGCTGACTATGATGCATTCCACCTGCCAGCTATGTAATTTGTACTTGATTGCTTTTATTCTGCTTTCCCTTTTTTTCATTTTTTTCCTTCCCATTTCCACCCCTTTTCAGCCTCGTAGTGTTGCGCGCAAACCTGGTGCCCAAATGTAAACAGTCCTACTATTTCCATTTTTTTACACCCGCTGCGTGCCACGCAAACCCATTTAGCTAGGATAAACAATGAGAACTGGCCCTCCTCTGGACATGAACACACTCTTCATTTCATGGAATAAGTCAATACAGCCTGAGACACACCCCCTTGCTTAGCTATGCTCATCTGGGAGCCGTGGAGCTCCAGTGTGCTTACACCAAGCACGACACACCCCCTTTTAATGTCTGCTGCTCTTCCTGCTTGCACCATTGCCTTATAGCGCTTACATGGTTAGGTGCAGTTTGGCACTTGTCTTCTTTTTGTGATTCAGTAAATTTCTCTCATTAGCATACCCCACTGCCTTAGTCCCTAGTTACAGCACAACCCCATATCCCTTCCCCTTAGCAACCACTGTTCCCTGCTATTGTTTTGATTGTGCATGCCATAGACTATAATGGCAAAATGCAGATTTCACTTAAAATTGCCTTTTCACTTTTTTTTTTTTTGGCATGATCCCGTTTGCCCACCACTGCCCTATGCGTAAATGGCTGAGATCGGTCGAAAAATAAACTTTTATTTTTATAATTTTGCAACACTTTTCCATGCCAGTGGCCATATATTTGGCCACTGGCATGCCTAAGGATTAAAATACATGGTTTAGTTTGAGCTGTCATGCTTCCGTTTTGATTTTTGCAGAAATGTATTTGGTTAATAGCCGAATACATTTTTGCATGCTACACTATTCTACCATGGATGCCTGCCTGCTTACTGGATCGCTAATTGTCCTCATTTGCATGGTTTTCAACAGCAAATGAAGCTATTAGCATAATCCAGTCATGTCCGTGGCAGAATAGTGTTAGCAGGCTCATGCATGTCCCCAGGCTTGTTTACTGGATTGCTCGGCAGCCATATTCCATGTAGGAATGGCTACACTATTTCTGCACAGAAAAAAATCGATTATTAAAGCCCGGGGAATGTATAGCAGAATAATAGGGGGTGTAATATACAGCAGTGAGTAACATGGATATGGCACTCTTAATTCTTAATACACAATGATTAGGGACTCAGATATAAAGCACTAAGGTACATGAGGATATGAGTTAAAAGTATCACACAAATTTTTACAGCACCAACCGACCAATGAAACTAGCTAAATTCCAGGCTTTTGTAAGGATTGCCATTTTGTAGTCCTATGTTGTGAATATTTACAAACCATTCCCCTACACTCTTCTTGAGGTGTCAAAGGTAGCTAATTCTGGAACACTTCAAATAACTTGTTTTGGTAATCACCCAAATGTGCCTCAGTGGGAATTTTTTTTTTAATTTTGAATATTAAAGCAATGTGCTTTCAGTTTTTGCTCAAAAGTAGTTTACAAGCACAGTACAAAAACAAAAAGTACAACTATCTGTGCTTGAATTTGTGTTAGCTTATTTATAACCTGAGGCACAGATGCCTTCAATATATTACATTTCCCCACTTCTGTTATGTTTTTACCGCTTGTGAATTTGCACCTTACTAACAGTTCATCAAAACCAGAATCCAGTGAGTATGAAGTCAATAAAATCAGTAATTATATGTGGAAAAGTAACACTATTATCTATAAAACTGTTGCACTTATAGAAAATGCAGCTTACAAGTGGATCACTGTACAAAATATGTGGTCAACTATTAGTGTAACAATCTTTTTAAATGCCCAAAGTGAGACATTCTTACCAAAGCTTGATATTATGCAGGACAAACCATACCATCATCAGATGAAAAAGATCCATTTTCATCTTATTACCAAAACTGAGACTGTTATTTGCATTGTTGGTTGTTTGTCACCTCATATAATAGTATGATAACTTAAATGTACTATCAAAGCTTTATGTGACAGTAGAGAAAACATCACAAGATATTTTTCTTGCAAAATATTTAATGTTATGTTTTCCCCATCTCGCATTCTTTCTTGCTGGTTGGGGTTCGGAGCAGATCCTCGGCTCCGACTCGGCTGTTTACTATAGCTCAAGAGCTTATACTGGCTTGAGGCTAACCCCTATCCCATTCATGCCTAGTGGCAGCTACCCAGATCTCATTTGCCACTTGCAGCGTTGAGATTGTGACTACTGGCACAGGCTAAGTATTTTGTTTTTTCGTATTGTGCTGTCTTCTTTTACCAGGATTATTAGCAGTTTAATTACCTTGTTAATGTCTATCTTAGTCCTTGTTTAGATCAACAAACTTCTGACCTTCCTCTGCTGTTGTTTTCTGGTTGTTCTTGGCTGTCATTTTCTTAGGCCTTGCTTTCCTCTTGGACCCGTTTAACGTAGAGGGTTTGTTTCTTCTTTCCTCACTATCTGTTGGAGTAGCCATTTAAGTTAGAGGCTCTCCTTTTGGGGGAGTCACTGTTTTACTTAGAGGCTCTCCCCTTTCTTCTTTTTCCAAAAAAAAAAAAAAAAAAAAAAAAAGATATACTTGCTTGTTGGTAGTGTTTGTAGTTGTGTATTGCTAGCCATTACAGCCTTATTTTTGCTGTTTGTGTCTTCCTAGTTTATCCACCATGTCAAAACCCTCGGGCTTTAAGAAGTGCGACTCGTGCTGCCAAAAAATGTCCCTTACAGATGGGCACATGAGCTGTGTATACTGTTTAGGGGCTGTTCACCTGCAGGACTCATGCTCTATCTGTCATGCTTTCAGTTCTAAAGTCCTGCAGGAGAGAAAAAATAAAGTAATTCTGCGTGGCCTTTTGAAGAACCCTCAGGATCCTTTGTCTCTGGTTCCTCAGCCAGAAAAACAGTCTGACAAATCTCCCAAACCATCCTCAATGGTTCCGATTTTGGAGCAACACAAATCTGCTGTCAAATCTTCAGCTCTGTCGGATCCCAGTGTCTGCTCCGACAAAGCTATGACTCTGGCGGCTCCATCAATGTCTTTGGAGCCAGTCCGGGCCCATAAAGGAACCAGGTCACCCTCTTTGGAGCCGGTGTGCTCTGCTCCACAGTCTCCTTTGTTGCAATCTGTGGCAGGCAGTCATTGGTCCTCCTTTCACTCCTCTTGGTCCCCCAGGCTTTTGGACCATGATGTGGAGAGAGTGGTTAATAGGATCCTCAAGTCACAGGTATTTGCCAAACTGCTATCAAGCCCAGCCCATAAAGAATTGGCTCCTTTAGCCCATCCAGCTTCTCTATCGGTTCCAACTCCAACTCTCTTGAGCTCGGAGAAGGAGTGCATGGATGATCTGGTGGTGGAACCATCAGCTCCAGTTACTTCTCCTTTATTGGTTCCGACTCCCGCTCCGATCTCCTCGATGTCTAAGTCCATCGCGGGATCTGGGCACCAAAGCTCTCTCATCAGCTCCGAGAGGGGAAGTGGCATAGGACCCTTATCCGACCCTACTCTCCCTCTCAGAGCTTTGGCGCAAGTGAGCTCTGCTCCCACATCAGCCTCGGAGCCGTCACTCTCGGTTCGCAGGAGATCTCCAGGCTCTTCAGAGCCAGAGGCTCCTTTGGCTCAGGACCATGGTGCCTTCAAGGTGATGAGGAGCGTGTTGTCCCCTGAGACTGCTCCACCCACAGCTCCTTTTCCCTCGTGCCTGTGCCTGCCTTTGACCCTCCTCCTCCCTCCAAGCATAGGGAACCTATGCCCCAGGATGCCCCATTGTGTGATCCCACCTCTTCCGAAACCTCCCCCAAACATTCAGAGGAGGTCCATCGGATGAAAAAATGTAAGAGGAAGCATCTGGACTCCCCAGACTCCATCACTTCAGACACAGACTTGGATGAATCGTAAGGGTCCCCACGGTCACCCTCTGAGGATATCTCCTTTTTGGACATCTTGAAAATCATTAGACAGAGGGGTGGCTGGAAGTCCGTAGCCCCTTCTGAGGATGAGTCATTTTACCTGGATGCATTTGGTTCCCGACCCTCCGCCTCTTGGGTATTTCCACATTTTGACTCACTTTTGTCTGTAGTGAGTCAGAAGGCATGGAGCACTCCTGAGACCATGGAACCGGTTCTGGGGAGACCAAATAAATTTATAACTGCCCTCGAAGACAAGTACTTTCTTTCCAAAGGAGTTCCTGTTGATGCTTTGGTGGTGGTAGCAGCCACTAAGAAGGAACTTACGGAAACTTCTTCATCTGTTCATCCGCCGAACAAGGAATCCCATACAGACTGTCCAAGGAATGTGGCAGCCACATGAATACCACTTGCACATTAATGTTCTAGAGATGAAAGCGGTGCTTCTGGCGTTGCAAACACTTCAAGACTCTCTACCTACCAGAACTATTGCAATTCAGACAGACAATATGTCAGTGGTATGGTACCTCAACAAACAAGGCGGGACCAGATCTTACCCCTTGTGTTGGGAGGCCCTTCAAGTATGGCAATGGGCGATGTCTTCCCAACATTTTCTGATTGCGATGCACATTCCCGGGAAGTCCAACGTGATAGTGGGCAGGCTCAGCAGGGCTATCCTCATGCCTCACGCATGCTCCCTGAAGCAAGAAGTTGCTGGCTTGATTTTTTGCAAATGGGGCCAGCCATGCTGTAATCTTTTTGCCACTCCCCTCAACAGCAGCTTTTTCACCTTAGACCCCCCCCCCCCAGGACAGTCACCCAGGGATACAATTGTTCACGATTGACCTCCGGAACTACTTTATGCCTTTCCACCTTTTCTGCGATCCCCAAGGTACTTCAGAAAGCAAAGTCACTGGGTTGGAAGCTCATCCTCATTGTTCCTTACTGGCCTCGTCAGATATGGTTCCCATTTCTCTGCCATCATCTACAAGTGAAGCCTTGGATCCTGGACCCAGTTCTCTAATATCATGTCCCATAAGCTGTGCAAAACATTCTTACGAGGTACAACCCTTTTATGGCCCCTGGTAAGAGAATCTCCCCCCAGGACCTAAACTTTGTTTTAGCCTCTCTTGTTCTTCCACCCTTTGAACCAGCATCATCTGAAATTTCTGTCTTGGAAAACCCTCTTCTTGATTGCCATCACCTCAGCTAGACGAGTTTCAGAATTGCATGCTTTATCTATTCACCCACCGTATCTCATCTTCCACAAAGATAGAGTTTCTCTCAGAACCAATCCCTCCTTCTTGCCAAAGGTGTGTTCAGAGTATAATTTAAATCAGTCCATCGAGCTTCCTGTATTCTTCCCCACTTATGGCAACAAGGCAGAGTATAGACTCCACCAAGTGGATGTTCATAGACAATTACACTTTTATTTACACAGGACCAAGGACTTTAGAAAATCAGATCAATTGTTTGTATCCTTTGCTGACAATAAACAGGGTTCTCCAATTTCGAAAGTGACCTTATCAAAGTGGCTGTCAGATACAATCATCTATACTTATGATTTGCATAACAAGAAACTTCCAGAGTAAGCCAGAGGACACTCAACCAGGGCCTTGGCTATCTCTTTTGCCTTCCAAGCCAAATTGCCTTTAGATTCAATCTGTGCAGCAGCAGCAACATGTGCAAATCCTCCTACCTTTATCACTCATTACAAAGTGGATGTGGTCTCCCAGAACAGAGCATCCTTTGGTTCCACGGTCCTGAAGAGTTTATTCCAGTGAGCCACCCAAGAACCAGGTGCTGGGGATGCACTTCCAACCAGCAAGAATGAAGGCGAGATGGGGACAACATAACATAAAGAAGTTATGTACCTATCATAACGTTCCATGTTTGTTCTCCTTCATCTCGCTTTCCTTCTTGCATCCCCCCTCCTTCCCCCTTCCTGGAGGATCGAGAGGAATTCCTTCATTGGTTACATGGGCTGAATTTCCTGTTGACATACCAGGTTAGTTGCCCATGCCTTGTTTTTCCTTTTTCCTTCCTAACCTTTGAATGTGGATTGTTCCTTTATACACAAGGTTTCCTTAGGTGTAAGAACTTAGTAAAATTTGCATTTTACTATTGTCTAGTGTGGGCTATCACAAATGAGATCTGGGTTGCTACCGCTAGGCATGTTGGGATAGGGGTTAGCCTCAAGCTATTATAAGCTCTTGCGTTATAGTAAATGGCCGAGTCGGAGTTGAGGATCAGCTCCGAACCCCAACCAGTAAGAAGGAAGGCGAGATGAAGGACACCAAACATGGAACGTTATGGTAGGTACATAACTTTTTTTTTGTATTTATATATTTCCACTTTGATGACCGGGGAACTCCACTGGGCCATGCAGAGCCCATTTTCAGTGGAGGCCCATTGCGAAAAGCTCCAAAAGCCGTTAAAAGAATATAACATAAGTCCAGTATGGAATATACAGTATACAAAAGCATAAACATGGAATTTAAAATACAAATACAGAATCAGGGAGTATACTTTAAAAAAACACAAATGTTAAAATAAAGTCAGAAGTAATACAGAGAATATAATTAAAAGTACAAGTCATAAAATGTTTATACAGGTTTAGTATTTGTTCTAGCAATAATGTTCATGATCAGAGGTGATAGTAGGTGAGATTGAAGGGAGGTTTGAAAGAGACAACATTGTAATTTAGGTGGGAAGGGAGCAGGAACAGTCCCAGTTTGAAGTAAGGTAAGAATGGAGGAGAGATTTGAAATTAGAGTGGTTGTGAGTACAGTGGAGGGAGGGGGGGAGAGAATTCCATACTTTAGCAAAGGAGTGTGATAGAAGTAATTGGCCAGGAGGCGTAGGAGTTTATAGATTTTTAAGGGGGTGTTGGTTTTCAGATCTAAGAGTATGACTGGGTAGGTAAGGGGTTAAGATAGATGAAAGAGAGGGGCAGATGGAGGGTCGGAATATGAGATTACGAGCAGTGGTGAGTTGTATGAATTTCAGGTAATTAGGAAGCTCAAGCCAGTTTAGGGAGTGGAAGGAATGGCAGTGATGGGTGGAGTATTTGGACCCTGTAGCAAATTTACAGACTTTGTTATAGCAGGCTTCCAGTTTGTTTTTAGGCTAAGCTGGAGATGAGTAAGTAGAGGGGCACCATACATAAGATAGGGGAGCAGGTAGGAGGAGGCTAGAGTACATCTGGTAGAAGGGGTTAGATAGCAATTTTGTCTGTACAGCAGGCCTAGTTTTTTGGTGGGGTTTTTTTGATACTATTTTGGATGTGGATATGGAATTTTAAATGTTCATCAATGGTGACTCCAAGTAATTTGGTGTGAGGTACAATATCGATCAGAGTGTTATTGTGGCTTTTTATTTTAAAGGAGCTTTTGTCTATGGTGAAATTTCTCTAAGGAGAGAATATCATGATTTTTGTTTTGTTAGCATTGGGAGCGAGATGGTTGTTTAACGTCCAAGTTTCTGTATTGGAGAAGGCTGTTTGTTTTTTTTTGAAGGAGTTCAGAGGGAGAGTTTGCTGTACAGATGATTGTTGAATCATCAGCATACTGGATCAGTGTAGCGTTATCTATGGCTTTGTGAAAGTTATTAATGAAAATATTGAAAAGTAAGGGCCTGAGAATAGAGCCTTGGGGGACACTAGAGAGATTGTTGAGAAAGGATGAAGTGAAATTTTCCATTTAACAGCTTGTTGTCTATTGGAGAGAGAGCTTGTAAACCAGACAGGACATTTTCCATTTTTCATACCCCCTCAGGACAGAACATCCCAAGTCAGTGCTGCTTTGGAGAAAAAGAGATGGGTAGTAACTCTATGAACAGGTGCACTGATACTGTTTATGTTCCTGTTTGCATAAATGCAGTGGAAAACTGTTTCACAACACACTTGTTTTTTTCTATAGTAGTTGCTGACATACTAACATCACTCGGAATAAATGCCTGTGTGAGATTCTGGGCAGTACCTAACAGGGAGAACTACAGATTCCCCAGTGCATCTTCTATATCATACAGGGAGAGACAAATTCCTCTGTCAAAGTATGTGAGAGGCTAATCTTAAAAAACTGAGTGGGCTTTTCCTTCCTTTGATTCCAAAACAAGGAAATGAAAGTTTTGTAAAGTACAAGCAGGTCTTTGGTACCCACGTTATGTTAGAACCATATTGTAGGGAGGAAAGGACCCTGAGAGTTGAGTTAAACTGTAGGAGAGGGTGGACTTTCATTTAATGAAAGCCACTCCTTGTGTTTGATGATTGGTGCTTCTTCCAACTTGCTGTATGCCAACTAGACAGAAACTTTTTCTGTGGTAGTTAGTGTGCCGTACTGTGTTCTGAACTCAGGAACAGAATTGTATGAGGCATAAGCATATTTAAGGTGCTGTTGGATGTTTACTTCAGGTTGTGGCTGCTGGTAAACCACTGCCAACACTGTCCCTGGGATTCAGTAAGCTAATTTTTCCATGCAGGAATAGTGTAGCCACTCCTGCATGGAATATGGCTGCCGAACGATCCAGTAAACTACCGTTTTGATGTGCACAAGCCTGCCTACACTATTCCTGCATGGACACCACTGCATAATGCTAATTACCTCATTTGCTGGTGAAAACCAAGAAAATGAGGTGAATTAGCGATTCAGCAAGCAGGCAGGCATCTGTGCAGGAATAGTGTTAGTTGCAGAAATGTATTCGGCTATTAGCCGAATACATTTCTACAAAAATTAAAATGGAGGCATAACAGCTCAAATAAAAGCATGTATTATAATCTTTAGGCATGGTAATGGCCAAATATAAGGCCACTGGCATGGAAAAGTGCTTCAGTTTTATAAAAATAAATTATTTTTGGCCGATTTCAGCCATTTAAGCATAGGGCAGCGGCGCGCAAACTGGATTGTACCGAAAATACAAAACAATTTGTGAAACTCAATTTTAAGGGAAATCTGCATTTTGCCGTTATAGTCTATGGCATGTAGAATCAAAACAGTAGCAGGGAGTAGTGGTTGTTAAGGGGAAAGGCTCTGTGGTAGTGCAGTAACTATGGACTTAGGCAGTGGGGTGTGCAAATGAGAGGAAATTTACTGAATCACAAAAAGAATCTGAGTGCCAAACTGCACCTAACCGTGTAGGTGCTATAAGGCAGTGATGTAAGCAGGAGGAGCTGCAGACATGGAAAGGGGGTGTGGCATGCTTGGTGTAAGCACATTGGAGCTCAACGACTCCAAGATAAGCTTAGCTAAGCACAGCTAAGCAAGGGTGTGTGTCTGAGGCTGTATTGACTTATTCCATGAAATGAAGAGCGTGTTTGCATCCAGGGAGGGCCATTTCCTCATGTTTATATTAGCTAAACGGATTTGCATGGCGTGCATCAAATCTAAAACAAAACAAAAAAAAAATGGAACTAGCAGGACTGTTTACATTCGGGCACCGGGTTTGCGCGACACTCCTCGGGGCTTAAAAGGGGCAGAAATGGCAAGAGAAAACAAAGAAAAAAAGGAAAATAGCTGAATAAAAGCAATCAAGAACAAATTACATAGCTAGCAGGTAGAATGCATCATAGTCAGCCAATCATACAGGCAGCATCTGCAGCACAACAGTATAAACTATTCAAGCACCTTAGAGTCTGTTTTTTCCCTCATAATTTGCACCATTGGTGTACAACATGTGGGGGGAATTTTAACTGGAAAAATATTAGGGGCTGCCATAGCTTTGATCCATCAGTATGTGCTAGAGGCTGAGGGCGGTGAGGAGGATAATGCTAACAACTGCCCCAGACTGAGGAGGAGGAGGAGAAGCGTGTTCAGACCCAGGGTAACTTACCAGGGGCTACATGATCTGGAGATAGTAGAGCACTACAGGGTGGACAGAGACATACTTCAGCAAATCACCAAGCTGTGCCGGTCTCAACTCAGACCTAGAGCCAATAGAGGGGAACCCATTCCAGTGGATACCAAGGTATGTCTAGCCTTAAGAATACTAGCGACAGGTACTTTCCAAAGACATACTGGGGACATCATGGGGGTCTCACAGGCATCTGCATCCAGGGTACTCAACCAGTTCCTGGATGCCATGCTACCACATGCCAGTGAGCACATTTACTTTCCCAACACCCGTGAGGAGAGGACCAGCAATATGAATCTCTTCCACCATGTAGCAGAATACCTGGAGGTACTGGGTGCGATAGACTGCACGCACATCCATATCAAAGCACCATCCTGTGAACAGGATAGGGTCTACATAAACCGCAAGGGCTTCCCCTCTATCAACTGCCAGGTTGTGTGAAATGCCCAGGGCATTATCATGAATGTGTGTGCTGGCAGCCCTGGAAGCTATCACAACTCTCACATCTGGCATTCGTCACAGCTGTACCAGGCATTTGACAGTGGGGCAATCCCATATGGCCATCTGGTGGGGGATTCTGGCTATGCACTAGAGCCATGGATGGTGACACCCATCAAAAATGCACACACCCTCACACAACAATGCCATAATGAGGCAGACGCACAAACCAGAATCGTTATAGAGCATGTGTTTGGAATGGTCAAGTCACAGTTCCACTGCCTTGACATATCTGGTGGAGCCTTGCAGTACTCTCCAGCTAGATGCCCACAGATGTTCATAGTATGTGCCATGCTACACAATATGATCCTGCAGAAACAGCTGCAGCAGGAACAGCACGGGAAAGGGCCACACAGCCCACCACCATTGCCAAGGTCCCCACAGGCACAGAGGTACTCAAGAGGAGGTGGCCCCCCGAGCCTGCTCCTGTAGGCAGACAGAGGCATGCCCAGTATGCTCAGGCCTTGGCAAAGAGGTGACACATAGCACACACATTGAGACTGTGG
The DNA here is from genome assembly GCF_019279795.1 of Protopterus annectens. Classification (NCBI taxonomy): domain Eukaryota; kingdom Metazoa; phylum Chordata; order Ceratodontiformes; family Protopteridae; genus Protopterus; species Protopterus annectens. The sequence goes on from NC_056748.1 coordinate 90,033,727, forward strand.
GGACCCCAGGGACTGACACCTCTCTGTGACTCGCACACACAGTAAAATGGATGACACACACATCACGTTACCTGTAACTTATATATAGGCAGTGTACTGTGTGCATCCAACATAAGCGGCCCTTAGACACCATCCTCTCAACTGCCACAGGCACAAGGTAAGTCAGTTTTCTTAACAATAAATGACTGGATTAGTATGTTTTGCTAGAATATCTATGGTAATGATGCACGCATTCAAGGGAATGGAATGGCCTACTGGGATAGCAGCAGACAACTGACAGCTATGTGGGACACCAGGAAATATCTGCCAAAAACTGGCCCTCACACACTATGCAGTAGTACCCAAGGTGGCAAATATCACTGCAGTATATATGTGGGGACAACTAACTGGGGGGTCATAGGTCACAGGCATGGATGTCAGTGTGGGAGTCCCATACCCACCCCTCACACCCACACAGCAAGTCAGCTCTAGAAAACCAGAGAGAAATGTCTGGTAAAGGCACACAAATGTCGGCAATGTTGAATCACCCCCCCCCCCACAGACTCACACAGTGATAGCACAGCAGGACTCACAGTTGCAGTAAGGCTATGAAGGGTAAGAAGTCTGAAACTCAAATGTATGCCATTACAATCTGACCTGTGCTCTTTACTGATATGCCTCTTGTCCCCAAGACAGGGCACAATAGTATGGTAAATGAAACCAAAATGTAAAACAAATATCAGCACAGTCTGTGCAAATGTGTACAGGTGACAGGTGTGTCCCCCCATATACCCACAGAAATGCAGTAAAATGTATGTTTGTAGGGAAATAGTAGCATAGCACAAATTGGCAGGGCTGTACCAATACACATGAAAACATATTGCCTGTCCACAGTATGCAAGGGTCAATGAGCTTATGTGATGTGTGGTTAATACTGTCAGGATCTGGCCATCATGTTCTCCTGGCAATCGTCTTGTAGTGTCCTAGGTACAGTGCTGTCTTTGACAGGGCCATGTGCAGATAACTGCAGTGCCATGTGTTATGCATATCATTGACACCCACTGCTCTGCCACTGACATACCTTGAACTCACAGTGCTATATGGAATATACTACACATATAATGGACATCTTGAAGGCTGTGTAGCTGAGGTGCTAAGGCATTTGTGAATATAAGTGCTTTTTGGTACTGTTGCCAGCGGTTATTGTCAATAATCCTTTTTACTTATGTTTGCTTTTACATATAATGGACATGCCTGCACAGTATAATGTACTCTGTACCCACACACATAACTCCCAACCTCTGACAGCAAGATGTCTGGACAAGGGTAGAAATAAAAGTGGAACAAAGGCACACTGATAGGCATGTGTTGTAAATATTGCCCTTACATACTGAGAAAGTTGGTAGGGTGTGGGGTTTGCAGTAGTGAGAATTGTCTGAAGGTTATGTAGTCTGAAACAGTAATGTCTGTCATTATTCTGTAACATCATTCTTCAATTATATGTAACTAACTTGCCATAAAAACGCAAGTTTACGTAGACAGGATGAAACCTCTAGCTAAACACCTGGACAGCCTGCCAAAAAATCTACAGGTAAAAGGTATGGCCACACAAGGCTATGACATCTCAGGTTAGAAAGATACCACACAAGCAAAAGATCCCCAGCCAGTATATCACCAAGTTGCTGGACTGTTTACACAGTGTATCATCACTCAACTGGCTGCAGCCACACCTCACAAATGGCCTTTTTGGGCAAGAATGTACATAGATGTCCTCATAATATTGGTCTATGCATCATACAGCTAATATTCCTCTGGTAAAGCACTGTGATGATCTGAGGATGTCTGGCACTAGGTAATGACACAATACATTGCAGTGCCAGACTACAGATATGTCAGAAAATGTCTGCTAAACAAATCCAGTACCCTGAAGAAAGTCCTGTAAACTCCTGAGAGGTATTGCAGTAGCACGCAAAACCCTGGACTGGATTACACCTTTCTCTGGAATGGAGTCCCTCTCTAAATATAAAAGGTCACACTGGGCATGCTGCTACACTTAGAGAATCACAGGACATGTTGGAACCCACATCGGACTATATGACTGTATTGTGTATATATGTCTGTGTATACAGACAGCTATGTGCACCTTAACTGTCCCCACACACACACATCAGACAGGATTACTCTCAGCTAGCTGTAGCTGGCCCATATGTGATATATCTGCATATGTTGCATGAGATACACAGACATATATATGGGCAACAGATAAACTATGTCAGGCACATGCACAAATAGATGTGGGGACATGAGAGATACACAGTGATAGAGAGAGAGACACAGGGGGCCACAGACAGAGTGAGTCACACACACAGATACCCTGAATGGCATACAGTGATGTCCTGCTGTGGACAGTGACATAACAGTTGTAAACAGTAGCATGTGCCAGCATAAAAGGTGAGCCCCATTGTGTAATAGTATTGAGGTTGGGTTTATAGTATCACATCACCTGCCTGTGTGTGTGTGTGTGTGTGTGTGTGTGTGTGTGTGTGTGTGTCCATAGGTCTAAGTATTAGGAGACTGTTCCTACATAGTACACATCACATTGCCCTGCTTCACAAGATCTGTGCTGTCATTCACCTTAGAAGTACCATTGGACACCTATCACCCCTATAAGCTCGGTAGCACATGCAATAACTGCATAACATAATAATAGTGCAAATAACTAGATAGGTAAGGGTTCTAATCTCAATACTGACAACTGTTTGGATGAGAATCATATCCTATGTGTGCGAGAGTAGGGAGTCTGTGTTTGTTTGTTTGTTTTTTTGTTTGTAGGTGAAACAGTTTTAGGCCATTCCCAACCACAACACTTCCCAGTGCCCTATTTTATCAGTACTGCTGTCATTTGGCCAGTTGTCAGCCCAGTAAGCTCTGTAGTGCATGTGATAACACTATAGTACAGATCACTAGATAGGCAGGGGTTCCATTCTCAGATCTGCCAGATGTGTTTGTGGGTGTATAAATGTGTGTGTAAGTGTGTATGTTTGTAAGAAGAAGTGTTTTGATAAGTGTCCCAACCAGTGCCCCACTTTATCAGTCCTGCTGATGTCACTCCCTTTATCAGCACCTTTGGCGAGTTGTCAGCCCTGTAAGCTCCGTAGCTGGTGCAATAACTGTGTAACACATTAGTGCAAATCACTAGCTAGGCAGGGGTTCTACTCTCAGATCCAGCAAATGGGTGTATAAGTGTGTGTGTGTGTGTGTGTGTGTGTGTGTGTGTGTGTGTGTGTGTGTGTGTGTGTGTCTGTGTGTGTGTGTGTGTGTAGGTGTGTATGTTTGTAAAAAGAAGTATTTTGATAAGTGTCCCACCCAGTGCACCACTTTATCAGTCCAGCTGATGTCATTCCCCTTATCAGTACCTTTGGCCAGTTAGCCCAGTAAGCTCTGTAGCATGTACGATAACAGTGTAACACTATAGTACAAATCACTAGATAGGCAGGGGTTCTACTCTCAGATCCAGCAAATGGGTGTATAAGTGTGTGTGTGCGTGTGTGTGTGTGTGTGTGTGTGTGTGTGTGTGTGTGTGTGTGTAGGTATGTATGTTTGTAAAAAGAAGTATTTTGATAAGTGTCCCACCCAGTGCACCACTTTATCAGTCCAGCTGATGTAATTTCCCTTATCAGCACCTTTGGCCAGTTGTCAGCCCAGGAAGCTCCATAGCACGTGCAATGACTTCAACTACCCAAACATAGACTGGGAACATTACTCAAGCCCCAACACCCTAGCCCAAAGGTTCCTAGAATTCATAAACTCAAATGCAATGGAACAACTAGTCACCATTCCCACAAGAGGAGACAATATACTAGACCTGATCATCACAAACATGGAAACAAAATGCTCCACACCGGAAGTATATCCCTCTTTGGTAAGATCAGACCATAAATTAATCTCACTGGAAATCCACATCCCGCCCCCACCCCCTGCACAAAAGACCACAGTGAAGAACTTCTCAAAAGCAAACTTCACACTTCTTAAGACTGAAGTGGTATCCTTCAAGGCCCCTGGGCCAGTGGAAACCACAACCCACACTGCTGAATCCTTTGCAAATGCCTTCTATGGGCACCTTCAAGAATGCATGGATCATGCAATCCCAAATAAAACCAAGACCCATTCCCCAAAGGCAGGCGCCCGGTCTGGTGGACCCCAGCCATAAACAAACTTTACAACAGGAGGAGGAAGCTACTACATGACAGAGCAAAATCCCTAAAAGGGAAGGCGTCTCTGATCAGTACTAGCAAAAAACTACGATCACTCATAAAATCATCCAAGGCCAACTTTGAGAGAAAAATTGCAAAAGACACAAAAGACAATCACAAGGCTTTCTTTAGCTATGTTAGAAACCTGGGTGGAAACTCCCAGATATGCTCAGAGTTAGTCCAAAATGACACAAAATACACTGAACCCACTGACATTGCCAACATTCTGGCAGACAGGTTCAGTGCAAATTTCTCCTCCCCTCCCCAAAAGGAGAAATAACTATCCAAGCAGAGTGTAGCCTCCCTAACATCTCAGATGCCCAGGTGAGAGCCGCCCTCTCTAAAGCTAAAAACACAGCATCAATGGGACCGGATGGTGTCCCGGGCTGTGTGCAACATGAACTCCAAGAGGAACTAAACCCACACATAAGGCTGCTGTTTAATCTTAGCCTTACTACAGGATACGTACCCAAAGAGTGGCGGACGGCAACAGTGGTCCCACTTCACAAAGGCGGTGCTTCTATGGACCCTGGAAATTACCGCCCCATAAGCTTGACGAGCCTGGTCTGCAAAGCTATGGAGAGGATCATTATGGAACTCATAAACAAAGACATTGGGGACCTACAGACATTGGATCCTACCCAATTTGGCTTTGTCAAGGGCAGATCCTGCCTTTTGAACTTGGTCGACTTTTTTGAAACAGTCACTAAGGCCATTGATGAGGGTAAGGCAGTTCACACAGCCTACCTTGACCTTGCAAAAGCCTTTGACACAATACCCCACTTGGGCATCATAGACAAACTCACCAGCTTAAATGTAAACCCATATGTCACAAGATGGGTTGCAAACTGGATCAAGGACAGAACGCACAGGGTCAGAGTTGCTGGAGCTATGTCAGACTCTAAGCCAGTCACAAGCGGTGTCCCACAGGGCTCAGTCCTGGGACCCCTCTTGTTCGGCATTTATTTTTCCAAGGTACAGGCAAACATAGGAGGATTGTGGCTGACAAAGTTTGCAGATGACTGCAAACTGGGCGCCATAATTGATACTCCAGCGGACACAAACATCCTTCAGAGAGGACTCATAGAAACGGATAATTGGTGCCAGAGCCATGGTCTTAAGCTGAACGCCAAAAAATGTATAGTCATACCCTTTGGGAAAAACAAGGTACCGACAAATTACCACATAGGCGGTAATCCATTAAGTACGGAAGAGGTAATCAGGGACCTAGGGACCCAGGTTGACAGTAACCTCTCATTTGACACTCACATTGCCAAAGTGGTTAGGAAGACCTTCTATATTGCCCACCTTATCATGAAGGGTTTCACATCTAGATCAAGGGAGGTCATTGTGCCCCTGTACTCTTCTCTTATCAGGCCAATGATTGAGTACAATGCCCCATTTGGGATGTATCTCACCCGACACCTGCAGCAGTTGGAAAGACCCCAAAAGTTCCTCACCAAGAGGATAAAGGGTCTTAAACATATGTCATATGCTGCCTGACTGAAAAAACTCCAGCTCTATTCAGTCGCATACCGTCTACTCAGAGGTGATCTGTGCCTGACGTACAAGGCCATGTCCAATCCTGAATTAATGGACATGCTCCACCTCAGAAAATCCAAATCCATCAGAGCCATGAGAACAAGTGACTTAAACCTCAACACAGAAATAAATAGGACGTGCTGGAGGGACAGATTCATAACCCAGAGGCTCCCTACACTCTGGAACAGAATCCCAGTCCATGTTAGCAGAGCCCCTCACTGACTCTATTCAAGAGAAATCTCGACGAGTGGATGGGAGATCGTAGGTTTACCCCGGGGGTCATCTCTGTGTCACTACTAGACAGAGGCATAGTAAACTAAACCCTAAAAGGGCGTAGTATTCTCATCCTAAGGGGTGGTGTAAGCCGCATACACTCTGGCTAGGCTTATAAATGCCTTAGGGCAGATAGCCTAGTACGAACCTATGAACCTATGAACACTATAGTACAAATTACTAGATAGGCAGGGGTTCTAATCTTAATACTGGCAACTAAGGGTGTGTGTGTGATCTCAATACTGGCAAGTAAGTCTGTGCGTGTATACAAATCACTAGATAGGCAGAGGTTCTTATCTCAATACTGGCAATTAAGTGTGTGTGTGTGTGTGTGTGTGTGTGTGTGTGTGTGTGTGTGTGTGTGTGTGTGTGTGTACCAGCCTGTACACATCCCATCACCCTACTTTACAAGGCCTGCTGATGTCTTTCACCTTAGACTTACCTTGGGACAAGGTGAATTCATATAATGTCCGTGGCGAGTCTGATAACTGTGTAACACTATAGTAGAATAACTAAATAGTTAGGGGTTCTAATCTCAATACTGGCAACTCTGTGTGTTTGGGTTGAGAATCATGTTGTGTTTGGCTTATACCATTTTGAATTGTGTACCACCTTGTACACTTCCCATCACCCTACTTTACAAGGCCTGCTGATGTCATTCACCTTTGAAGTACCTTGGGACAAGGTGAATTCATATAAGCTCTGTGGTGCGCCTGATAATTGCATAACACTATAGTAGAAACTACATAGGTAGGGGTTCTAATCTCAATACTAGCAACTGTTTGGGTGAGAATCATGTCCTAGGTGGGTTGTACCATTTTGATGTGTGTACCATCCATGCCTGTTTACCACCTCCCGATGGCATTACTTTATATAGCAGGTTAATGGCATCTGCCTCACATGCAGCATGTTAAACTGCTATGCAGGCCATTCCAGTCATCTGTACCAATGTCTACGGAATATCTGGATGTTTGTAACCCATATGTGGTCTGTGTCCCCTGGCAATGGCCATGTATGTGATATTGTTGCCAAATAGGTCACAGTTAATGCACTGACAAGCATGCCAGCATCAGATATCATACCTGACTGAAACATCATGCTGATACGTCTGTTACTTTATCACTTGTCCAGGCTTGTAGGAGCAATAGATGAGTCCATTTGCTATTTCTGGTGGGTTATCTCACCATCCGTGAAGGCATTCATAACATTACATGTTGTAAGAGGTTGTGGGTTATGTCCCACACATATAATCTATGTGGGGCATGTCATGTGTATGTAGCACTATAGTACATTAAAGTGGATATGTAGGTTTATGAATCTGTCCATTGCCAACTGTGTCTGTGTTACTGTATGCACATTCTCTGTGTCAGTCTTTACTGTGTGTATGCAAAGGATATACTATTTTGTCTCCCTGTTCCATCCTGTGAACACAGAAATACATACCACAAGCCTGTCATACACAGCACGATGCATGCCCTCACCAACTGCATCATGGTTGAGTGTATGGGAAAGAAATGGCAGGGGCAACAGGTGCTGACATTTCAATCTGTTGCAGTCAATCTAACGGCTAAGCTGGTGAGGGACCTACTGACAGTACTCCAGTAACCTGTTCCATATGTATGAGCCTGTGGCACTACACAACACTGAGGTGCATGTCTGAAGGCTACCTGTCTGTGACAAGGGGTATGTCCGCCAGGTCACACAGTCTGACAACAGTGTCCATCACACACTGTTGCATACATACACTCCCGGTAAACGTACACGTAAAGCTGTACGTTGGCTATGAAACGGTCGATGTATTTCCACTCTGCCATACTTCACATTGGAAATATCTGCAGGGCCACAGCCTGCAGACACACAGACACCTGAAACATAAACAGAATACAGCATGTCAGACTGCATTCAGTCAGTGGTACTAACAGAATTAATGCATCATGGCTAATAAGGTTCATATACCTTTATGTGTATCCATAACAAATGCAAGCAGACAGCACCTTACACAGTATTACATAGCTACACTGTACTATATTCACCCTGTGCATCAGACCCATATTAGCCTGTCCCTGCATCGATGGTATGGATGACAGGGATGCAGCACAGGTATCATATGCACAGGGTGTGGTGTGCGTTTGCCAGAGGCCTAGGCTGGGCCATACAGTTGACATTCATCTGTGTGTGTTTGGAGGAGTATCCTATAGATGGGCTGTGCAGAGCTGATGTGTGTGTCTGGAGGTGACCTGCCTGTGATACAGACGTGTGTGTGTGTGTGTGTGTGTGTATGCACACAGTCACGCCATGTGGCTGCCCTACACAGGGGTATGTTGGACAGCTGTGGACTGTACATGGCAGGGTGTCCAGTTCACCATCTCTGGCCACAGACACGTGATCTGGTTCTGCCAGGGGTTTCACTGGCACCACCAGGCCCAAGGCCAGATGTAGTACTGCTTCCTGATGGTGACTGCTGTTTGCTGGATCTGTGTCCCTGATGGGACCGGCCAGGACCACGTACCCATGGTCTGCTCAGTTGTGATGTGAACAGCAACCTTCCTTCGGTAGTGCTGGTGTCACTGCCATTACAGGAGTGTGGAGCTGCACGGCCCTGTAGACTCTCAGCTGATGTTGGTGCTGACCTGCGTCCATGTGGCCTATGCCCATCTCCCACCACACGCTCTAGCACCGACATGCCATAGTCGAGGATTGCCAAGGTCTCACCCTACCATCTATTCATGACCTCAGTATTTTGGCGTGTGGCCTCAACAAAGTCACGTATGTTGCCACGTAAATTAGGAAGAGTTGCATCCACCACCTTGAGTATTTGTCTGGTGTTGTGTTCACTATGTGCCTGTGCATCCATGACAGCCTGAGACATGCGTCTGATGTCACGTGCTGTGGCACTTGTGACAGTGGCTTGATGAGCAGAAATCCCCCTGCGAGCACCCCTGTCCATCCTCCTGTGTGGGACCTCGCCTGCATTCTGGCTATAGACAGTGTCTACACTCACACCTGCCATATTCACCACACTAGCCTGTTCCATGCCACCACATGCCAACTGTCCATCATCTGTGACTGCTAGGGACAGGGCATGTGTGGGCATTGTGACAGTGTGCAGGGACATTGTGGATGGCTGTGGGATGTCAACCAATGGCACAAATTCACCCCCTGACCACACCACATGTGCCTGAATATGACAATCATCATTGTCAGAGTCTGCAGAGACACTGACATCAGATACTGAGCGGGAGGGACCACGACCACCATGACCACCTGTGGGGTAAAGACAACATATGTAAATTAATACCTGCACTATACCATGTGCTGCTACACATGCACACACATGCACACACATACAGGTGAGGTGGCAAACAGGCATTACACAGACCTCAAAATAGCCAACTGGTGACATTCACAACACAGTCAGACCACTACATACACACCCTGGAGAGGCCCTCAACATCATGCAGTGCAGCCCTTTCCACTTCCTGTTACTACTTATATACTATACCTCTGTGATATGTGAGTAGTGTTAGTAGGTGATGGGCCTTCAAGTAGCGCACACTGCACCCATGTACACATTATTGCTCTTTACCTGTATAGCACAGTGGCAACTCCTACAGAACATACCTCTCAACTGGTCAGAGTGTCACTGAATGTCTATATGTGTGGCTCATATTTCTGGTCTGTTCGTCATAAATCCTGTATTTGTCTGACACATTACTAGGATGATATGAGGACTGGTGGCATTATTTAATGGCATATTTTGAGTCTCACACTTCAAAATCTGCGGTACATGTATTTTAGAAAAGAACCGGTTACACTAACAACCTTCTAAGCAAGTGTAGACACCCCCTGTTAACATGAGATCTCAGAAATCATGTGATAACATTTCCCAACTTTAATGTGACCTATAACCTTTGCAATCCAATTGAAGAACAAACATATCGGTTAGGGGTAAACTAGAAATTTAAATACATACAATAGGTTGGTTGCATGACTGTGCACACCCGTAAACTAATACTTTGTTAAAGCACCTTTTGATTTCATAACAGCAGTCAGTCCTCATGGGAAGGTGTGTATCAGCATGGCACATCTCAACTTAGCAATATTTGTACACTCTCCCTTGCAGAAGCCCTCCAACTCTGTCAGATTGCGAGGGCATCACTTCTGCACAGGCCTCTTCATGGCACCCCACAGATTCTCTATTGGATGTATATATGGACTGTGGCTGGGCCATTCCAAAATGTTTCATTATCTTGTGGTGAAGACATTCTGTTATGGATTTTGATGTATGGTATGGGTTAGTGTTGTGTGGAAAGGTGCAAGTCCTCTCCATCCACAGCTTTCTAGCAGAGACATAACAGTTTTGGGCCAAAAGGGACTGGTAATTTGAACTGTTCCTAATCCCCTCCACCTTGGCTACAGGCCCACTTCCAGCTTATGAACAGCAACCCCAAAGCAGGACACTGCCATCACCATGCATCTGAAGTAGTTACTTAATTTGTTCTGCAACCTGTGGGTATCGGATCTAACCTCGGATCCGAGCTGGCAGCTTTACTAGCTAAAAGATCCGAGCTCCTAGCTCCTCCCCTTTACCCATAATCCCCTGCTACATGCTGCCTTTCCTCAGATCGAGTTTGTCGCGGCTGAAAGAAGCTACTTGTGAAGAGCTCCTTAGGCTTGGGTGAGATCGTTTCTTGTCAAAAATTAGACTAAAAGCTTAATTTTTTGTTAGTGTGTGAGTGTTTAGTCCCCTTCGTCGAGTTATAGTCTTAGTTTTAAATTTTTGTGGTAATTATTAGTTTTAGTCGTTGTGCTTGTCCCTCTCCTATAGTGTCTGGATGTGTTACTGTGATGGCTGAAGGGCCCAAAGCCGTCTTTTCTAAGTGCACTGAGTGTGGCCATAAGCTTTCCCCGGCTGATGGCCACACTCAGTGCGTGTTGTGTCTGGGGGTGGCCCACCTGTCCACTAGCTGCCAAATATGTGCAGTGTTTAACCCCCGGGCCATCAGGGATAGGAAGAACAAGTTGATCCTGGCGGGCTTGTTACCGCAGGACACTTCTTCTTCCTCTCCCTCTAAGGCACAGGCTGCTACCACAGCCCCTGTACCTTTAGGTCCCCCCACTCTGCCTGGGACTCAACCTCCCTCTGCTACGCAGAGTTCAGGGGACTCATCTGCCTCTTCCCAAGAGAAGAGGCATAAAGACAAAGAGAGACACAAGAGTCATAAAAGGCAGGCTGAGACTCATCCCTCAGCCCCGCCATCTAAACTCTCTAGTCCTTCCACGAGGGCCTCTGGATCCTCTCCCTCTCGGCTCTGTTCACCTTGTTTCTCGCCGGAGCTGGAGGAGGAGGACCGTTCTCCCTCTAGGTCGTCGAGGCGGCCCTCCCGGCCCGCCTCGACGTCTTCTAGGTCTACGAGAAGCCTGACTGACGCGGGCATGGATCGGATGTTGCGTCAATTTTTGCAGACCCAGATGCAGATGGGGGTGCTCCTGCCTCCCCCACCTTTAAGGGGGAGTGCAGTCCCCCTTTTTGCTCCGATCACTCCTTCTGCAACCCGTTTTCGGGTTTTGGAGTCATCGGATCCGGGCCCTTTTGGAGCCGGGGTTTTGTCGGCGCCGATAGCTCCAGTAGCTTTGACGCCGACTGTACCCTCGAGAGTGTCGGATCCTAGCTCTCAGGGCCGAGAGCCAAGCGTTGGATCCGTAGGGGTTGATGTGTATTCAGCACCCTTCAGGTCGGAGCACACTTCCTTCTCGGATCCGACTGATTCGGCTCCGACACCGATCCCTGCTTTGGAGCCGAGGAGACTACTTTTGGAGCCTGGGGAAAGTGGCTCACCTTCGGCTTTTGAGGTAGTGGAGAGGGTTCTCTCGAGCTCTTCCAGATCCCCGGTCCGGGCGTCGGATCCTCCCACTCCCCCTATGCATCTGGGTCTATCCTCCGTCATCTGACCACTGGGACAGCCTGCTCAAGCCCTCCAGTTAGTTCCCTTAGAGGAACAGGACCCTGTACGTGAGCCCTCCTCGGATAGTCCCACCGAGGAGGTTCCTCACAAACAGAAGTGTAAAAGGAGTCACCTGGACTCCCCCGAGTCCCTCACGACATACACGGATTTGGATGAAGGGGAAGGTTCCCCAAGGTCACCCCCTGAGGATGTCTCCTTTGGAGACATCATGGAAATGTTGTGAATTAGAGGGGGGTGGTCTGCCCAAAAACCTTCCTCGGACAAGTCCATGTTTCTGGAGGTGTTTGAGGCAGGCCCGTCTACCTCTTGGGTGTCCCCTCCGGCTGACCCCCTGGTAGACTTAATTACTACCAGGGCGTGGAAGGAGCCCGACACCTTGGAGCCAATCCCAAGACGGCCAGACAAAATACTTAGCCCTCCCTCGGATAGGCAGGCCTGGTCTAAGGGTTCACCTGTGGATGCCATGTTGGTGGCGGCTGCCACAAAGAAGGAACTGGCGCAGGAGAGTTCCTCGGTCCACCCTCCAGATAAGGAATCTCGGGCGTTGGACCGCATTGGGAAGCGGATGTTTGCTTTAGCTACCTTCTCGGTAAGGGCGCTGAACTACATGGCACATATTATCAGGCTACAGCGAGACCTAGTAAAGGAATACACTGCAGCTCCCCTGGAGTCCATGACGGTTGAGGACAAGAAGATATTCTCGACTCGTATGGCCACTCTGAAGTCTATCTCGAACACGTCTATGCGGCTACTCGCCCATGCTACGGAGGGAGCTGCTAGAGCTAGCTCAGCCGGGGTCGTCTTGCGGCGTCACGCCTGGCTCCGCCTTTGCAATTTCATGGAACCCTTTAAGACGTCCTTTGCGAATGTGCCCTTTGACGGTTCTTCGCTCTTTGGCAAGACCGTACGCAAAACGCTGGTCCAAAGCGAGAAGGATGGGAAGACGCTGTCTGCCGTCGGAGTCCGCTACTCTAATCCCCAACTATCCTTTTCGAGAAATCAGAGGGGACAAAAGAAGATGTGGTTCCGGAAGTCTCAGCAGTCCCGTCCAGCTTCGGACCCCTTGTCCATCAGAGGCAGAGGAGGACAAGGTGGACGCCGGCCCAGAGGCAGAGGGGGCCCACGTAATTTTCGGTGTAGAGAACCGTTCTCGGATAGACCCGCGCAACAGCCCTGAGGGCTTACCCGACTGTCCCTCTCTGGAGGCAGTCGGGGGGCGTTTTTCGGAGCACCTTCTAAATTGGGATTGATGGGTGCTCAGAATCATATCCAGAGGTTACTCTATCCCCTTCCATCCCCTTCCTAAATCTTCCCCCTCCTATAAAGCGCCTCCCTGATGTCCCACCCGATCAAAGGGAGGTGGCAGCTTCAGAAATTTCGAAGCTACTAGAAAAAAGGGCCATCCAGCGCGTCCCCCCAGACCAGTTCGGATTGGGCTATTACTCCAGGTTCTTTTTGGTGCCAAAAAAGACGGGGGACTTGAGACCGATTCTAGATCTCTCTTCCCTGAACCTGTTCATTCCCAAAGAGAAATTCCGGATGGTCATTCTTCAATCAATTCTCCCCCTCCTTCGGGAGAAAGACTGGATGTGCTCCATAGACCTCAAGGATGCGTACTACCACATTTTGATGGACAGACGATCCAGGAGGTTTCTCCGCTTCTGGCTGGGAGCCAGTCATTATCAATTCAGGTTTCTTCCGTTCGGCCTCACCTCAGCCCCCAGGGTGTTCACCAAAGTCATGGCAGTGGTTGCAGCCCACCTGAGACTCCAGGGCATTCAGGTCTTTCCATACCTGGACGACTGGCTCCTCACCGCTTCCAACAGGCATCAACTGTGTGTTGCCCGGGATTATGCTCTAACTCTTGCCCAGAGTTTGGGCATCTCGGTAAACCTTCAAAAGCCCTTTCTTCACCCTGTGCAAGTCCTGGAATTTATAGGGGCCAAATTGGACACTCGCATCTCTCGGGCCCTTCTAACTCCGGACAGTGTGAACACTTTATCCTATCAGGTATTAGCCCTCCTTCAGAACCTGGCTCCTTCAGCAGAGTTAGTCCTGAGAGCACTAGGGTCTATGGCAGTGGCAATCAGTCTTTGTCTACATGCACGGCTACGAATGAGGATTCTGCAATGGACCCTCCAGGTCCAATGGTCTCTATTACTACATCCGCTGAACACCCCTATTCCATTGAGCAGGGCTTGCAAGGACTCCCTCCTCTGGTGGCTTCACTCAAGGGAGCTGCGAGAAGGGAGACCCTTTGTAATATCCCTGCCCCGAGCCACGTTGACCACGGATGCTTCTCGCCTCAGGTGGGGGGGCATTGTTCGGGCAGAACCGTCCAAGGCACGTGGACTCCCTTAGAGACCGCTTTGCATATGAATGTCCTAGAGATGAGGGCGGTCATTTTGGCATTGCAAGCTCTCCACGGCCTTCTCCCTCTAGGGACTATTGCGGTTCAAACAGACAACATGGCAGTAGTCTGGTACATAAACAAGCAGGGAGGAACCAGGTCTTATCCCCTTTGTTGGGAGGCTATGAGAGTTTGGGAGTGGGTGATATCCACCAACCGCTTTCTGGTAGCGATGCACATTCCGGGTCGGGCCAACATTCTGGCGGACAAGCTGAGTCGTGTGATCCTCACACCGTATGAGTGGTCTCTCAAACCATCAGTTGCGAAACAGATCTTCCTCAAATGGGGTCTACCTTGCTGCGATCTTTTCGCCTCTCCGTCAAACACAAAGTGCAGCGAGTTTTTTGCGATACTTCCCCCACCAGGGGAGAGCCCCAGAGACGCTCTGGTTCATGCTTGGCCACCCGGTCTCCTCTATGCTTATCCCCCTCTTCCTCTTATGACGAAGTTCATTCAGAAAGCACGTCGGTTGGGGAGCAAAATTATCCTCATAGCCCCATTCTGGCCTCGCCAGATCTGGTTCCCATATCTGCGGTCTCACAGTGTAGTTCCTCCATGGATCTTAGATCCCATTCCGGATCTGATTTCACATCCTGCAGGATTGCAACCCCCGAACCTGGTAAACCTCAAGCTAGCGGCTTGGTTGATCCAGTTCGACTGATGGCAAGGACTCCCGGCATCTCGTCACCAGTAAAGGCCATTCTGGTGGCGGCTCACAAGCCTGCTACCAGAAAAAATTACAGTAGTAAATGGAAGCGTTTTTCTATCTGGGCTAAGGACAAGGGCTTAGATCCCTTTACCATTCCTATTCTGACGATTCTTGATTTTCTGTCACATATTTTTCATCAAGGGGCAAGTGCATTTACAATTAAAGTACAATTGGCAGCCATTTCCTATTTTCATGTGGGGGATGGACTGGGATCTTTAGCTTCTTCTAAGATATGCAAAACCTTCTTGAAAGGCATTTCTGTTTTGAAACCACCAGTTAAGACTGCGGTCCCACCATGGGACTTAACTCTAGTTTTGCAAGCATTGACAAGCCCACTTTTGAGCCTGCCGCCTCAGTTCCTGTAAAGTTCTTATCATGGAAAACAGCCTTTCTAGTTGCAATTACTTCAGCCAGGAGGGTTTCAGAACTTCAAGTCCTTTGCATGAAACCTCCTTATCTAATTTTCCATAAAGATAGAGTGTCTCTCAGGACTAACCCTTCCTTTTTACCAAAAGTGGCTTCAGAGTCAAATATTAATCAGTCGATTAATTTACCGGTGTTCTTTCCCAATTTTCATAACCTAGGGGAATACAAATTACACAAATTAGATGTACATAGACAACTACGTTTTTACTTGCACAGGATGAAAGATACTCGCAAGGTTGATCAGTTGTTTGTGTCCTTTGCCAAATCTGCCATGGGTAAAGACATTTCCAAAGTTACCTTAGCAAATTGGATTTCACAGTGCATCATTCATGCGTATGTAGCCTCAGGTAAACCTGCTCCTGTCGGAGTCCATGCCCACTCAACCCGATCCATAGCCACATCAGCAGCCTTCTGGTCTGGACGACATATGTTCAGCAGCTACTTGGTCCTCTTCCCATACATTCATTTCTCATTATAAATCGGATATGATATCCAGGAGTAGGGCTTCATTTGGCTCCGCGGTGCTTCAGAATATCCTTCCTTAAGGGCCACCCAAGGTTTTTAGGTAGCTGGGGACTCTGTCCCACAGGTTGCAGAACAAATGAAGTAACTATTTCAGATAAAGAAGTTATGTACTCATCATAATGTTCCATCTGAGTAGGTACTTCATTTGTCTGCAACCAACCCCCCCCCCCTCCATGCCCCCTAACCATTATCGTGATTCCTGATCATGTTTTGAGATTATCCCATGAGGTTAGGCTTTATTTAGTCCTCTGTCGAGGGCATTAGCTTGTTGGATTAAGCAAACTCGATCTGAGGAAAGGCAGCATGTAGCAGGGGATTATGGGTAAAGGGGAGGAGCTAGGAGCTCGGATCTTTTAGCTAGTAAGGCTGCCGGCTCAGATCCGAGGTCGGATACGATACCCACAGGTTGCAGACAAATGAAGTACCTACTCAGATGGAATGTTATGGTGAGTACATAACTTCTTTTTCACCATGGCGATGGTGTTCTTTTGGTGATGCACATTGTTGTTCTTGTGCCAAACAAACGTTTTGGTATTGTGGCCAAAAAGTGCAACCTTGGTCTCATTACACCATAACACATTTCCCCGCATGCTATTGGGGAACCTGCTGTATCTTTCTTGAGAAATTTGTCAGACCTGGATGTTGTTCTGTGTGCGAGAAGGCTTCCATCTTCCAAACCTACCCCATAGGCCAGACATATGGAGAATATGGGAGATTGTTGTCACATGTAGTACACAACCGGTACTTGCCAGTGATTCCTGCAACTCCTGTAGTGTTGCTGTAGGTCACCTGGCAGCCTCCTTGACCAGTTTGGGTCTTGTTTTTCCACACATTTGGAAGGATGTCCAGTTCTTTGCTCTGTCACTGTTGCCCCATATTTCCACCACCATTTGATGACTGTCTTGTGTTTCATGGTATATGCAATGCTGTGGAAATGTGTGTTTACCCTTCTCTGGGCTGATACCTTTCACAAATGAGATCCCTTTGCTGCTTCATAAGCTGTATGCGAACTATGGCTGTTGCTGTAGCAGGCAACTGAGTACATTTAGGATAATCCTGGTAGGACAACTGAACGTTATTTGCTGTTAATCAAAGAGTCTCTGTAATTGATGGCAGGTGTGTACCGAAGAAGGTGTAATGCTGTAATAATATTGAAAGCTGCTTCAACACAGTATTAGCTTCAGCTTGTGCAGACGTATGCATCTAGCTTCTTGTAAGTTTTTTATGTATCATAATTGTTCCCCTAACAGATTTGTTTTACGATTGAATTGTACAGGTTATAGCTCACATGAAAGGTTGGAAGGGTTCGGAAATGTGTTATTGTGCTCTCATTTTTGTATTTCACTAATACCTGGTATTCTATCAGGTGTATGTATACCATTTATATGGACTGTATAACATTAATTTATAAAATAAGTCCCTAGTTTTGGGCCTTCGTCCCCCCAGTTTGTCAGTCTTTGTACAGATTTCTTGCAATGACAGGTTGTGAGGTATGCTACAGATATGTGACATCTCCTGCAAATAGGCTCCTGTGATGAGCACTGTGATGCAATGCAGTTAACCCCACCACAAGTGAACATGCAGATATTGCAAAACAGCTGAGAGTAACAGTTGTGTGCATGGTCACATGCATGACCTTAACATGCCTGGAGTACTGGTGAGCCAGAACAGTAAAATCCCATATTCAACAGCTTCAGGCTGCTGTCCACATCCAGACCAGAGGTACCTATATAGTTGTGGGGGAGAGGTATTGTCAGCAGACTCACATTTGGCATTGGTACAAGATGAATGCTACTTTTCTGCACAGGAACAGTACAAGCTCTGACAGTACACAATTTGCTGTCCTTCACCACAGATGTGCACTTGTGTGCATTACTAAACCCCACCCACAAATGCAGTTTGAACTGACATATGCATCTAGATACTGTATAGGAGACAGTATGATGGCTACATGATTAAATTGATGTGCACTGTGGCCTTACCTGGATGCTCACCTGTTGCCTGGGTGCCACCCATCTCCACGACTTGTGTTTCTTGGCTGTTGTGTGAGGGCTATCCCAAGGTTGGCAAGGAGCTCCTCTGTCGCTGTAAGTGGAGCCTGTGTGGCTGGACCCCTACCTGTAGCAGTACCATCCCTGGCCATGGCAGCAGCACTTTGCCGGACATGACATATCAAGTCAGTTGCCTGATGCTTGACCTGATCGTATGTGAGGCCATGGTGGCCCAAGGTGTTCACACAGTGGACAAGATCGTCCAAAGGGCAGTCCGCTCCCACAGATTTTGTCGGCTCCAGACAAACAGCACCACATGGTGCTGTATTATTGCTTCAATAATAGCTGCAGTCTCCTCTGCAGTGTATGCCGGCTGATGCTGCATGGCACCTGGAGCACATAAACAGGGAAACACATCACAGGACCTCAGACATTGCCCAGAGTTATTTACAGAGCCAGCACATCAGTATTGCCTATCATTAGCCACCACTTACAACCACATCATAACCCTGTTATCTATCAGCACAGTATGAACCTGCATTGCACTCCTCGTCCTGATGTGTCATGTTCCCCCCAATGAGGGCCAGTACATTGTATAAACCACCATTCATCATTCACGTTTGTGTAGAGGGATGACAGTGGCCATCTTCCTTGTAGATGGGATGTCAATGGTGCTCAGGCTTTGCTTGCATACAGTATGTAATGGAGCTAGAAGCATATGCCTGATTTCATGTAGGATGCAGACAGGAATGTTCTCAGTTCCCATGGAGACTTGCTTTTGTTGACTTTGATTAGGCAATATGCACCTGCTCCCTGATGATGAGGGGAGGGGTGCTGTGCATATCCACCTATACTTATGGTGAGCCGGGGGGTGATGTTTGCCCTAAACCTGTCTGCAGCAGGTTGGCTATAGCTATGGTGTGTGTGTATGTGGTGCGACTGACCACCATTACAGGGTGGGTTGGGTTGTTGCCTCTGAGATTGCAGACATATGTGAAGACGGCCTTCTGATTGCCCTTGGTGGATGTGTCCAATTTGTAGTCATAGTTAGCCTTACAGTAATCCACCTGTGACTTTATATGCTCGTTCAGACAAAGGCTGATTTGCTACCAAGTTGGTGCCTGCTCCTGCTTTGCCCTGTACAGCCAATATAGCGACCAATTATGTGGTTTGTGTATTGCTGCTGTCCAGCAAAGAGGATTACTCTACTTTGGTGGACACAGGTTTTACAGGTAAGGTATTGCTGAGTCCATACAGCTATGTCAGTGGTCATATAGCTGTTTGTAGTAGGCATGGACACAAGGTCATAACACAGTTGGATACCTCTCTAATTTCAACCTGATAATCATGCTTATTCTAGTATCCATGTCTGTGTTAGGGCAGTGCAACAACCAGCAGCTGTAGAAATCTAACTCTGTTGGATGCACAGAAACTGAGATTACACACGTGCACAACATGTACAGCTTATGTACCTGACATTTTGCATCCCATGTCTGTTGTTATGAGGCAGCCAGGTGCACCTACTCATACATACATGTGCACAGGTAATACCTGATATACATTTCTGTTCTGTGTCAATATGGCACATTGTATTTACACCCTTGCTGCTCAGTCATTCCTGTCAACCTGTTAGAGCAAGACATCTGGAGGACGCCACACATACATGAGGGACGATGGCCCAAAATTAGTGACACTTTCTTAATATTACTGTAACACACTTAAGCCATTTGATAGCACAGTAGTCTTTGCATTCATAGACATACCCTGGAGGATGTCCGACACTCTTATGTCAGGAAGAGAGGAGAAAGGCTAGGAATGTGGTAGTGAGGGTAGGAACTTTTACTGTTGGCAGTATGACTGGCATGGGGACAGAGCTAGCTGATATGATAGACAGAAGGAAGGAAGGTTGATATATTGTGTGTGCAAGAGACCAGATGAAAGGGGGGGTAAGGCTAGGTGCATTGGAGTCAGGTCCAAATAGTTCTGTCATGGTGTGGATGGGAGGAGAGATGTTGTAGGGGTTAATCTGAAGGAACAGTATGCCAAGAGTGTTTTTGGAGGTGAAAAGAGTGTCGGATAGAGTGATGTTTATGAAGCTGGAAATTGATGGTGTAATGATGACTGTTGTTAGTGCATATGCTCCGCTAGTTGCGTGTACAATGGATGAGACAGAAAAATTGTGGAGTGAGTTGGATGAATTGGTGATGACTGTACCCAAGGGTGAGAGAGTGGTGATTGGAGCAGATTTCAATGGGCATGTTGGTGAAGGGAACAGAGGGGATGCGGAAGTGATGGGTAGGTATGATGTTAAGCAAAGGAATGCAGAAGGTGAGATGGTGGTGGAGTTTGCAAAAAGGATGGACATGGCTGTGATGAATACATATTTTAACCAGACAGAGGAGCATAGGGTGACATACAAGAGTGGAGGAAGATGCATACAGGTGGATTATCTCCTGTGTAGGAGGGCCTGTTTGAAGGAGATTGGAGACTGTAAAGTGGTGACAGGGGAAAGTGTAGTTAGGCAGTATGGAATGTTGGTCTGTGGGTTGACGTTGGTGATCAAGAATAGGAGGAGAAGTGTGAGGGCAGCACCCAGGATCAAATGG
Organism: Protopterus annectens; assembly: GCF_019279795.1. Lineage (NCBI taxonomy): Eukaryota > Metazoa > Chordata > Ceratodontiformes > Protopteridae > Protopterus > Protopterus annectens. The sequence goes on from NC_056748.1 coordinate 90,054,407, forward strand.
TGGAAACTGAAAAAGGGTGATTGTGAGGTTGAGTTCAGGGACGAGTTAAGACAAGCAGTGGGTGGCAGTGCAGAGTTACCAAATATCTGGGTAACTACAGCAGAGCTAGTAAGGGAGATGACTAGAAAGGTGCTTGGTGTGACATCTGGACAGAGGAAGGGGGGCAAGGAGACCTGGTGGTGGAATGAGGAAGTACAAGGGAGTATACAGAGAAAGAGGTTGGCAAAGAAGTGGGATCGTCAGAGAGATGAAGAAAGTAGACAGGAGTATAAGGAGATGAGGTGCATGGCAAAGAGAGAGGTGGCAAAGGCTAAGGATGTGGCGTATGAAGGGTTCTATGAAAGGTTGGACACTAAGGATGGAGAATAGGACCTGTACCAATTGGCTAGACAGAGGGACCGAGCTAGGAAGGATGTGCAGCAGATAAGGGTGATAAAGGATAATGAGCGAAACGTACTCACAAGCAAGGAGAGTGTGTTGAGCAGATGGAAAGAGTACTATGAGGGGCTTTTGAATGAAGAGAATGAGAGAGTGAAGTTTAGATGATGTGGGTATGGTGAATCAGGAAGTGCAACAGATTAGTAGGAAGAAACACTGGAACCACCACGAGGTAAAAACAAACAACTGGTTTAATTAGTAAAAGAAACGAGCGCTTTCACGCACATCAAACGTGCGCTTCATCAGGTTACAAACAACATATCTCACCCCTATCCTTATATACAATATAAATCACATAATAAAACAATTAAACAATAAAGATTAAGCAATTGAGCATGATATATTAATTAAATGGATAGGAAGTCTTGACCAAATTAGGCAATGTTAAAACACTGACACCTAGGTGTCTATTTCTATAAAGACAATACACAATTCAGTATATTTGTGTGCAAATCTGCAAGATATAGAGACATAGTAAAAACGCACAACCATGCTTCAATCCTATTATCTTATAAGGCATATCCTAGTCACTAAAAATATGTATACATATACAGTCCTTCTATACTATCAATGAAACACATTAAAGAAAAAGTCCCAGTTCATAATATGATATTCACAAAAAGATAAAACATCACTAAAAAGAAGATATACTAAAACCACTAAGGGGGGGGGAGGAAGGGGAAGAGGGGAGGGAAAGGGGGACAAGGGAAGGGGAAGAGGGGAAAGGAAGAGGGGGGGAAGGGAAAGGAAAGGAAGGAAAAAGGAAATGAAGGAAAGGAAAGGAAGGGAAAGGAGGGGAACAAAAAAGGTAAGAAGGGAAGAAGAAAAGAAAAGGAGGAAAGAAAAATGAAGTGGCACAGGTAGAATAAAATGTGTCCACCAACCGCTATAAAAGTGCAGGTCTGATATTAACAGCTGTATTGAGTCCAGGTTCTATGTGGGCTCTAAGGGTCAGAATCCATTTTAACTCATTAAGTTCAAGGGATCCTACAGAGTCGCCTTCCCTCCTATTCGGGTATTGTATTTGCAGGACTCTGAATTTGAAAGTATGCTTCTGATGTACTTGGCAGTGCTTAGCTAAGGCATTACTAACATTGGCCTTTCTTATGTCGTAGACGTGGTTATATATTCTATCTTTAAGTCACGGTGGTCATTCCCACATAGTAAGCCTCACAGCCATCACAGCTAGCCAAGTAAATTACATTTGTTGTATCACATGTAGCGTAGAAGTTGGGTTTAAACACCAAGCCCAAATCCATACGTTCAAAACTTTGTTCAGTTGCAATAAATTTACAGATACAACACTTCCTACATGGATAGGTTCCCTGTTTAATATTGGTTCTAATATCCAGTGTTTTTATCTGGATATTATCTTTACACAATAACCTTTTTAGGTTATAGCAATTGTTATATCTGAAGCTAGGTTTCTTACCAACTATTTTCGACAAGTCATTATCCATGATAAGTAATTTCCAGTTTCTTAGAATAATGTCCCTAATATATTGAATATCATTTGTGTAATTGATGTCAAAATGAACTCTGTTATCAATCCTAGTCCTGCTGCCATGGGTCACATGCCTATTTGATCTAACATACTGGGATGATCTACCATCCTGCTGAAGGGTGTCATCCCTACATCCTAATACCAATTGGGAGGGGTAACCCCTGTCTAAAAAACAATCAGCCTGAAAGTCCAACAACCATTCCTTTTTACTATCAATATTACATAATTTCCTAATTCTTGACATTTGATTTTTAACAACGTTGGGGAAGACATATCTAGGATGCATACTCCCGAAATGGAGTATGCTATTCCTCCAACATGGTTTCCTATATAAGGACGTAGTAATCTCATTCAAAGAGTTCTTATAAATAGTAACATCCAAGTAGTTGGCCTGGGTGAAGGAATATTCATGAGTAAAACTCAAAAAGGTTGTGGTTGAGTTCAGGTAATCAACAAACTCATTCAGGGATTCAATGCCTCCATTCCAGAAAAGGAGGATGTCATCGACATAGCGTCTATATAAAATGGCATTGGTAGTAAATTTATGGTCACTAAAGACATATGTCTTCTCCCATATGTAGACAGCAAGGTTGGCATAGGCATTGGCACAGGGGGTGCCCATGGCCACCCCCCATGTTTGCCTATACATCTTGTCTTGGAATAAAAAGACATTGTTGGTCAAAATCAAGTCTAGAAGAGAACATACAGTCAGCTGATCTATATGGTCTAGATCACTCAACTCAATCAGACAATCTCTGACTGCATCTATTCCAAATTCATTGGGGATGCTGGTAAACAGATTTTTTATGTCCAAGGTGACCATCAGGGTGTCAGGTCTTAAATTATCAAGTAGGGTAACATTTTCCAAGTCTTTCAATAACTCAAAGGAATTTTTTAAAATGGTAGGAATAAGACCTGTCAAAGGACCTAGCTTCAGCTGGACATAATGAGCGCTTTCACGCACATCAAACGTGCGCTTCATCAGGTTACAAACAACATATCTCACCCCTATCCTTATATACAATATAAATCACATAATAAAACAATTAAACAATAAAGATTAAGCAATTGAGCATGATATATTAATTAAATGGATAGGAAGTCTTGACCAAATTAGGCAATGTTAAAACACTGACACCTAGGTGTCTATTTCTATAAAGACAATACACAATTCAGTATATTTGTGTGCAAATCTGCAAGATATAGAGACATAGTAAAAATGCACAACCATGCTTCAATCCTATTATCTTATAAGGCATATCCTAGTCACTAAAAATATGTATACATATACAGTCCTTCTATACTATCAATGAAACACATTAAAGAAAAAGTCCCAGTTCATAATATGATATTCACAAAAAGATAAAACATCACTAAAAGAAGATATACTAAAACCACTAAGGGGAGGGAGGGGGAGAGGGGAAGGGAAAGGGGGGACAAGGGAAGAGGGGGGGGGAAGGGAAAGGAAAGGAAGGAAAAAGGAAATGAAGGAAAGGAAAGGAAGGGAAAGGAGGGGAACAAGAAAGGTAAGAAGGGAAAAAAGAAAAGAAAAGAAGGAAAGAAAAATGAAGTGACACAGGTAGAACAAAATGTGACCACCAACCGCTATAAAAGTGCAGGTCTGATATTAACAGCTGTATTGAGTCCAGGTTCTATGTGGGCTCTAAGGGTCAGAATCCATTTTAACTCATTAAGTTCAAGGGATCCTACAGAGTCGCCTTCCCTCCTATTCGGGTATTGTATTTGCAGGACTCTGAATTTGAAAGTATGCTTCTGATGTACTTGGCAGTGCTTAGCTAAGGCATTACTAACATTGGCCTTTCTTATGTCGTAGACGTGGTTATATATTCTATCTTTAAGTCTACGTGTGGTCATTCCCACATAGTAAGCCTCACAGCCATCACAGCTAGCCAAGTAAATTACATTTGTTGTATCACATGTAGCGTAGAAGTTGGGTTTAAACACCAAGCCCAAATCCATACGTTCAAAACTTTGTTCAGTTGCAATAAATTTACAGATACAACACTTCCTACATGGATAGGTTCCCTGTTTAATATTGGTTCTAATATCCAGTGTTTTTATCTGGATATTATCTTTACACAATAACCTTTTTAGGTTATAGCAATTGTTATATCTGAAGCTAGGTTTCTTACCAACTATTTTCGACAAGTCATTATCCATGATAAGTAATTTCCAGTTTCTTAGAATAATGTCCCTAATATATTGAATATCATTTGTGTAATTGATGTCAAAATGAACTCTGTTATCAATCCTAGTCCTGCTGCCATGGGTCACATGCCTATTTGATCTAACATACTGGGATGATCTACCATCCTGCTGAAGGGTGTCATCCCTACATCCTAATACCAATTGGGAGGGGTAACTCCTGTCTAAAAAACAATCAGCCTGAAAGTCCAACAACCATTCCTTTTTACTATCAATATTACATAATTTCCTAATTCTTGACATTTGATTTTTAACAACGTTAGAAGACATATCTAGGATGCATACTCCCGAAATGGAGTATGCTATTCCTCCAACATGGTTTCCTATATAAGGACGTAGTAATCTCATTCAAAGAGTTCTTATAAATAGTAACATCCAAGTAGTTGGCCTGGGTGAAGGAATATTCATGAGTAAAACTCAAAAAGGTTGTGGTCGAGTTCAGGTAATCAACAAACTCATTCAGGGATTCAATGCCTCCATTCCAGAAAAGGAGGATGTCATCGACATAGCATCTATATAAAATGGCATTGGTAGTAAATTTATGGTCACTAAAGACATATGTCTTCTCCCATATGTAGACAGCAAGGTTGGCATAGGCATTGGCACAGGGGTGCCCATGGCCACCCCCCATGTTTGCCTATACATCTTGTCTTGGAATAAAAAGACATTGTTGGTCAAAATCAAGTCTAGAAGAGAACATACAGTCAGCTGATCTATATGGTCTAGATCACTCAACTCAATCAGACAATCTCTGACTGCATCTATTCCAAATTCATTGGGGATGCTGGTAAACAGATTTTTTATGTCCAAGGTGACCATCAGGGTGTCAGGTCTTAAATTATCAAGTAGGGTAACATTTTCCAAGTCTTTCAATAACTCAAAGGAATTTTTTAAAATGGTAGGAATAAGACCTGTCAAAGGACCTAGCTTCAGCTGGACATAATGAGAGGCATTCTCAGTAACCCATGACCTCCCAGATACAATAGGTTGTAAAGGCGGAGGAGTTACACCTTTATGTATCTTGGGGAGCCCTTTAATAGGAGGAATTAAGGGGGCTTCAATCACTAGATAATCATATAGATCTTTATCAATACACCTAGTCATCAGAAGATCATAAAAAGTGTCGTGCACATTTCTCACTATAGAACTCACATCAGTCTTGTTTAATTCAGAATATGCTGCATCATCTTTTAACATGTCATTCATTAAGTCAGTATAAAATGCTGTGTCCATAGCTACTATCCCCCCCCCCTTATCGGCTGGTCTAAAGACCAAATTTACATTATTAGCCAAATTATCCAACGCCTCTTTTTCAGCCATGTTTAGGTTAACAAATAATCGCTTGTGTGACCCCCCTTTATAAAAAAAACAGTGCAACAGATTAGCAAGGAGGAAGTAAGGATAGCTATGAAGAGGATTAAGAATGGTAAGGCTATTGGTCCAGATGACATACCTGTGGAAGCATGGAGGTGTTTAGGAGAAATGGCAGTGGTCTTTTTAACTAGATTGTTTAATGTAATCTTGGAAAATGAGAGGATGCATGAGGAGTGGAGAAAAAGTGTTTGGGTACTGATTATAAGAATAAGGGTCCACACAGCCTACCTAGACCTCGCAAAGGCTTTCAACACCATTCCCCATTCTAGTATTATAGACAAGCTCACCAGCTTGAACATAAACCCCTACGTCACGAGATGAGTTGCCAACTGGCTCATGGATAGAACCCACATGGTGAGAGTTGCAGGCTCTATGTCCGACTTTAAACCGGTTACAAGTGGCATCCCCCAGGGCTCAGTCCTAGGACCCCTCCTGTTCGGTATATACTTCTCAGAGGTACGGGCAAGCATAAGAGGACTATGGCTGACCAAGTTCGCAGATGACTGCAAACTAGGGGCCATAATTGATTCCCCGGCTGATACAAACACCCTCCAGAAGGGTCTCACTGAGACGGATACCTGGTGTCAAAATCATGGCCTCAAACTAAATGCCAAAAAGTGCATAATCATCCGCTTTGGAAAAAACAAAGTACCCATGAACTACCACATAGGTGGTAGTCCCCTAAATACAGAAAATGTAATAAGGAATCTGGGGACCCAAGTAGATAGTAATCTCTCCTTTGATAATCATATTGCCAAGGTGGTTAGAAAATCCTTCTATGTGGCCCACCTAATCACAAAAGGGTTTGCATCTAGAACAAAAGAGGTTATTGTGCCTTTCTACTCATCACTCATTAGACCCATCATAGAATACAACGCCCCATTTGGGATGTACCTTACAAGACACCTGCAACAGCTGGAAAGACCGCAGAAGTACTTTACCAAGAGGATTACTGGCCTCAAACAGATGCCCTATGCAGCCTGACTCAAGAAACTCCAACTGTAGAAGAAAGGCAGCACCAAAAACTGTTCCCAGAACAAACCACGATCCACGAATATGTCACAAAGAACTTCTTTTAATGAAATACAAAACGAAGGTTGAGCGCTTTCATCTACCCAATGTAGATTTCATCAGAAACTCCAGCTGTACTCGGATGAATACCGCTTACTCAGAGGTGATCTCTGCCTGACATACAAGGCCATGTCCAACCCAGAATTGATGGACGTGCTCCACCTAAAAAAAAACAAATCCCAGAGAGCCACACGCTCTAGAGATATAAACCTCACCACAACGATAAATAGGACATGCTGGAGGGATAGATTCCTGTCCCAGAGACTCCCCATGCTTTGGAACAGAATTCCAATATATATCAGGCAGAACCCCTCACTAACACTCTTCAAGAGAAACCTTGACGGGTGGATGGGAAACAGAAAATTTACCCCGGGGATCACTGCAGTGGCTCTGCTGGACAGTAGCGCAGGGAACTAATGGTCCTGCTGGACAGGGGCACAGGGAACTAATCTAAGGGGGTGGCGAAAGCCAACACATTCTGGCTAGGCTTATAAATGCCCTTGGGCAGATAGCCTAGTACTTACCTATGAACCTATGAACCTATAAGGATGATGTGCAGAGCTGTAGTGACTACGGAGGGATAACATTGATCAGTCACAGCATGAAGTTATGGGAAAGAGTAGTGGAAGCTAGGTTAAGAAGGGAGGTGAGGATTAGTGATCAGCAGTATGGTTTAATGCCAGGAAGGAGCAGTACAGATGCAATGTTTGCTCTGAAAGTGTTGATGAAGAAGTGTGGAGAAAGTCGGAAGGATTTGTGTTGTGTGTTTGTGGACTTAGAGAAAGCATACGATAAGGTGCCTAGAGAGGAGTTGTGGTATTGCATGAGGAAGTCAGGACTGGCGGAGGGATCTGTGAGAGTGCTACAGGATATGTACAAGGGTAGTGTGACAGCGGTGAGTTCTGTGGTGGGAGTGACAGATGCATTTAAGGTGGAGGTGGTATTACATCAGGGATCAGCTCTGAGCCCTTTCTTTTTTGCAGTGGTGATGGACAGGTTGGCAGACAAGATCAGACAGGAGTCCCCGTTGACTGTGATTTTGCAGATGACATTTGAAATCTGTAGTGAGAGTAGGGAACAGGTTGAGGAGACCCTGGAGAGGTGGATATATGCTCTAGAGAGGGGAGGAATGATAGTCAGCAGGACTAACAGAATATATGTGTGTGAATTGGAGGGAGGATAGAGGAATGGTGAGGATGCAGGGAGTAGAGTTTGCAAAGGTGGATGAGTTTAAATACTTGGGATCAACAGTTCAGAGTAATGACGAGTGTGAGGGATAAGTGAAGAAGAGAGTACAGGCAGGATGGGGAGGGTGAGAAGAGTGTCAAAAGTGATCTGTGACAAACAAGTACCTTTAAGAGTGAGAGGGATAGTCTAGAATATATCACATGCAGTTCAACACACACATCTGCAACAGTATTTCACTATGCAAATACCCTGTATAGGTCTCTCACATTTCTGAGACAAACATGTTTAACATAGTTGTATTCACAATTAACATATGGATATCTACAGCATCCCAGTAGCTGGCCTAGCAGTGTCACAGTCAGTATTGTTCAACACACACTCCAGTAGTAGTCATATGTGAGTCATCCCTTCCTGGGGTGACTCAGGGGCCTGAGCTGTGATCTATGTCACTGCAGACAGACCTAGATGTGATGGCCATAGATTCTGATCAGCAATATATCAGTACAGCAAGTCTTGTTGAGACATATTTGTTGAACTTCCTAGTTCCCATTCTTACATACCCCTACTGCATTCCATTACATGCTTACTTGTTTGACATACCTTTTTTCTATTCCAAGTATGGTTGGTTGATTCCAAGATGTGTTGTTTGTTGTCTTTGTCTGTCTCTCTCTGTCTCTCTCAGGGATGTAGGGTGTACATCTGTTTTGCATAGGCAGCAGCTTGCCTTTTGTAAATTATGCTCATGAGCAGCCGATGGCCTGTGCACCAATTGGTGTCTTCCACTTGCTAATTGCATGCAGAACAGCTGTGTTGTTATTCATATAGCCAATGGCATGGCAACACACTCCTATAATTGAGTACTTCATGTGGGCAATGGCCCTTTTCCTTGCCTGTGAGGAGGACTTCATGGAGGTGTGTAAGCAACAGCATCACAGTAGGTAGTTGGAAATACCTCTTACAATGAAAACTCTGGAGACAGCCCAACAAACTGGGGGAGAATGATACAGACATAGGGACAGAATGTGAGTATTGCTGTTATACAGTTGCATTAATGCTAGTTTAACAGGATTTGTGTGGACATGGCTTTTCTGCATGATTTTAAGTCTGACAGTGTTATGTGGTTGACATAACTCTCAACTTAGGGCTATCAGCAGAATGGCCAGATTTTGGACTCACATGTATGGTGTGTTCCTCAGACATTTTTTTTGGAACATCAGTAACATACTGTGGGGATTGCAGTCATTAAATGGTATCATCCATTTGTGTTTCTGACTTCATGTCCCTCAGAAAAGATATGTTACAACAAACCCTGTTGCACCAGCAACTGTCTCAGTTTATAACAGCAATATTTCACATATGCCCCTGTTTTGGGGCATCTGTCCCCAAGTATGTCAGACTTTGTCCAGATGTCATGCAGTAAGAGGTTGATAGGTAGGGTATATAATTATTTAGTGCTTTCATTCTTGATACCATACCAGCAATGTATCAGAATGCCAGACGTTATGTGTAAGAGGCCTTATATATGAGGACTAAGCCTGGGCATTCTGTGGAACTGTGAACAGTTGAGAGGTCTGCATATTTCTCGTGATTGTTGCCAGACTGTCAGGATTGTGTAGCAGTGTAGTGTGTCAATGTTATATGGCCTGTGTAGGGAGGGGGGTAGATGTATGTGTTATGGGTCCTTTTCTATCTGCCTGTGCATGATGCTCCAGTTTCTGGTGGTCTATTGGCTGTATATCTTTGTAGGGGCAGGCTGAGACATGTCCCATACCATGGTCAGGTGTGATACTACACTGTGAATTGGACCAGTATATGTAGGGGTAGTATGTAAGTGGCAAAAATGTTGAGATGTTTTTGTTCGCACAGTCCTTATAATGTACTGTTCATTTGACTTACCGGTATGTCACTGTGACTGTGGTGGAATTGGTTGTGGGCATGCACTTTCACACTGCTGTCTGTTTTTCAGTGCTGTTGCATCCCTGTAGTGCCTGATATATTTGCAAATACATGTGTAATTCCCCATAGCGATTTGGGTTAGTGTTGTGTCAGTCTGACTGTAGTTTGGACGGTGCTTGGTAACATGCTTAGCAGCTGAGTGTAGTTTCCCTAATGTGATGTTATGGCCAGATATTTGTAGGATGTACTGTTGCCTGGCCCCTGAACGTGTTGTGTATTTCTGACACATCAGTGGGATGATGTGAGGATTTAAGTCACTAACTAGTGAGGAATAATTGAGTGTTGGACGTGCTATTTCAGTCAATATATGTTAGGACAGAGAGGAGGGTGTTACTGGAGCAACTGTGTCACCTTATCTACTACAGTATTTCAGATATGTCCCTACTTTCATGGCTTTCTCCTCCCACTTTGTCAGGCTTGGTCCAGATTCGTTGCAGTAAGAGGTTTTCAGCCTATCTCTCGACTGGCCAGAATGTTTCAGAATGTCCAGGTTTATTGCTCATATTTCTGGTCTGTTACACAGATTCATTAATTTTATTTCCCTGGTAAATCACTGTGATGATCTGGGGATTTCTGTCTGTAAATGATGACATACATTTCAGTTTCAGAACATGCATGCTGAAACAAACCATGTCACTCTGGCAACATTCTACATTTATAGGAGCAATATTTAACATATGTCCCTAGTTTTGGCTAATTGTCCCCCCATTTGGACAGCCATTGGCCAGATTTCTTGCTCTAAGAGGTTGAGAGGTATGGTTCTGAGGTATGACTCCACTACATGTTATGAGTATATATATATATATATATATATATATATATATATATATATATATATAGATATAGATATAGATATTTTATATGTATATCTTTATTTATATTATGTATATATTTTTCCATATATATATATATATATATATATATATATATATATATATATATCCATCTCCATACATATATACATGAGTATATGTATATATACAAAACCTGACTGATTCTACAGAATCTTTTCCCTACTGATGAATGACTGTACTGCATGATATGCTTGAAAAAGCATCAGCAATCTTTACAGCTCAAATGGTGTAGTGGTGCATTGCTCTGACTATGGTGTATGAGGCCCTGGTTTTGAGACTTGGCAGGGCTGACGCTAAGCGATGCCAACACATGGTTAAATGTACAGATGCTTAATCTGTGTTGGCTTCACTTAGCATTGTGCAAACACGCTTACACCTGTGCTAATGTCTTAAAAAGGAAAGTGGTGAACAAAGGACACACAGAGGGAAAAACAATATGAAAGATAGCTAGTGATGTACAGAATGGGTGTAAGGAAGGTCCATAGCTGTCCATTTCTTATACAGCAACAGCTGTGCATTTGTGTAGAATTTGGAGGTGAATTTGGACACTCAAACCCCAGGGAGAAGGGTGAGGACAACAGAAATGTGTTGTCAAGCCAATGGAACCAGAGGTCATGTATCCAGTGGATACGTGTGCGAAATGGACAGCTGTGTATGGGGCGATATTTTTTTTGGGGACAGACGCCCTTTTCTTTTTTTTTTTAAGGTGTGAGTAGGATGTTGGGGAAGGATTGTAGGTACGTCTGGGGAGGTTGGTTGGTTAGGGAGACAGACAAGACAGCAGACAGCGGCGGTATATGACACATGAGGGGGGTAAACACATTTGACAGGGAGGGTGGTTGGGAATCCGAAGCCCATGGGCCCCCATATGGTTACAGTGGGAGTGAGATCCCCACCCATGGGCAGTCACCACTGCACCTTCACTGCTCCAAATGTGGCTGTGCTGGGGGCTGGACAGGAAGGGTGGCCTGCTCCATGAGATGCACCAGGCAGCCCTCAATCTGGCGCAGCTGCTCTCCAAACCCCGGACCTGCCTGTGGGTGACAGCCTCCTGTCCGACCCGCTCCTAGGGGGATGGGCCCCATCTCCTGCGGTGGTTTCACCCAAAGGTGGTGGAGGACCAGCAGATGGGGGAGATCCAGGTTGGGTCCCAGATGTGCTGGGGCCTGGTGCCATGGCCAGATGAAGTGGGACAGGCGGTTCCACTGGGATCTGCCTTCCCAAACATGCTATGGTGCTGAGGTTTTACAAAATATGTTGGTTAGTCATGAACAACACATTTCAAGATTAGTTATAGCAGCATGCATGGGTGTTCCAGTTAACCCCATAAAACAGATTTGAAATGGTTGCATAGCAAACAGAACACACGCATAAATGGAACAACAATATTCATCATAATGGCATGCCTGTAACATTGACAAAAACAGACCACCAGCAATGGTATTTGAACAGGATATGTTAACATGCAAGCAATCAAACATATTAACAATAATATAACACAAGTCCCAAAATTAGGGTTGGAGCACAACATACCTGTAGTATATGAGTAATAATTATTGATGTAGATGGGGGGGGGGGGCAGAAAATCCATTAACAACTGTTTGTGGTTCTATTTTCTACAACAGTATTGCTCAATACTCTATGGGTCTGCCCACACTTTTCACCTACCTATGGCCCATAGCTTCTGTGGTGCAAATATACCTATTAAACTGTCAGCCTGGAATGGTATGGAGCAAACTGTGACAAATCTGGGTAAATAACTAGAGGGGACTTGTACATGTCCGGGTTACATATCTGGCACAGCAGGGGTACCCTGAACTGCTGTTATGTGAGTGTGCTGCAGGCATACATCAGCTGGTTTCCTATCTGTGTCTAGGATTATTTGCAACAATGACCACTAGCTGTGACAGTGTGACACTTCAGAGACATGTATCGGAAACATACCTCTCAACCTCTTAGATCATGAGATCTGGACAAAGCTATACATAAGAGTGGGACAAAGGCCCCTAAATATGGACAATTTTTAGATATTGCTCTTACAAACTTAGAAAGTTGACAAAATAACAGGTTTTGCATTTGCATTGCTTTTCTGATGGATATGACATCTGACACTTGTATGTCTATGATTATTTTCTAACTTCAGTCTATAATATTTGCCACTGATTTGCCATGACACCACTACTTTATGTAAAACGGACCACAAATCTGAGACAAATATCTGGACATTCAGTGAATATCTGCATTGTTGAGAAGTATGATTTGGGAAGAGTGCATATTGTATGTACCTACCCTGCTGTCATTTGCAGGCATGTGGCGGGGCAATTGAACAGTTGTACACATTTTATTAGTATACCCTTCATACAGCTACTGGCAACATTTACTTACCTGAAAAACTTGTGGGAAAATATCTGTTAAAACTACCTGACTGTTTTTACATTTATTCCTGATTAATTATGTGTAGATATGCACACATCTCAGTACCACTCCCTTTATTGTGTGTAGATATGCACACATCTTAGTACCACTCCCTGGATTCAAACCATGTCTGGGTGTGCAAAAGTAACAGCTAAGCTATTTCTCATCACACTGAGCTACTGAGGAACTGCTGTTTCTTGTTTCAGTGGTTTCTGCCTAATAGTCTCTTGGTTAGATAGTTTGAACTTGTAATTCTGTGATGCATACATGACAGATAGTTACTGTACTGTGCATTACGCCTTTGGATTGCTACAACCTGGGACACAAAGGTTAACACAAGGCAATGCTGGATGGAACACACTTTGAAACTTGACATATTACTGTTCAGGGTTCAGAGCTTAATGCAGTATATATTTCACATTTCATTTATATCTTGATGTTAAGTTGTCAATCTCGCCTTCATTCTTGCTGGATGGGTTTGAAGCCGATCCTCGGCTCCGACTCGGCACTTGCTAAGCTCGAGAGCTAATTTTACCAGCTCGAGGCAACCCTATATCCCATGATGCAAGGCGGAGATTACTCAGATCTCGTTTGCCGCTTCGCTAACGAGGTGCCTTTTTACCAGCTCCAGGTAAGTGAACTTATATAGACTCTTGTCTACCCCCGTTTCTAACTTTTTTCACCTAGGTATTATTTTTTGTTAGTTGTCGATTCACGTTAACCCTATTCCTGTCAGTGTTCCCTCCTTTAAGTGGATTTTTCCTTACCCTTGTTAGGCCTTAGGCCTTCCCTCCCTAAATTTTTTTCCTGTCAGGGAACTTTTGTGTGTGACTGTCTGTGTCCCTGTTAGTGTAAAATTAATTAATTTAATTTAATTTAATTTTGGACTGAGTGTGTTTGTGTGTCAGTGTGTTTAAGTGTTTCATCGACACAGTTATGTCGAAGGACACTAAGGTCTCAGGTTTCAAGAAGTGTGACTCGTGCTGTCAGAAGATGTCTCTGACAGATGGTCACACTTCTTGTATTTATTGCCTGGGACCTTCTCACCTGCAGGACTCTTGTGCTATCTGTCATGCTTTCAGCCCAAGAGTCCTGCAGGAAAGAAAAAATAAGCTCATTTTAAGGGGCTTATTAAAACCCGAGAGCTCCCCGACTAAGTCGGCACCGGGGAAGCCCTCGAAACCTGCTAAGCCTTCGGCTCAGGCTTCCAAGCTGTCGGCTTCTGGTTCGTCCTCTCCTGGTTCGAGATCGGCTCCGGCCGGAGCCGATCCTTCCATACCAGTGTCAGTATCGGCTCCATCCGGCGCCGATACTGTTAAGTCTAGACACTCAGTGTCGGCTCCGGTCAGAGCCGACGTCTCTTTGGCTCCGATGGCTCCATTGATCTCAAAAAAGAGATCTCGATCCCCTTCTGTGGAATCAATTCATTCGGCTCCGAGATCACCTTTGCTCTCGGAGCGGAGCCATCGGAGCCGATCTTCTCGGTCATCCAGGCTATCTGATCACGACCTTGAGAGAGTGGTGAGTAGACTATTAAAGTCTCAGGCATTGGCCCAAATTCTCCATAGCCCATCTCAACAGATGGTAGCTATATCTCATCCACTGAACATTCCTCCTTCGACTCTCTTACAGAGCTCGGAGCCGGAGCTCCTCGGAACCGGTACCGTTGTGACTTTGGAGCCGATACAACCCCTTTCGGCTCCGTCGTCCTCAGCTCCGATTTCCTCCTTGAGACTTTCATTGGAGGGATCCGGGCATCTGCTCTCTCTCGTCGGCTCCGAGGGGGCGAGTGGCATCGGACCCTTGTCCGACCCCGTTCTCCCTCTCGGAGCTTCGGCATTGAGCTCGGCCCCGACATCTGCCTCGGAGCCTTCCCTCTCGGTGAGGCCTGGGGTTCCTATCTCTTCGGAGCGGGAGCCTTCTGGTCTCTCTGATGGGGGAGCCTTCGAGGTGATGAGGAGTGTACTAGCCCCTGGGCTTAGTCAACGGACAGTTCCATCGGCTCCTCCCACTACAGTGCCTGCTGATGTCTCTTCTCACTCTCTTGCTCCCGGACCCAGAGAACCAACGCCTCAGGTTTCCCCATTGGGAATATCTTCCTCTTCCGAGGCTTCTCCTGATCCATCAGGAGAACCCCCCCGGAAGAGGACATGTAAGAGGAAACATTTAGACTCCCCTGAGTCTACTACATCAGATACTGACTTGGATGAGTCGGAGGGGTCCCCAAGGTCCTCCTCTGAGGATGTCTCATTTTCAGACATCCTTGAAATCCTTAAACAGAGGGGGAACTGGCCCTCCCTTAATCCCTCCGAGGACGAGTTAGTATACCTGGAGGCGTTCGGATCTCGACCCTCCACCTCCTGGGTGTCTCCGCCTTTCGACCCTCTCATGGAAGTAGTGGCTCGGAAGGCGTGGATGGCTCCGGATTCGGTGGAACCTACCCCCAGGAGACCTTCAAAATTTATTACAGCCCCACAAGATAGGCAATACTTAACAAAAGGTGTTCCAGTTGATGCCATGGTGGTGGCTGCTGCCACCAAGAAGGAATTAGCTGATCCTTCAGTACCTGTTCATCCTCCTAATAAGGATTCTAGGACTATGGACAGGTACGGTAAGCGGATTTTTTCTTCAGCGACTTTTGCCATGAGATCGCTGAACTACCTATGCCACTTCACCCACCTTCAAAGAGATGTTCTTAAAGAGTTGGGAGAAGTTTTACAGGATCCGTCAGCTGCTGGGTCTCAAGATAAGATTACCTCACAGCTAGGAATCCTTAACTCCATTGCTAACTCCTCCATGCGGCTCATTTCTTATGCAGCCGATGGAGCGAGTAGAGCCGCAGGCACAGGATTGGCTTTAAGGCGTCAGTCCTGGATGTGGCTTTGTAATTTTGCAGACCCCTTCAAGGCGTCTTTCACAAACTCCCCTTTTGATGGCTCGACCTTGTTCGGTCCTCAAGTGAAAGACACTTTGACTAAATGCGAACAAGATGGCAAGACTCTTTCTGCCGTAGGAGTCCGTTTCTCCTCCCCTTCTAGACCTTACCCCAAAGGACAGAAGGGAGGAAAAATGTGGTTCCGCAAATCTCAAGGAGTCACGCCTGACGCACAAAGTCAGTTTACCCCCAGAGGCAGAGGGGGTAACAACAATAGACGCCACTCTAGGGGCAGAGGGGGTCCGCAAAATCAGGGTAGCAGAGAGCCTCTTTCTGACAAACCCTTCCAACATCCCTGAGATGTTGCCCGATTGTCCACCTTCGGAGGCAGTCGGGGGAAAATTATCACTGTACCCAATAGCCTGGCTTTCCCTTTCTCAAGACAAATGGGTACAGTCAATTATATCCGAGGGTTACAAAATTCCCTTTATTCAAACCCCAATTCAACAAAAGGGAACCCTTCCAGACGTTCCACCCGGTCTAAGGGAACTAGCAGTACTAGAAATATCAAAACTGCTAGTAAAAAGAGCCATCCAGCCAGTCCCGGCAGACCAAATAGGATCCGGAATCTACTCAAGGTTTTTTTTAGTTCCAAAAAAGACAGGGGACTGGAGACCAATATTAGATCTGAGCAAACTCAACAAGTTTGTAAAGAAATCAAGATTCCGGATGGTCACGCTCCAGTCCATTCTGCCCTTTCTGGGCAAGGACAATTGGATGTGCTCAATAGATCTTCAGGATGCGTACTACCACACAAAAATTCACAGACGCTCCAGAAGATTTCTCCGCTTCCGGCTGGGGACCAGTCACTTCCAATTCAGAGCCCTGCCCTTTGGACTCACTACAGCCCCCAGAGTGTTCACCAAATGCATGGCAGTGGTTACGGCTCACCTGAGACGTCAAGGATTCCAGGTGTTTCCATATCTAGACGACTGGCTCCTCACTGCCACCACCAGGCATCAGCTTCTCCAAGCCAGAAATTACACCATTCATACTTGCAGAGGGCTAGGAATTTCTATAAATTTCGAAAAATCTGCCTTGTTGCCTTGTCAATATATTACTTTTATAGGCGCAAAATTGGACACCGTACAACTTTCTGCAAGGTTGACAGACCAAAGGATCTTGGACATTCAAAGACACGTCGAAGTGATTCTATTCAGCAACAAAATTCAGGCCAGATTTGCTCTGAAAGTACTGGGTCTTATGGCGGCCGCCATAACACTTCTTCCTCTCGCCCGCTTTTACATGCGGCTTCTACAATGGATGCTATTCACCCAATGGTCCTTTCAACAACTTCCCATGCGTCACCAAATCATAGTAACTCCAACTTGCAAAAGGCATCTGACTTGGTGGATATCGTCCCCTCAAATCCATCAAGGCAGACCATTTGTTCCTCTTGCCCCAGTTGCCACGGTTACATTGGACGCCTCCCTGATCGGGTGGGGGGGGCATTATCAGGGCAGAATGGTCCATGGCACTTGGCAACCTTTCGAGTACCATCTGCACATAAATGTTCTGGAGATGAGAGCAGTGCTTTTAACGTTGCAAGCCCTCAACGACTCTCTTCCTCAGGGAACAATTGCAGTTCAAACGGACAATATGTCCGTAGTGTGGTACATAAACAAACAGGGCGGAACCAAGTCCTATCCACTATGTCGAGAGGCTCTCAGACTTTGGCAATGGGCGATCTCCTCTCATCGGTTTCTGATAGCAATGCACATCCCCGGGAAATCCAACATCATAGCGGACAGATTGAGCAGAGCTATTCTCATGCCTCACGAGTGGTCTCTCAAACAGTCAGTGACGGAAGAGATTTTTCAGAAGTGGGGACTTCCTTGCTGCAACCTTTTCGCTACACCTCAAAACAGCAAATGCCCAGACTTCTTCTCTCTCTTCCCCCTTTCAGGCCATCCCCCCAGAGACGCTCTAACCCAAGATTGGCCCCGGGGACTTCTTTACGCCTTTCCTCCTTTTCCGCTGATACCTCAGCTAATTCAGAAAGCAACAGCCTTGAGAGCCAAGTTGATTCTCATTGCCCCTTATTGGCCTCGACAGATATGGTTTCCGTTCCTACATCATTACCTCTTGGTACAGCCATGGCATCTGGACCCGGTTCCAGATCTTCCATAGCCAGGCTTCCTATGATTTCTAATCCTGTACGGGATATCATAGTAGCTTCCCTAAAATCTTCTACCAGAAAGATCTACACTAGTAAATGGCGACGTTTCTCTTTCTGGGCAAAAGCTAGGAACATAGACCCCTATACTGCTCCAATTCATTCGGTATTGGACTTCCTAGCTCACATTTTTAATTCAGGATCCTCTTCTTCCACAGTGAAAGTTCAACTGGCAGCCATTTCAAATTTTCACATAGGCTTTTTGGACCACAACATTATGTCACATAAACTTTGCAAGGCATTCCTTCGAGGTATCTTTTTATTGAAACCTCCAATTAGAGACCCCCCCACCACAGTGGGATCTAAATTTAGTTTTAACATCCTTGATTCTTCCCCCGTTCGAACCTGCAGCTGCCTGTTCCTTGAAATTGCTTTCTTGGAAGACACTTTTTCTAGTTGCCATTACATCTGCTAGGAGAGTATCTGAGCTTCATGCTCTCTGTGTTCGTCCTCCCTATCTAATATTTCACAAAGATAAGGTATCCCTAAGAACTAAGCCGTCTTTCTTACCAAAGGTGGCATCTCAGACTAACCTGAATCAGTCCATTGATCTTCCAGTATTTTTCCCGAATTTTTCTGATAGAGCTGAACAAAAGTTACATTATCTCGATGTTCACAGTCAGCTGAGATATTATCTAGATAAGACAAAAATTTTTAGGAAGTCTGATCAACTTTTTCTATCTTATGCAGAGAACAGGAAAGGCCTTCCAGTTTCTAAGGTAACTTTATCTAGTTGGCTGTCTTCCTTGATCACTTACATTTATCAGCTGAGGGGCAAAGAATTGGTTTCTATCCCAAAAGCCCATTCTACCAGAGCTCTAGCTACATCTACAGCTTTTCAAGCTAGACTTCCAATAGACACTATTTGTGCAGCAGCCACATGGGCCTCTCCTCATACCTTTGTCTCACATTACAAATTAGATTTGGTCTCCAGAGACAGAGCAAGTTTTGGTTCCACCATTCTCAAGAGTCTATTCCAATGAGCCACCCAGGAAAGAGGTGCTAGGGACGCGGTCCCATCCAGCAAGAATGAAGGCGAGATTGACAACTTAACATTTAGAAGTTATGTACCTACCATAACGTTCCATGTTAGTTGTCTTCTCTCACCTTCTTTCTTGCGACCCGCCCTCCTTCCCCCTAGCCTGGTTAGAGCGAGAAGATTATTCATCCTCTATTAAGAGGTTTTACCTTTTTCTACCTGTTCAACTCCTAGTTTCGCTAGGTTATGTGGATCCTTTCTACAGGTTTATGATGTTATTTAGTATTTTATTTCTTCCTCCTAAGTTGGAAGAAAATACTACTATTTCTTTAGCTACCAAACGAGATCTGAGTAATCTCCGCCTTGCATCATGGGATATAGGGTTGCCTCGAGCTGGTAAAATTAGCTCTCGAGCTTAGCAAGTGCCGAGTCGGAGCCGAGGATCGTCTCCGAACCCATCCAGCAAGAAAGAAGGCGAGAGAAGACAACTAACATGGAACGTTATGGTAGGTACATAACTTCTAATTTTCAAATCAGGGACATCCCTGTAAATCAGTCACAGTTGCGAGTTCTGGCCTCTTACCTGTTCAAATATGGCAGTGTTTATCCTGCTCTGATAGTGTGTGTAGTTTGCAAGATGCTACTGTCACATTATTACCTACTAGCTACCGACTAGCATGGCTGTTTCTCTTATCACACTAATGTTATACAAATCCACAAGAATTGCCAGTAGAGATACAAGAAAAGCTTTGTGTAATAGCCTTCCTATATTCCCTTTACATTCAGTCCTACTATTTCATGATATATTGCTTTCAGCACAAAGTTGTTGTATATCAGTCATGGCTTAGTGGTAAGTCATGCAGACTAGTGTTTCCAAGGTCCTGGGTTCGAGACTGACAGAGGAATTTTATTTTGCTGCTGAGCAGACTGCAAGCCTTGTCATTCAGAGTGACTAAGGCACTTTTAAGCAGTTGTAAGCGGGTTAGCGCTGGTTTGCGTGGAGCTCACGCATGCGCAGTGCCGCTTAGCTGCAAGCACGCTTAGCTAAGCACAGCACACACCCGCTTACTACTGCTAAAAGTGCTTACTCTCAAGACACCGCTAATTTCTTTGAAAGAAAAGAAAATGGGGAGATAGGAAAGTGGTGAAAAAGGGGGCACAAAGAGGGTAGGACAGTAGGTAAACAATCTCAGGATTTGCAGGAAGGATGTAGGAAAGGCCCATAGCTGCCCATTTCTTTATCAGCAACAGCTGTGCATATGTGTGTAATTTGGTGTGAAATTTGAAATCTTCCACCCCTGAGAGAGGGGTGAGGACAACAAAATATGTTGTACAGCCAATTGTAATTACCAGTTCACATGCCCAGCAGACATGTCTGCAAAATGGGCAGCTATGTATGGGGCGTAATTTTTTTGCGGGAACAGAGTGCCCTTTTTTTATTTTTTTTTTCAGGTGAGAGTGGAATGTGTGAGGTACAGGAAGTAGGTATATTTGGGGAGGTAGGTAGGGGAGGTTAACTGAGAAGACAAACAAGACGCATACAGGGTCAGAGTATGACACATGTGGGGGGGACACAATTTACGGGGACGGATGTTCGGATATCGCAAGACCATGAGCCCACAGATGGCAACAGTGGAACTGAGATCCCCACCCATGGGCAGTTGCCAGTGTGCCTTCACAGCCCAGGACGGGGCTGTGCTGGGGGCTGTGTAGGATGGGCAGCAGGGATACCCATGAGTTGTGCCACCTGAGCCTCAAGCTGGCGTAGGGGTTCAAGCACAGAATGCCTGATCTCATTACGCACCACAGACCGGACACTTTGGAGGGTGAGTGGACAGTCTCCTCTGGCCACGCTTGCAGAGGGGGGACAATCCCCATCCCCTGCAGCGCTTTCACCCGAAGGTGGCACAGGGCCAAAGGAGGAGGTTCCGGCCTGAGCACTAGTGCCAGGTGCACTCGCCAGCTGAGGTGGGAGAGGTGGGTCCGCTGGAACCCACCTTCCCTGTTGTCCTATGTTTAGAGATATTTTATGACATTTTGGGTTAGTAACAAACAATACCATTCAAAATTAGTTGTAACAGCATGCATCAGTATTCCCATTAACCAAACACCCATGAATTCCAAACATTGAACAGCAAGCATAATACATGCATATTTTGAGCAACCATACACAATCCAACAGCATGCAGGGTCGATTGATGGCAACAGGCCATCAGGTTTGGATATGTGAACAGGGCACATGCAGCAACGTACATGCAAATATGTTTGAACCAACAGGACAAATGTCCATAGGAATTAATTGTGAATACACATACCCAGTTTGTTGTGGAATGGCATTATTTGTGAATATAGGGTAGGGTGAAGAAATATTTCATTAACAACTTCAACTACATATACATATGCTGTACATCTCTAGTAGCTGCAGATATATATACCCAACAGGTCTTAGTACAGTTTCCTATATGTAACCTTAGGAATGTTGGTGATGGGACTGTTACTGCTACATTAATATACATTGCATTTTTATTCATACACATTTCATATCTGGCTGTGTTCAGGTACAGCATCCTGCTACATTTCATTTATATGGCTCTAGACAACTGTGGATGTTCAGTATTTCATACAACCATACTATCTCCATATTGCAAGGGTACAGCAACATATACAAATTGTGGGACCGACACATTCCAGCTTCAGTACTTTATTTCAAACATTTCACTTTTTGGTTGTGGCTGTCTCATTCATTTCATTATGTACTGACTACAGTATACTTTATTCAGAAGTTATAACAGCTTTCTTGGTCGATTCATACCTCTTTCTCACACTCTCACTTGTTTTATTTTTACAATTCAAGATGGTACTTTATTCTAGGCGTTATTAACATGTCATACTTGATTACAACAATCCTTTCCAACAGACTCACTTGTTTCATATGGCATATTTTCTAAGGGGATGTATTTGACACATGTCTATTATCTTTAGCTTGTTTACCACTGATTTTCAGGCTGCTGCAGGTTATTTGATATTACACTTCAGGTGGGTGATCACTATTTCAGACTTGTTTACTTTTTATTTCTGGATTACAGGCTGCATCACTTATCTAATCATACAGTACTAGCAGAATCTTTCTTCTAGTGTTATTTGAACTTTATTAATATGTAACTACAGTGAACTCTTTTACAAGCTGTCTCACTTATATTGTATAACAATTACAGAAATATAATTACTAACCTGCCTGGTGGCGCAACCGCTCCAGTCTATCACCATAGGCTCGCCGGTTCGCAGAACGCACACCTGCAGCTGTAATATAAATGAAGTAATATTGGAACATACATCTCCATAATATCAGCTAGGATAATTCCTTACATACATAATTACATGGATACTTACTCAGTAGTGGGGCATTGGGCATTTGCCGGGCCTCCTGGATCCAACGGTTCAGTTGGTCCTGCTTCCGTCTCTTCAGGTCAGCATGGTGGTGACAGACCTGTTCGCCAGTCCTTGGTATGCCTGTGGCACTGGTGAGATCATGTGCCAACCGGTTCCACGCCTCTGCCTTATATGCACCCCACAGAACCTGGCCCTGCATGAGTTGAGCCTCATGATCGTGGACTAGGAGCCAAACCATGTATTTGGACTCCTCAACACCCCACCTCTGTGCTCGAAAGCGACTACCCTCTCCTACACCTGCCATCCTGACTGCAAATGGGTTCCACAATCAGTTATGCTGTGTATTCCCGCCTTTGGGGCTTATATATGCCGTTTTTCCCGCACTTATCTGTGATTGGCCATTTTGGAATTGTATCAGCTTCACAAAACCTGCTTTGTCATGCTTCTATTTCCATTCATTCCTATATATATGCTAATACTGCATTTTTCAATACAGCTGTCATGGCTTAGTGGTTCAGTACTTTGACTATGATGCACAGTATCCTGGGTTCGAGCCTGGGCATTGCTTTTTTTTTATTTTACTACTGTCTAGACAGGCTAGGAGGTGTGTCTGTTGGCGGCTTTGATACAGGTTGCTCAACGTTGCCCGCCGGTTGGCGCGCTGCGCAGCTCCGCGCAAATGGGTTACACTGGTTAACACGTTATTTGGCTATGAGCATGCATATTACGCTGTGAGAAATGTTGCGCAACTACGGGCACACACTTTTAGCGTGTTAAAGCACTGCTCAACTCCGGGCACTCATATTACACTTGTTAAACCACTGGTCACCTGCGGGCACACATACTCAGCTTGTTAGAGTGCTGCTCAGCTATGGGCACTTTTCAAATATTTTATTTTTTTATTGTGTCAGATTTCTTCATACAAACATGGCCCATTTCATTGCATTTTACTTAAATTATAATTTATTTATATACATATATGTCAGTGGATTGTTTCGTGCTTATTTCACTAAAAATAAAAAAATGATGTTGGGGCTCGAACCGTGACTACCTCCTCTTTGGCCGACGTCTCTACCGCTATGCTATTGCTACTTGGCTTATTTTGCATATTTAGATCTTATATGCTTTTTCAATGACTGCTAACTGTGGCTGAGTGAAGGGCACACCCGCGCAAACGAGCGCAATTACGGGCAAACATTTTTGAAATTAAAAAAAAAATTAAACTGTTCATTTTTACGTTTTACATTTCAGTTGGGTTAATAGTCTGTAGGGGCATGTGTGCTGTTGTGTTTCTTGACATTTCCACGGACTCGCTCATGGGAGTTTCCTTTTGGGACTGTGATTCTTCTGGGGGCGTGTCCCTTTGCAGGACTCGCCATGCGGACACGCCCCCTACATTGCTACATGGACCGTGTTAGCCTAGGGTGTGATTCAGCATGCCCTCATGAATATGCATGGCATGCTAACATCACCCCGTTTAACTGCAGCCTCCATGTAAGACTTGCTAACTCTTACACAGAGGCTTCGTGAATCCTGCAGATACACTTTGGGGCACTTTTTGTGTTTGTTATATACACATAACCCCCCCCCCCATGCACAAATACATGCATTTATGATATTCAGCTGAAATTTATTCAAGTTGATTAGTGATATGTAATAATTTTTTATGTACACAATAACAAATATTGCTTTTTGGATGTTTTAGCTGGCTTTTTCATGTTTATTTATGTTTTCTTTGTGTATGTACATATGAATTTGAGTATTAAGTCAGTAGGAAAGTATATACATTTTTTACACAATTGTTTATACAATTTTTAGGTATATGTGTTATTGAAATTAGAATTGTATCAGGTGACATGGTGTCATTTGAGGTGACTGAACATGTGACTATGAATTTGGTTTTAAATATGGCTACCATTCTTTTAACTAATGTCTGATGAAGTTGAGTGTAAGAATACTTGACGAAAGCGCTAACTATAAAAGTTTAAGAATTACTGGTCTGATATTGTTAATCCTCGTTCATTCCTTACGCACGGGTATCGGTTCCGAGCTCGGAACCGAGTCGGACATTTTCCAAGCGCGCGTCAACTTCAAACTCTTGAGCTAAACTCTTACCCACAATCCCCCTCTCCCTGTTACCTCAGATTTCGTTTGCCGCGTTGCCATCCGGTCGTGTCAAGCTACTTTTCTTGAGCTAAGTACAGTCAATTGTTGTTTAATTGCTTTAGAAATTACTTTTCTATCAGAAAAGTTGATATTTTATTGTCTCTTGCCCTATCACATCTAGCGTTCATAATTTCCTCAGGTTTATTCTGTCCTTTACTTACCTTTTTACCGTGAGGTAATTTCCTCTTTACCATTGTTGGTAATCTTTTTCATTTTCTCTTTCATACCTTCGGATACTCTCTTGTACCATTGTTGGTACTTTTCTATTAGTTAATATGGCAGATAAAAAAGGTAGTCTGGGGTTTAAGTGGTGTTCTGATTGTGGACACAAACTGCCTACTTCTGATGCATACACTTCATGTGTTTATTGTTTGGGAGCTTCCCATTTATCTGTTGAACCTCCCTGTACTATATGTGAAAACTTTTCTAATAGAACTTTGTTAGAAATGAAAAACAAGCTAATACTGAAGAGACTTCTAAAATCTCCTTTTTCAGAGGCTATTTCTGGGTCAGAGATCTCAACCCCTCCTAAAGCCCATAAGAAAATGGATGTTTCTACTAAGGCTAAATCCTTGCCTTCGTCCCCGGCTGGGGAGTCTCACCAACCAAAACCTAAAAAGGCTAAAATTTCGGCTCAGGAGCTCTCTCATTCAGCCCCAGTGCTTTCGGTGCCCAGACCTTCGGCACTGAGGCCTTCGGCTCCATTAGTGATTTCGGCCCCGTCCTCTCCTGCAGACTTCTACATATCAGCACCGAGGGGCTCCTCAGTTCAGACCATTACCACTGTATCGGCACCGACCATTCAGTCGGCGCAGACCTTGACTGTGTCCACTCCGAGATCTTCCTCGGAATCGAGGCCTTTATTGTTGACTCCAGTTTTGTCGGTTCCAGCTTCGGCACTGACAACCACTTCGGAACCGATCCCTGTGTTGGTGCACACAATGACATTGGCACCGATGATTTCTTTGGTGCAGACTAGAGTAGTTCAGTCTTTCTCTGCACCATTGTCCTCGGTGCGGTCAGATGAGATGGGCACAGAGTCTGCCTCTTTTGTGGACAGGCCTGTTTCTCCCTCAGTGTCTGTGAGGTCCACTAGAAACCTTTCCAAACATGATGTGTCACGTCTTGTGGACCAGGCATTCTTGGCCAGAGGTACTCCACCCCTCAGGAACTATCCTTCCTTGGGAGGTGATCACCCATCTCCAAAAACGCCTTCTTATTCTCCTCCTTCATTGCCTTTGAAGTCCATGGATATAGTACAGTCTTCCCCTTCTACGGTTCCCTTTATGGCTCTCACTAAGGAACCGCAGTTGCCTTCATGGCAGGAAAGTTTTGCTATGACCCAGGATGTTAGCTGTGACACGCATAGCTTGCTGCTCCACAGCCATCCAGTGACTCCGGGTCGGCAGGCTGAGCCACTTAGGGGAGGAGTGCCCCTTGTCCTAGACATACACTCCTCTCCGGGTGGACCAGCCTTCCAACTGATGGAGAAGGCTTTTGGTACTGCTGGAGTTTTCTTTCCCAACCATTCAAACAGAGGAGAGTATTGCCTACATACCCTAGATATACACAGGCAAATCCATTTTTACTTAAACAGGACTAAACACTTTCGTAAATCTAACCAGTTATTTTTGGCCTTTTCTGGATCTAGATTAGGATCTGTTGTTGCTAAGGTCACATTAGCTAGATGGTTGAAGGACGGTGTGACCTTTATTTACACACAACGTAATATCTCGTTGCCTTCTACCATGAAAGCCCATTCAACAAGGTCGGTGGCAACTTCTGCCGCCTTCCATGCCAGAGCTTCTTTACATGATATCTGTGCAGCTGCAAATTGGGCTACACCTCATACCTTCATCAATCATTACAAATTGGATTTGGCCTCCAGGGGAACTTTCTGTTCTATGGTGCTCAGGAATGTCCTTCCATGAAAGCCTCCCAGGAATAGAGGTAGCTGGGGACTCTTTCCCATGTGTAAGGAATGAATGAGGATTAACAATATCAGATAAAGAAGTTATGTCTTACCATAACATTCCATCTGTATTGTTGATCCTTGTTCAGTCATTACGACCCTCCCTCCTTCCCCCTCCTGTGGTTTCTAGTGGATCTCACCATCCAGTTCTGTTAGGATATTTGACCAGAGGTAGCCTCTACCTTCTTTAACTTGCAAACTCAATATGAGGTAACAGGGAAAGGGGGATTGTGGATAAGAGTTTAGCTCAAGAGTTTGAAGCTGATGCGAGCTTGGAAAATGGCCGGCTCAGTTCCGAGCTCGGAACCGATACCCATGCGTAATGACTGAATGAGGATCAACAATACAGATGGAACGTTATGGTAAGACATAACTTCTTTTTCTCTTCCCATTACCTCAGATCTCGTTTGCCACATAGAAAATTGGGCGCTTCAGCCAATGCTCTCAGCTAAGTGCTTAAAAATTTTCTTATTCTAATTATACTACTTTAATACCTTAATACTTACGGTTGTTTAAGTTTTTTTCCAGTTACTGACCCTGTTTGAAGCTTTCTACCCCCGTTTGTACCTCAGACTATTTCTCCTTTACTATTGCTGGGATTAGGCCTCTCTTTCCCTCTTACCATTTGTTCTCCTTTACCATTGCTGCGATTAGGCCTCTCCTTCCCTCTTACCGTTTGTTCTCCTTTACCATTGCTGCGATTAGGCCTCTCCTTCCCTTACCATTTGTAACTCTTTAATGCCAATGTTGGTATTTTTTTCTCCTGCTTCTTTCCTTCCTTTTCCTGTGTGGTTATTCTACATATACTAAACTGTATTTTTTCTTCAATAACTTTTCTTCCCCTTCTTAGACTACGAGCGAGAGTGTGTGTGTGTGTGTGTGTGTGTGTGTGTGTGTGTGTGTGTGTGTGTGTGTGTGTGTGTGTGTGTGATGTGTTTTGACTAGACATGGCAGAGAAACAAAAAGGAACCTCTGGGTTTAAACAGTGTAAGGACTGTGGCAGAAAGATACCCAATTGTGATGGGCATCTTTCTTGCATCTACTGTCTGGGTGTCCCTCATCTGGAAGTTCATCCTCCTTGTTATATCTGTAAGGGCTTTAATGCCTGAAGTCTTGCAGGGAGACAAAACAAGTTAATTCTCAAAGGCATATTAAACTGTTCCTTTAGTGAAGCTATTTTTGAGGCAGAGACTTCAGAATCTCCAAGGTCTGAGGCAAAAAAAGGAGCCATTCAGTACCGTCTTGCCCTAAGATACATGATTCCAAATCTCAAAAATCCCAGGTTCTGACAGTTTCTTCAGAGCCAAAAGCGAAAGTTCCAAAAATGTCATTGTCTTCTGCTCCGGCACAGAAGGCAGCAAAATCAGAAATGGTGCCATCTACTATTGATCGTCCCCAAACCACTTTGGCACCAACCACGACTTCGGCGCCGACAACCTTGCTGGCACTGGCAATTGTTAAATCTACTCATTCAGTTCCATTTTCTCCCTCTATTCAGCAGACCATGGTGCCAAAGGACGATGTTATAAGTACTCCCCAGACTAGATATTCCCCTTCAATCGACCCCTTTTTGGGTCAGCAGCTGAGTCCCTTTGTGGAAAGACCTGAATCTCTTTCAGGAATGTCAATCCATTCCTCCAGGAGTCTATCAGAATTAGATGTAGTTAAATTAGTGGATCAGCTCTTGGCAGCCAGAGGCTTTTCTGCACCCTCTTGGACCACCCTCCTTCTTGGAGCTGAAGCTTACTCTCCTGGGACTCCTACATATATTCCTCCTTCAACCTCCTCCCAGGTCTTGAAGCCCATTGCTTTGACAGTTCCTGTGCCAACTGCCTCGGTACTGATGGTGGATCTCACCTCAGCGATGGAATCTACTCTGGGGTCTTTGCCTCCTTCGGAACCATTGCACCCATGGGACCAAGATTTGGCTGCTGGTTCCATTATCCCTGGGTCGGTTTCGATTTTTTCTATGGTGCCGTCTGTGGCTCTCAGGACCATGGTAGTTTCAAGTCCTCTCTCGGTTTGAGATAAGGTTGCCTCTCAGATTGCCACCCCGGAGTCGATCTCAAATTCGTCCATGCAGCTTATCATGCATACAGCCTAGAGCAGCGGGTACAGGCATAGCTATTAGGTGCCATGCCTGGATGCGCTTGCGTGATTTTGTGGACCCCTTCAAGTCTTCCTTTGTCAGTGCTCCTCTTGATGCTTCTTCATTGTTTGGCCCAAAATTTAGAGACATGCCAGCCAGGTGTGAAAAGGATGGGAAGACCCTTTCTGCTGTGGGCATGTGTTTTTCCACTCCACAGCGACTTTACTCTTGGAATCAGAGGAGTCGAAAAATGTGGTTCAAGAAGACCCAAGGGCCTTTTTGGGACACGTGGTGAGTATTCCCCCCAGGGCAGGGGGGATCTCTTCTGGAAGATGCCCCTCCAGTGGCAGAGGAGGACCACATAACCAGGGTTCCAGAGATTCGTTTTCTGGACAACCCTACTAGCGCTCTTGAGCAGAGACCCGATTGATTACCTCTGGAAACAGTCAGGGGAAGATTTTGTCTGCACCTTTCAGCCTGGCTTACCATAACATCGGATTTCTGGGTGCAGACAATAATCACTAGGGGTTATTGCATTCCCTTTAATCTTTTTCCCAAATCCCAAAGGCGAATCCCTGGTGTTCCACCCAGTCAGAGGGAGCTAGCAGGATTAGAAATTCAAAACCTGCTTCAAAAGAGTCATCCAAGCAGTCCCACTAGACCAGATAGGATGTGGATTCTTCTCAAGATTCTTTTTAGTGCTAAAAAAGACAGGGGACTGGATGCCAATCTTGGATCTCAGCCTATTGAACAAATTTGTACAAAAAACAAAGTTCCATCAAGGTTCAGTTTATCCTTCCCTTTCTAGAGAAGGATGATTGGATGTGCTCTATAGATCTTCAGGATGTGTATTACCACATAAAGATGGACAAGCGCTCCAGAAGATATCTCCACTTCTGGCTAGGAGCCAGCCATTACCAGTTTCGAGCACTGCCCTTTGGTCTCACCACAGCCCACAGGGTGTTCACCAAATGCATGGCAATTGTAGCAGCTCATTTAAGACTACAGGGATTCTGTGTATTTCCATATCCAGATGACTGGCTCCTCACTGCTCCCTCCAGGCATCTGGGCTTTGCATCATAGACTCTGTACTACATCTTGCTGAAACCTTAGGGATTTCAGTTTACAAAGAAAAATCACAACTATCGCCCTCACAGGAGCTGGAATTCATCAGAGTAAGGCTAAGTACAGTATTGTGTGTGGCCTCTCTTCCTCATCACAGGTTGTTAAAGCTAAGATCACAACTTCACATGATCCTCTCCCAAGACAAAGTTCCTGCTCGTCTGGTACTACAACTTATCAGATCCATAGCAGCAACAATAATATTAGATGTTATGTGATCCTATCTCGCCTACATTCTGACTGATGGGTTCGGAGCCGATCCCTCGGCTCCGACTCGGCACGCTTATGCCAAAGAGCGAAGTCTCTAATTGGCTGAGCTTACTATATCCCAGGATGCACCACTACCAGTCCCCCAGATCTCGTTTGCCGCTAACCTGCGAAGACGTGGTCTCGAGCTGGCTGGGCTGAGTAGTTATTTAACTAACTTTTCTGTCAGTTTTTTTGCTGTTTTTGCCTCAAAAGCTGTTTTAACGGCTATTCTTCTCATTGTTGTGTGATTGGTTGGATTGTTGAAGACCTTTGTTGTGTGATTGGGTTGAGTTTGGTAGGCCCCCTTCATCTAGGGCCTTCCCGGTCAACCCTCCTATAACTTACCTATAGAGCAAAAGGCTTTAAATATCTTTGTAGCTCTGTTTGTTCTTTCAAGGTTTTGAAAGTTACCTGTCATTGGCGCTTTTTAGCCATAACTGTTAGCCATATACTTAAGGGTTTAGGTCAGTAGGTCAGAAAATGGGGTTTTCCTGTCGGATAACTGAAATTCTCTTCATAATGTCTCAGAACCCTAGGCCTTCGGGCTTTAAAAATGTACGAAATGTAGTTTCAAAATGTCCATCACGGACGATCACTCGCTCTGTGTATTGTTTAGGTGCAAAACACTTACAGGAGTCATGCAGCGTATGTCACGCTTTTTCCTCAAGGGTCCTCCAGGAGAGGAAAAATAAATTGATTCTTAAGGGGTTAATTAAACCTTCCTTTGAAGAAGCCTTGGCATCCTCTCCTTCCCGGCTAAAAAGAAAGGCGTCGGTTCCGACCAGTCCGTCGGCTCCGTCCGCCAAGATACATAGGCAGGCCTCTCCTTCGGCTCCAAGGACTTGGAGCCGAGGTCGAACGGTCTGCCTCGATGCCACCAGTATCGACTCCTCTGGCTTCGGAGCCGATGGCTGGGGCATCGAGGCGGGTCACCTTCGGCTCCACTGGTCTCGGAGCCGGCAAGGGTCGCCCGCTCAGACACTTCCTCCTCGGCGCCGAAGTCCACCTCGGCACCGATGGAATCTGGTGTGTGTATTCCTTCGGCGCCGATACTCATCGAGTCACCTCGAGCCGGTCCCCTAGCCCTTTGGGGCCGTTGGAGAGGCCGTCTCGAACCCGTTCTGTTTCCTCTCGGTCTTCGAGGATGTCAGATTCTGATATAGACAGGGTGCTCCAAAGACTGTTCCAGTCCCCAGTCTTCCAAAATTTGTTTCGGTTCCGACCCAGTTGGCTTCGGAACCGATGACCCTGGCCCACCCATTGCCATTCCTCCTCCGACTGCTTGGCTCCGTCGGAGCAGGTGCTGTTGGAGCCGGTGGAGATCTTAGGGTCGGCTCCGACCCTTACTCCAACCCGGCCTTCGGGTCCGAGTTTGGTCTGCGGACTTCTTCGGCTGGACCGGGGTGATGTTTGGGACCTATGCTTTCGGTTCCGAGCCTCCCCTCGGTGCCCGGCTGCGGGACTTCCGTCGGCTATCACGGCTCCGGGGACCGGACACTCCCAGGATTCTGGGGGTCCGGCTTTCAGAGCCATGAGGAGTGCCTTGGCCAAGTCCTCTTCGGCCATCTCTCCGGCTTTACCAGCACCTTCCCTGGGCGTGGAGACTGGGTCTTTGGCAGTTCCCCTGTCCGTAGCCAGCGGAGCCCCGGGGCCTGAGGTTACCCCCATTGGGGGTTCCCCTCCTCCTGAGGGTTCTTCGGAGTTGTCTTCGGAGGAACCCCCAAGGAAGAGATCGTGCAAGAGGAAGCACGTGGACTCCCCCGAGTCTATTACATCAGACACTGATCTGGATGATGCAGAGGGGTCCCGGAAGTCGTCCTCGGATGATGTCTCATTTGCAGACATCTTAGAGATCCTCAAACAACGAGGCGGCTGGATATCCAAACCCCCCTCTGCTGACGAGTCAGTGCTCCTCAAGGCCTTTGGGGCTCAGCCCTCCGCCTCCTGGGTGTCTCCGCCCTTGACGAGCTTCTGGATTTAGTTTGTCGAGGCGTGGGAACACCCAGATACCGTGGAACCAGTCCCTTCTCGTCCAAATAAATTTTTGTCTGCTCCCCGAGAAGGAGTTCCTCACTAAAGGCGTGGCTGTAGATGCCATGGTGGTGGCATCTGCTACACAACAGGACGTGGCAGAGGTTTCAACGTCCGTCCATCCTCCTAATAAGGAGTCTAGGAGTATGGACAGTGCAGGAAGCGCACCCTGACTTCAGCGGCCTTTACTTTAAGGTCTCTGAATTATTTGGCACATTTTACCAGGCTTCAGAGGGATCTGGTCAAGGAGTTGTCAGATTCCTCTCGGTAACCTACCTGAGCAGCTAGCCCAGTCGGTTAGCTCTCAGTTGGCTATCCTTACGTCAATTTCTAACTCGTCCATGAGGCTCATTTCCTATGCGGCCGAAGGCGGTAGAGCGGCAGGCACAGGCGTGGCTCTCGTAGACAAGCCTGGCTCCGCTTGTGTCAGTTCGGAGGCCTTCAAGTCTTCCTTCCGACGCTCCCTTTGATGGGTCCTCATTGTTTGGACCCAAGGTTAAAGACACCCTTACCGCTGTGAGCAAGAGGGAAAAACTTTATCTGCCGTAGGTGCCCGTTATTCCACTCCCTTTCGGCCTTACCCCAAGGCTAAAGGAGGGAAAATGTGGTTCCAAATCTCGCAAGTTTTTCTCCCAACAGCAGGAAGATTCCCCTTCCAGAGGCAGAGGACGGGAAATTTTTCAGGGAGACGCCGTCCCAGAGGCGGCAGAGGGCCCGCAATTCTGGAGACCATGAGTCCTCTCGTGGCTCTTCGGCCACCCAAACGTCATGGGGGATTGCCCGGGTGAGCTGCCCCAGAGCCAGTCGGGTGTCGTTGCCAAGCACCTAAAAGCCTGGGAGTCAATCACTCAGGACAGATGGGTGCTTCGGATCATTGCCGGAGGTTACACCATCCCATTCACGTACTCGCCCCCACCGTCCAAAAGAATCCCGGACCCACCACCCAGTCAAAGGGAAATGGCAGCCGCAGAAGCTTTAAAGCTGCTAGAAAAAGGAGTCATCCAACCGGTCCCCACAGACCAGATCGGATCAGGAAATTACTCCAGGTTCTTTTTAGTGCCAAAAAAGACAGGGGACCTGAGACCAATATTGGATCTCAGCAGACTGAACCAATCCGTCACGAAATCCAAATTCGAATGGTCACGTTACAATCCATTCTCCCATTGTTGGAGAAGGATGTTTGGATGTGCTCCATAGACCTCAAGGACGCCTATTATCATATACCGATACATCAGGCGTCCAGAAGGTATCTGCGCTTCAGCCTGGGAGACAGTCATTACCAATTTTGCGCTCTGCCCTTTGGTCTCACCACAGCCCCAGGGTGTTCACCAAGTGTTTGGCAGTAGTGACGGCTCACCTGAGAAGTCTTGGATTCCAAGTGTTTCCCTATCTGGACGACTGGCTCCTGACTGCCACCACCAGGCATCTACTAATGGACAACCTCAAAGCCACCATCTCCCTGGGTATTACCCTGGGGATTACATTCAATTGGTCAAAGTCTGTCTTGCTGCCCTCTCGACGCATAAGGTTCATAGGAGCAGAGATAGACTCAAGATTGATGCGTCTTTCTTCCTGCCGAAAGGATCCAAACTTTACAGGGCCAAGTTCAAGCTCTGATCTCGAGATCCAAAGCCCCAGCCAGGATGGTTCTACAAGTTTTAGGCTCAATGTCTGCCACGGTTCTTTTAGTTCCTCTGGCAAGATTGCACATGAGGATTCTTCAGTGGCTATTGTCAACTCAATGGTCCTTTCAGGATCTTCCCCTCAATCATCACATCATGATTACGGAAATATGCAAACGGGACTTTCTCTGGTGGCTTCAGACATCCAATCTGAATCAAGGAAGCCCCTTTGTTATTCCCTCTCCAGTGGTTACCCTGACGACAGATGCCTCCCAGATAGGGTGGGGGGGCATTGTCTGGGCAGGCTAGTTCAGGGCTCCTGGCTTCCAGGAAGCTCTTCTCCACATCAACGTGTTGGAGATGAGGGCTGTACTTCTATCCCTACAGGCCTTACACAAGTTTCTTCCTCAGGGCATCATCGCCATCCACACAGACAACATGTCGGTGGTCTGGTATCTGAACAAACAAGGAGGGACCAGATCGTGCCCCTTTGCAGAGAGGCCATGAGAGTGTGGGAATGGGCTGTAGCTACCAACCGCTTCTTGGTAGCGACCCACATCCCGGGAAGGTCAAATGTATTGGCAGACAAATTGAGCAGGACAATTCTCTCTCCTCACGAGTGGTCTCTAAACCAAACAGTAGCAGCTCAGGTTTTCAGGAGATGGGGGCCGTGCTGCGACCTATTTGCAACTCCACTAAACACCAAGTGCCAAAGGTTCTTCTCCTTGATCCCACATCAGGGAGTACCAGCTATGGATGCTCTAGCACAACCTTGGCCAACAGGGCTACTTTATGCCTTTCCTCCGATTCCACTTCTCTCCAAAGTCATTCAAAAGCTTCTCAATTGGGGTCCAATGATACTGATTGCCCCATACTGGCCTCGTCAGGTATGGTTTCCTTACCTGAAGAAGCATGGTGGACGATCCGTGGACTTTAGACCTAATTCGGACCTGCTAACTCATCAGTCGGGACATCAGCATCAGTCCCTTCGATCTTTGAAATTGACAGCTTGGCTCCTCCACTTCCGACTTTAGTCAGAAGTCACACACTAGACCGGAAGTTGTTCACATTTTATCTTCGGCCCACAAACCCACCACTAACAAATTGTACCTCAGTAAGTGGAAGAGGTTTGCTATCTGGGCTCAACTCAAGGGCTTAGACCCTATCACTGCTCCTATCCCAGAGGTTTTGAAATTCTTAACATCCCTGTTTAATCAAGGATCTTCTGTCTCTACTATTAAAGTTCAACTAGCGGCTATCTCTAAATTCCACGAATCCATGGATCCTCCATTGATGAGCAGCAGACTATGCAAAACTTTCATTAAAGGTGCGGGCCTATTAAGACCCCCAATATTTCATCCTGCGCCTCCGTGGGATCTTGATTTGGTGCTTCGCGCATTAACATCTTCCCCTTTCGAACCAGCTGCTACATGTGAGTTAAAATATCTGTCATGGAAAACTGCCTTCTTAGTTGCAATTACTTCTGCAAGAAGAGTTTCAGAGCTTCAAGCCCTGTCTATTAAGCCACCGTACTTGATTTTCCACAAGGATAGAGTATCACTTAGGCCTAATCCATCCTTTGTCCCAAAGGTCTGTTCTAGTTTCTGTCTCCAACAATCTCTAGAGCTACCAGTTTTCTTCCCAAAATTCTCCAATGAAGCAGAATACACGCTCCATAAATTGGATGTTCACAGGCAATTACGCTTCTATTTAGACAGGACTCAGCAAATTCGTAAGTCAGACCAGTTGTTTGTGTCCTTCTCAGATAATAAATTGGGTCAAACCATCACAAAGCTACTATCTCCAAATGGATCAGAGATTGCATAACTCAGGCTTATTCTTCTTGAATAAGCAACTTACAACATCTATCAAAGCTCATTCTACCAGAGCTATGGCTACTTCTATAGCTTTTCATTCCAAGCTCGCTGTATCGGAAATTTGTGCTGCGGCTACTTGGTCCAGTCCGCACACTTTCATTTCCCACTACAAATTGGATGTGGCATCTAAAGGACGAGCATCATTTGGTTCCACGGTACTCAGGAGTGTTTTCCAGTGAGCCACCCAGGATTCAGGTGCTAGGGACGCTGTCCCATCAGTCAGAATGTAGGCGGGATAGGATCACATAACATCTTTTAGTTATGTACTCACCATAACTTCAGATGTTTGGGATCCATCTCGCCTACATTCCTAAAACCCACCCTCCTTCCCCTGCCTTGGAGATCAGAAGAGATTGAACGGTTTTGAGTTTTACTGTTTATCTTGTTTCATCTGACGATGTTATATAAGCAGGGCGTGCATGTGTGCATGTATGCGGACAAACTAGATCTGGGGGACTGGTAGTGGTGCATCCTGGGATATAGTAAGCTCAGCCAATTAGAGACTTCGCTCTTTGGCATAAGCGTGCCGAGTCGGAGCCGAGGGATCGGCTCCGAACCCATCAGTCAGAATGTAGGCGAGATGGATCCCAAACATCTGAAGTTATGGTGAGTACATAACTAAAAGTTCCCCTAGCAAGGTATCACACGAGACTACTTCAGTGGCTTTTAGCGTCGCAATGGTCACTTCTAACTCTCCCCATGTCCCATCCAATCTTAATAACAAATCACTGCAAGAAGGATTTACCTTGTTGGATGAAACCAGAAGAAAATTTATGGAGTCGTCCCTTTTTCCCCTCTCACCCCAAGGCCATGGACGCTTCCCTAATAGGGTGGGGGCGGTTTCCTGGGGAAGACTGTCCAAGGCACTTGGTCCCCACAAGAAGCTAATTTGCACATCAGTGTCCTAGAACTGATCATAGGATCATAGAAGATTACTAAGCTAATGGCTGTGGGGCCTTTACAAGCCTAGCCAAGAGTTTATCCCTATAAAAGAAACCACAATCAGCAACTGTCACCCCTGTCAATCAGGGACACAGGTGGAACCCCAGGACAAGTTTGTGGTTGCCCATCCACTCATCAAGGTTGCGCTTGAAGAAGGTCAGCGACGTAATTTGCTTGACGTGTATGAGGAGTATATTCCAGAGACGGGGCAGCCTCTGGGAGACAAACCTGTCTCTCCAGCAAGTTTTGTTAATGTCACATATTAGATTTAAGCCTTTTGATCATGTACTACGAGAGGAGTTAGACTTGTGGATATGGGGCATGTCTAGTAGAGCAGGGTCTGAGATTGCCTTGTAGGCAAGACACAGGTCACCTCTGAACAATCTGTACAATACAGAGTAGAATGATAATGATTTGAGCCTGTCCACATAGGACAGGTGTTGGAGGCCATGTATTCTCTTTGTGAGGTATTTCTGTGGCCTTTTCAGTTGGTGCAGGTATTTGGAGAGGTACATACCAAATGGGGCATTGTACTCAATTACTGGCCTAATGAGGGAGGAGTACAGAGAGGTAATAACCTCCTTTTTTCTGGATGCAATCCCTTTACTTCTGAGATGAACCAAGTGAAAGGCTTTTCTGACCACTGCCGCTACTAAGGGCAGTGCTTTTGGCGTTGCAGCATTTCAGTCTGCTCTTCCTTCAGGGACAATTGCTATCCAATCAGACAACATGTCAGTAGTCTGGTTTATCAACAAACAGGGGGGATCCAGATCCTGCCCTCTATGTCAGGAAGCCCTAACAGTTTAGCAATGGGCAATCGCCTCCAACCACTTTCTAATAGCAATGCATATCCCAGGAAACTCCAATGTGATTGCGGACAAATTAAGCAGCTGTATCCTTCTGCCTCACAAGTGGTCTTTCAATCCTAATGTAGCGACGAAAATCTTTTGTCGATGGGGTCAGCCTCTCCCATAAACCACAAATGTAGCATCTACTTTGCCGTAGTCCCCCATCGCGGGGAGTCCTAGAGAGATGCACTTCTTCATGATTGGCCCCTGGGACTTCTATATGCCTTTCCCCCAATTCGTCTAATTCCCCATTTCCTAAGCCCAACGGTTGAGAAACAAAGTGATTCTTATTGCACCTTACTATCCCCATCAACTCTGGTTTCCCTTTCTTTGGCCTCATCTGCTTCACTGCCCATGGAGTCTGGATCCAACTCCGGACCTGCTATCTCATCTTTAGGGCTTTCTGCTTCCCAACCTTCAACATCTCAAGCTGACAGCTTGGTTTCTTCAATTCCAGTAATTGCCAGGAAAAACAACGTATCCTCCCCAGTGCAGAAGATACTTCTGGCCTCCCATAAACCATCCACCAGAAAGATTTACCTAAACAAATGGAAGTCTCTATTTGGTCGGGTACAAACAACATTGATCCTTTCTCAGCACCAGGTGATAAGGTCCTGGAATACTTAGCCAGCTTATTTCAATTGGGAGCCTCAACATCTACCATTAGAGTTCATCTAGCTGCCATGTTGAGGTTTTGATGATCATTCATTGATGTCTCATCGCCTTTGAACAATTTTTCTTAAGTGTGCTCAGCATTTGAAACCCCCTTTCAAAGATCTGATAGCACCTTGGGATTTGACCTTAGTCTTACAATGCCTAGTTCATCATTCCTTTGAGTCAGCAGCCACTTGTGACTTCAAGTTTTTATCTTGGAAGACTCTTTTCCTAGTAGCTATCACATCTGCTAGGAGAGTTACTAGCTTTGTGTGTGAATCATCCATATATATCACCTTCCAGAAAGAAAGAGTATCACTCAGACCCAATCCCTCCTTCCTTCCTAAAGTGGTATCAGAGTCCAATATCATTCAGACCATAGACTTACTGGTTTTCTTTCCAAATTTTTCAAACAAAGGAGAGTACTGCTTGCATATGTTGGACGTCCACAGACAATTACGTTTTTAGTTGGACAGAACAAAATCCTCCAGAAAATCAAACCAACTATTTTTATCCTTTTCAGGTACCAGATTGGGCAAACTGGTTTCAAAGGTCACTTTGTCGAAATGTTTACGAGACTGCATTACTTTTATATACAATCAGAATAAACTCAAACTACCAACAAAAGTTAGAGCTCATTCTACAAGATCTGTTTTCACTTCAGCGGTCTTCCATTCCAGAGCTTCTATGGATGACATATGCACAGCTGCATCTTGGGCTATCCAACATACCTTTATCACTCATTACAAATTAGACATGGTCCCCAGGGGAAGAGCATCCTTTGGCCCTATGTTGCTCAGGAATATCCTTCCTTAGGGCTGCCCAGGATCTAAAGTAGCTGAGAACACTGTCCCATCAGTCAAGAATGAATGAAGATTGACAACATCAGATAAAGAATTTGTGTTCTTATCATAACATTCCATCTGTGTTGTTGATCTTCATTCATTCTTGACATCCCACCCTCCTGCCCCCACCTAGAGACGCCTGGAGGTTCGGAACAAGTCCTGGAATTTTTATAGGGTTGTTCCTCAAACATAACTTCCATATTTTCTTAATGGTAGGCAAACTCGATCTGAGATAATGGGAAGAGAGGCAGTATTGGTAGAGCCTTAGCTCGAGAGTTTTTAGCTGGCGCGAGCTTTGTATAATGGCCGAGTTGGTTCTGAGGGTTCAGAACCAAACCCACATCACTCAAGAATGAAGGAAGATCAACAACACAGATGGAACATTATGGTAAGAACATAACTTCTTTTTCTCTTTTCTCCCTTTTGAAAAAAATTATTTGCATATCACCTTCATCCTCTTATTTTGGGTCTACTTCACATGATCGAACTTTTAAATGTTCGAATTTCATATGGCCGAGACCATAAAATCGAACATTCAAAAGTTCGAACATGGTAAAAAAAAAAAATGAGCTAAACATTTCTAGCAGGGGGTCAAACCCCCCCTGCACCCTCCACACCCCCGCTATTTAAATATACCAACTCCGAGATTGCACTACATTGCAGAAAAGGGAAATCTTCCTGTTCCGCATTGTATGGAGATCTCCATTCAGACCGTTCAAACATTTTAAAAGTTTGATCATATGGTCTCGGCCATATGAAATTCGAACTTTTAAAAGTTTGATCATCTGAAGGGGACCCCCTATTTCATATATTCCTTTTTCCTTCTTCATATGTTACACATTCTTTCTTTCTAATATGTCTTTATAGTCATTTAGTAATATGCCATAAACTTGTTCTGCATCTTTTATTTCCTTTTCTCCTTTTTGATGTGTATGTTAATTTATGGTTTTCTTTGCATTTCAGCAATCATTTCAAACACATACTCTAGAAAGGTCTTATAGTTCTGTATTCAAACTACAATACTTTTTCAGTTATTGCCACTTCTACATCCTCTTGCTGTTAACATCTTAATACCTTTTCCGCCATTAATAATATTCTTATTTATTCCTCTCTTTGCCCATGCAACTACTTAATCTCTACTTTTATTTTATTTTTCTTTGTATTTATTAACCAGGGTGGAGCAGTCATCTCCATGGAACATTTTCTGACTTAGCCCGGGAGCGCTGTCTGGTTAAATGACTTGCTCAGAGTCACACAGTTAGATAATAGAGGCTGTGAGAATTAAACCCTGCACCATTTCTTCTCCTTCTTTCAGCTTTTTCCCGGTTAGGGGTTGCCACAGCGGATCACCTGTCCACTCATGATTGGCAGTGGAGTTTTTACGGTGTCGAGTTACCAGCCCGGTGCCCAACCTTCCACAGAAGGCACACAGACACATGCACTCACGCCTAGGGCCAATTTAGAGTGTCCAATCCACCTACAGCATGTCTTTGGGATGTTGGAGGAAACCGGAGCACCCAGAGGAAACCCACGCGACCACAGGGAGGAAATGCAGACTCCGCACAGAAGTCACCCCAGCCGAGGATCGAACTGGAGAACCTCTTGCTGTGAAGCGGCAATAAACCTTGCACCACTGGACCACAGAAAACAGCTTGATCTGATGTT
The DNA here is from genome assembly GCF_019279795.1 of Protopterus annectens. Lineage (NCBI taxonomy): Eukaryota > Metazoa > Chordata > Ceratodontiformes > Protopteridae > Protopterus > Protopterus annectens. Next base: position 90,094,995 of record NC_056748.1, read on the forward strand.
GTCTCTTTCATTCTTCCTAACTCTTGGGTCTTTGGATCCGATCTTGGATCTGATTCGGCCACTTCTCAAGACTTACGATCCAAGCCTCGAGCTCCTCCCTCTCCCATAATGCCTCATGTCTTCTCTAACCCCTCAGATCTCGTTTGCCACCTTCCAGCTCAGACACGATTTTGTTGCATTGAGCAGAGATAAGTGTTTTTTTTGGTATCTATAAATCTATTCTTATATTTCTAACTTGTTCACATTAAATCCTCTTTTAACTAGTTATCTGATGTTGTCAATCTTCATTTTATCCCTGACATATGGGTTTGGTTCTGAGCATCGGCCGTTACTATAGCCCACGAGAACCAAAAAACTCTCGAGCTTAAGTCCTACCCAGAATGCTCCTTTCCAAATTACCTCAGCTCGAGTTTGCAGATAGAAGAAAGGACAGAAAGCATAATCCTCAAAAAACCCTTTACAGAGATCATATCTGGTGTCGAATATGAAAAAATGAATAGCTAGGACCATTATTCATTCCACCAAAATCCTGATTGGAAGGAGGAAGGGGAGTGGGGAGTCATGGCTAAATGAAAATGGACAACACAGATGGGACATTATGGTAAGTATATAACTTCTTTATCTGATGTTGTCAATCTTCATTTTATGCTTGGCATATAGGACAGAGTCTCCAGCTACCTTAGATCTTGGGAGGACTCATGGAAGAATATTCCTGAGCACCATAGAACCAAATAACGCTTTTCCCCTGGAGATCAAATCCAATTGCTCTGATTCCCCCAGTCGGGGAGTCACCCAGGGACACTGTAGTCCATGACTGGTCCCTGGGTTTCCTGTATGCTTACCCTGCTACACTTCTGATCCCTAAGGTCCTACTGAAAGCCAGCAGGTTGAAGAGCACTTTGATCCTCATTGCCCTGTTCTGGCCTCATCGTGTGGTTCCCCTTCCTGTGGTCTCACAGCAAGTATCCCCCATGGATATTGGATCCCAGCAGGATGTGATTTCCCATCTGCCCAAGCATCAAAGTCCCAACCTCAGATCCCTAAGGTTATCTGCTTGGTTTCTCTACTTCCTGTGATCAAGAAGGGGCTAGTTTTTCCACCATAAATTTGCAACTGGCAGCAATTGCAAATTTTAACATAGGGAAAAGCACTACCCTTTCTTCTTCCCTTTCAACATACAGTTTATGTAGATCCTTTTTGAAAGGGATTTTTCTACTTAGGTCTGCAATAAAAGATCCGTCTCCACCTTGGGATCTCGCCATTGTGTTTCAAGGCATTAATCCAAAACTGTTTGAGCCTGCAAATTCCTGCAACATGAAATTTCTATCTTGGAAAACTATTTTCCTAATGGCCATCACTTCAGCAAAAAGAGTGTCTAAGCTACAAGCTTTATCATCCAAACCACCTTATATTACGTGGTTTCAAAGATAGGTTTCCTTAAGAATGAATCCTACCTTTATGTCTAAAGTTGCTACAGAGACAAGTATTAACCAATCCATTCATTTGCCAGTCTTTTTTTACCAATCACTCAAACAAGGGTGAATATATGCTGCATTTACTGGATGTGCATAGACAGTTGCATTTTTCTCTACATAGGACAAAGCAGCATAGAAAATCTGAGCAGCTATTTGTTTCTTTTTCATCTAGTTGACTAGGCGAGGCTGTGTCCAAAATCACTCTAGCAAAACAGATTACTGATTGTATTTCTGCTGTTTATTCCTTGAATGTCATGCAGTTTCCCCATCCTCTAAAAGCTTATTCTACCAGGTGGATGTCCACCTCATCTGCCTTTTCAACCAGAACTCCTATTGATGAAATTTGTCCAGCAGCAACTTGGACCAAGTCTCATACATTTGTGTCGCATTACAAATTAAATGTTGTATCTAAGAACAGAGCTTCCTTTGGCTCCACGGTGCCCAGGCATAACCTTCCATGAGGGCCACCCAGGATTTACATAGCTGGGGACTCTGACCTAAGAGTGAGGAAGAATGAAATGGACAACATCAGATTTAGAAATTATGTACTTGCCATAACTTGGCATCTGTGTTGTCCAGTTTCATTCTTTCTCACATCCCACCTTGAGCTCCAGATTATGGTGATATATATATATATATATATATATATATATATATATATATGATGTTGTCAGTCTTTATTTATCCTTGGCCTTTGAGTTACGGTTCTGAGCCTCTGAACCAGCTCAGCTATTACATAACTCACGCCAGTCAAAAGCTCTTGAGCTAAGACTCTACTCACAACACCCCTCTCCATATTACCTCAGATCTGATTTACTGCTCTTGTCAAAAGACACATCAGCCATTTTCTCTTGCAGCTAAGTAAAAATTTTCTTCTGTTGTTAATAGTTAATCTTGCCTTTTTCTATTTCTAGACATATATTTGTATACTTTTATGTCTTATACCCACTTTCTGGTCAAGTGAATATTTTTTCCCTACCATACGATATTCTATCTCTACTATCATTGGTAGTATGTCTCCCTCTCTTTCTCTGCCTCCTTAGGTAGCTGTCTCTTACATAGTTGGTAAAATCTCTCCCTTGCTCTACCTTTTAGGTAACCTTATTCTACCATTGTTAGTCGTTTTTCCTGTCCTTCCTTCTGTCTCTGTTGTGTTTGAGTGTGTTTGCTGCCTGCTGACCACTAGTTTCTTTTTCTGGCATCTGTCAACATGACTGAGAAATCGAAAAGCACTACTGGCTTTAAACATTACCAAGATTGTGGTTGGAAGATGCTCAGCTCCGATGGGTACTTTTCCTGTCTATATTGTTTGGGACCAGTTCATCTGGACCAGGAATGTACTATTTGCCAGGCCTTCAGCAACCAGGCCTTGCTTGAATGTAGAAACAAACTAATATTAAAAGGAATAATTAAGTTGTCTTTTGATGAAGCTTTGAATCGAAGGCTAAGGTTATGAGACTTTCGGAACAGACAACCTCCTTGGCACCATCTCCTATGGCACCACAAACCTTGGCGACAGTCTCCTCAGTACTGACATCTTCAGTTTGCCAGTCGGTGCCAACCTGTGCGGCTGCATCTCCGTAGACATTGGAACCTCCATCGGTTCTGAAATCAGGACTTAATTTTCATACCCAGGACAAGGTATTCACCCTCTATTGACCCATTCATGGAGAAGCTTCCCAGTCCTTTCCTTGAAAGACCAGAATCCCAATCAGGATTATCTGTCTGTTCCTCCAGGAATCTTACCGAAGTAGATGTTGTGAGGCTGGTGGATCAGCTCCAAGTGGCCAGGGGTCTTTCTGTCTCCTCCCAGACCCCTCAACTTTCTGGAATTGGGGCTTTTTCTCTCATGACTCCACCAAATCTTCCTCCTCTAACCTCCTTGGAGTGCTTAGAGCTTCCCACTATGATCCCTCCAATTTCAGCTACTCTGGTGCAGACAGCCTTCCCCCATTTGGTTCCAGGATCTGCCCTGACTTCATTTTTTTCAGAACCGGTGGACTCCTGGGGCTGTGGTTCCACTGTCGGGTCTGAGAGTTTTGAATCAGTTCCAGCTTTTTATTCGAAGTCGCCCTTGACTCTGGAAACCTTGGCAGCTGTGGTCTCTTCCCCGGCTCCTGCTTCAAAAGTGGGTCTCTCGGAGCAGGGTGTGACCTTGGTTCTGAGGTTGTCTTTCTTGTTTCCAGGCTCCCATCTCTCTTTGGGGGACCTGCCTTCCAGGTAATGCAGAGGGCATTGGCATCTACAGGTTCTCAGCTGGTCCCTTCTGTGTTGAAGTTTTATCCCAAGACTGCTTTTTTCCCAGAGCTGTTACCAATCTCCACTCACTGACAGTGGCACTTAGGCTGCAAGATCACCCTGCATAGGGCCCCTCTTCTTCCGAGTCCTCCTCTAAGATTCCCACTGAGGAGCCACCATGGAAAAAAAGTGTAAGAGGAAGCACTTAGATTCCCCTGAAAAATTGGTCACGGAAGACACGGACTTCAAAGATGGGAAAGGATCCCCCCGGTCACCCCAGAAGATGTCTCTTTTGAAGTCATCCTAGAGATTCTGAAACAGAGGGGTAACTGGAAGCCCAAAGACCCTAACTCTGAGGAGCCGGTGTACTTGCAAGCCTTTGGTGTTTACTCATGTATTTCTTGGGTGACCCCTTCCCCTGATGATCTTATTAAATTGATTGCACAGCGAGCATGAAAGGCTCCTGATTTTGTAGAACCAATTCCCTGGAGACCTGGAAAAATACTATCTGCTCCAGAGGACCACCAGCATTGGGCAAAGGGGTTAACAGTAGATGGCATGTTGGTGGAAGTGGCCAAGGAACTAGCTGAAGAGAGTTCCTTTGTTCATTCCCCTAACCAAGAGTCCAGGGCAATGTACAGATTTGGAAAGCAGGTTTACACTTCATTGACCTTTGTGTTACAGTCTTTGAATTTTATGGCACATTTCACTAGGCTCCAGAGGGACCTGATCAAGGAGTTGTCAGATACCCTAGCAGGAGCTGTGTCTGAGGAGGTACAGGATAAAGTGGCCTCCCAGCTAGCCACCCTGGAGTCTATTTCCAACTCGTCCATGAGGCTCATTGCACATGCAGCCAAAGGGGCAACCAGGGCAGCTGGTTCACATGTTGTTATAAGACGACAAGCCTGGGTGTGCTTTTGTGAGTTTGCAGAGTCATTCAAGTCTTCTTTTGTCGATGCTCCCTTTGACGGATCTTCTTTATTCGGCCCCAAAGTCAAAGAAACTCTGGCCAGGTGTAAGAAGGATGGAAAGATCCTATCTGCAATGGGCAGTCTGCTGTCTAATGGTCCTACTGTAGGAATCAGAGAAGCAGTAAAATGTGGTTCAGAAAATCCCAAGGGCCTTTTCAGGACACACGTGGTGGAAGCTCTAATGGAAGATGCCGACCCCGAGGCAGAGGTGGCCCACAAAATCAGGGTTCCAGAGATTCTTTCTCTGGACAATCCTATCAGCGGTCCTGAAAGGGGGCCTGATTGCTTACCTCTGGAAGCAGTCGCGGGAAAAATTTTACTGCACTCAAGAGCCTAGCGACAGATAACTTCAGATGCTTGGGTGTAGAGGATCATTGCCAGAGGTTACCATATCCCATTCACTCTTTTTCCAAGATCAAAATGAAGCCTTCCCAATGTTTCACCCAGTCAGAGTAACCAAGCAGCCTTAGAGATTCAAAAGTTGCTAGAAAAAAGAATCACCCAAGAAGTCCCATTAGACCAGATATGTTCTGGATTATACTCAATGTTCTTTTTGGTAACAAAGAAGATAGGGGATTTGAGACCAATATTAAATCTCAACCTTCTGAACAAGTTTGTTCAGCAAACAAAATTCTGGATGGTCACGGTTCAGTCTATACTTTCCTTTCTAGAGGAAAATGATTGGATGTGCTCTACAGACCTTCAGGACAAGTATTACCACATAAAAATGGACAAACACTTCAGAAGGTTCCTCCACTTTCACCTAAGAGCCAGTCATTTTTCAGTTCAGAGTGCTGCCCTTTGGTCTCACCATAGCTCCCAGGGTGTTCACTAAGTGTCTGGCAGCAGTAAAAGCTCACTTGAGACTGCATGGATTCTGGGTGTTTCCTTTCTAGATGACTGTTTCATCACCGCTCCCACCAGGCATCTACTACTTCAAGCAACAAACTTTATTCTGCACCTGTTTGCTCATCTGGGCATTACAGTGAATCAAACAAAATCTCAGCTAAGTCCAACTCCAGATCTAGAGTTCATAGGAGTTTGTTTGAATACTATCTCTTGTGTAGCTTCCCTTCCTCTTTACAGGCTACAGAAGATAAAATCCCAAGTACAACCCATTCTCTCCAAAGACAAAGCTTCTGCACCTCTAGTTCTCCAAGCTTTAGGGCCCATGGCAGCGACCATTACCTTGGTTCCACTAGTGAGATTCCACATGCGGCTGCTACAATGACTTCACGCATCTCAATCTTCCATCCTAACCCATCCAGTGACATACCCAATTCTTATTACCAGTCTCTGCAAAAAGGACTTAGCCTGGTGGATGGAATCCGAAGAAATTCTTTTGGGCTGTCCCTTTGTTCCCCCCTCAATCCAAGGCCATAGTGACCATGGATGCCTCCCAGATGGGGTGGGGTGGGGGGGCATTATCTGGGAAGAACAGTCCAAGGCTCTTGGTCCCTGGTAGCGGCCAAACTGCATATCAGTGTTCTGGAATTGAGGGCAGTACTCTTAGTGTTGCAAGCCTTCCAAGCTGTCCTCCGTCTTAGGAATGATTGCAGTCCAATCAGATAACATGTCGGTGGTCTGGTACATCAACAAACAGAGTGTAACCAAATCTTAACCCCAGTGTTGGGAAGCTCTCAGAGTGTGGCAATGGGTGATATCCTCCAACCGCTTTCTAATAGCAATGCACATCCTGGGGAGTTCAAATGTGATAGCGGACAAACTGAGCAGATGTATTCTCCTGCCTTACGGATAGTCTCTCAATCCCAGAGTGGCGAAGGAGATTTTCCATCGCTGGGGCCAGTCTTGCTGTGACCTCTTTGTATCACCCCAAAAGAACAAGTGCAGCAGCTATTTTGCCCTAATTTCCCCTCAGGGGGAGTCCCGAGAGACCCTCTCCTTCTTGATTGGCCCGCGGGTCTACTCTGTGCCTTTCCCCCTTCCCTCTGATTCCTCTCTTCTTGAAGAAAGCCAACAGGTTTATGAGCAAAGTGATCCTCATTGTGCCCTTCTGGCCTCGACAAGTTTGTTTCCCCTTTCTGTGGTCTCATCTTATTCACTGTCCATGGATTCTGGACCGAGTTCTGGACCTTTTGTCTCACCAACAGGGACTTGTGCACCCCAACCCTCAGAACCTCAAGCTTACAGCTTCATTCCTCCAGTTCTGTTAGTCGCTAGCCAGAAACATTTAGCTTTTCCAGTTCAAAAAAATCTACTAGCTTCCCATAGACCTTCTACCAGGAAACTCTACCTAAGCAGGTGGAAAAGCTTTTCTATTTGGGCGTGCACCGGTTGAAAATGTTTTGGAGTTTTTAGTCACACTTTTTGATCATGGAGCTTCTGCTTCCATGATTACGGTCCAACTAGCTGCCATTTCTAATTTCCACAGTAGCTTTGAAGACCATTCACTAATTTCCCGTAGATTATGTAAAGTGTTCATGAAAGGGGCTTTGTGACTAAAACCACCATTTAAAGACCATCTAGCCCCTTGGGATCTCACCTTGGTTTTGCAGTCTTTTGTGATTTCTCCCTTTGAACCAGCGGCGACATGTCACTTAAAGGTTCTCTCATGGAAAACTATTTTCTGTTAGCTATTACCTCTGCCAGAAGAATTTCTGAGATACAGGCATTATGTTTAAACCCCCCATATTTGTTTTTTCATAGAGATTGGATTTCACTAAGAACCAACCCATCTTTTCTTCCTAACGTGGTCTTTGAATCTAATATTAATCAAACTATTTACTTACCTGTTTTCTGTTCCAATTTTTCCAACAAAGGTGAATATTGTTTACATTTGCTGGACCTTCACAGACAATCATGTTTCTACCTCAGCAGGATTAAAGAATCTAGAAAATTGGACCAGAGGTTTGTATCTTTTTACAGTCCAACTCTGAGAAAATTTGTTTCAAAAGTTACCTAATCAGAATGGCTAAGAGACTATATCACTTTCATATGCAATAAAAAGAATCTCATGTTACCAGTGCCAGTGAAAGCGCACTGCATTAAATCAATAGCCATGTCAGCTGTTTTCCTTTCCAAGGCTTCCATGGATGAAATATGCGCAGCAGCAACCTGGGTTACTGCACATATCTTTATCACTCATTACAAATTGGATCTGGTCTCCAGGGGAAGAGCATCCTTTGGCTCTATGGTTCTCTGGAATATCCTTCCATAAGGCCACCCAGGAACTAAAGTAGCTGGGGACTCTGTCCCAAAGTTCAAGGATAAATGAAGATTGACAACATCAGATGAAAAAGTTATATACTTACAATAATGTCCCATCTGTGTTGTCAATCTTCATTTATTCTTGGCACCCTAGCCTCCTTCTCCCTCCTGCAGACTTCCTGGAGGATTGGACACTTGTCCTGGTAACTTTATCAGGTTTAACTTTGGACATGGCCTCTTCAATTCTGTTTACAAATTCGTTTGTCTTTCTATGTAGCTGCAAACTCAATCTGAGGTAATATGGAGAGGGGTATTGTGGGATGAGTCTTAGCTAGAGAGATTTTGGCCAGAGCGAGCTATGTAACTGCCGAGCCGGTTCTGAGGATTGGAACCGTAACCTAAAGGTCAAGGATAAATGAAGATCGACAACACAGATGAAACATTATGGAAAGTACATAACTTCTTTTTTCTGTTGATAGCTATTGTAGATTTCTGTAAATAGGGCAGCAAACTTGATCTGAGAGGTTAGAAGAGAAGTGAGGCATTATGGGAGAGGGAGCAGCTCGAGGCTCAGATTGAAAGTTTTGAGAAGCGTCCGAATCGGATCCAAGATTGGATTCAAAGACCCAAGAGTGAGGAAGAATGAGACTGGACAACACAGATGCCAAATTATGGTAAATACTTAACTTTCAATTAACAGCTGCTTAATCCTCTGCACCAACTGCTACACATCCTGTGCTAACTGCCAGACCTGTTCCCTTTTTCATCTCCTTATTTCATTCAAACGTCCTGTAATAAAGCTATTATCAGTTTCTTTCTTTACATTTATTCGCTTACATGTATAGTGCAGTTTTGTATATCTGGTGTTATATTTCCATTTACTTATCTCAGTTTGTAACTGAAGTTACCTACAGTTTGTTTATTCATATTAAAGTGCTCTGTCACGTGTATGTGTGTATACTCTTAAATTACACAGTAACATTTTGTATAAAATCCCTACAGTTATGTCTGATATTTTTATACTTTTTATTAATACTACTTTTCATGAAGAGATTTCTTGACCAAAGTTTGATATTATCTCCTTACTGCAAATGTCTTAACCATTTTTTTTCTAGGAATCGTCTAACAGGCGAGGATATTATATCAGTCTCAGTCTTTTTTGCACCATTTATTTACAATAATTCTTGTTTCATTCTTTATATTGTTCACATTTACGTTTGTTAACCTTTTCTTTGGGTACATATTCGTCCCATTTTCTTGTTTTTGCTGTGTGTCATCTGATCTCTAACTGTTCTTCTCATCTTTCCAGTCATTATTCAAATCTCCTTCTTCTGCTTTACTTGACTCAAGTATGTCAGTTTTGCTGAACTCATTATATTCACAAATACTGTGCTACAAAGAAGGACTGTCTCAACACTGTGGAGATATGGCGGACAAAGTTCAGGCTAATATCTATGTGTGTACCTAGATCTCTCACCTCTTGACCTACTCTTAGGGGTGTACTGTTGTAATTTACAGGGATATTTCACTTCCCAAAATGTTTGATAATTCATTTCTTCACATTTAATTTTAGGCCATGGTTCTGGCACCTATCATTTGTCTGATCTAGCCCCTCCTGAAGGATATCTACATCAGTTGGAATTCAATGAAAACTAATTTCCTACATTACATATTTGATTTAACCATCCATGGTGGTGGTGGTGCTGTGGTAGCGTTGTCGCCTCACAGTAAGACGCTGACCGGTTTGACTCTCAGCTTGAGTCAGCTAGAGCGTCTTCTGCGTGGAGACATGCGTGAATGGGCGTACCTTCGTTGAAGGTTGTGCGTTAGGGCTGGCAACTCAGCACGTAAAAATCAACTGCCAATTATTAGCGGACCGAAGTTCCGCTGTGGCGACCCCTAACCGGGAAAAGCCGAAAGACACAACAACAACAACAACAACATATTTGATTTAACCCTTTCCTTTGTTTTTTTCTTCCAAACAACTTATTCTCTTGTATATGTTGTACACTTTCGTTACAAATGTATAACACACTGCTATACATGTTTCCCATCATTATCTCCTTTGCTTCCCATTAAAATGTCTTATAGTTTCATAGGAGATTACTAGATGAATGGCTTAAGAGCCCTTAGAAGCCTAGCCAATATAATTGGATTCTACCCAATATACGTCCCCTATAGACAAGAAGATGGCATGGGTTTGTGCCTGTGCCTTAAACAGATGCCCTACGCAGACCGTCTCAAAAAACTCCAACTTTACTCCGTCGCATATCGCCTACTCAGAGGTGATCTCTGCCTAACATACAAAGCTATGTCAAACCCAGAACTGCTGGACATGCTCCACTTAAAGAAATCCCAATCCCTCCGAGGTACACGCTCTAGGTTGTCACCACAATAAACAGAACATGCCGGAGGGATAGATTCCTGTCCCAGAGACTTCCCATACTCTGGAATAAACTACCTATCTATATCAAACAAAGCTCCTCATTAGCACTCTTCAAGAAAAATCTTGATGATTGGATGGGAAATAGGAAATTCACCCCAGGGATCACTTCTGTGGCTCTGCTCGACAGTGGCACAGGAAAATAATTTTCTTGGGTGGCAAAAGCCAGGGTACCTTTTTGGCTGGGCTTGTATAGGCCCTAGGGCCGACAGCCTAGTACCTACCTATAAACCTATGAAATATCTTACAGATTGCCCCATCCATAAGGGACATAGATGCTATCCCATGTGTGAATTTCTGATTCCCATCCATTGATCTAAATTGCATTTGAAGAGGGTCAGGAAAAGGCTCTGCTCAACATGAATAGGACGCCTGTTGCAAAGAAGAGTCGGTCTCTGAGACACATCTGTCTCTCCAGCATGTTTTGTTGAGTCACTGCGTTTAGATCCCTAGAACGGGTGACTTGTGCTGTTTGATTTGTGGCTGTGTAGCAGCTGTATGAGAGCTGGCCTTGTGAGTGCCTTGTAGGTTAGGAATAGGTCATCCCTTAATAGTTGGTAGAAGACAGAGTAAAGGGATAGGGTTTTTAGTCTATCCGCATAGGACATGTTGTTTACACCCTGTATTTTCTTTTATGAGGAACATCTGAACTTGCTGCAGCATCTCTAAGTGCTTAATCGAGTACATGCCAAATGACACATTGTACTCTATTATTGGTCTAATGAGCTGGCGTTATGAGGGCTGTGTACAGCAGGACTATATTATTTCCTTGAATCTAGATGTCATACCTTTACTTTTAAGTTGTGACACATAGAAGGACTTACTCACCACTGTGGACACATGGCGGTCAAAGTTCAGGATGCTTTCTTTCTGTGTTCCTAGATCTCTCACCTCTGAGTCTACTCTTAGGGGTGTGCTATTGATATTGTAATTTGCAGGGTATTTGACTTCCCAAAGGGTATGATAATGCATTTTTTCACATTTGATTTTAAGCCATTGTTGTGGCACCAATCATTTGTCTGATCTAGTTCTCTACGTCATTTGAGGATTCAGTGATTGCCCCCAGCTTGCAGTTGTCAGTAAACTTTGTCATCCAGAGGCCTTCCATATTAGTCTTGACTTCAGAGAAGCATATTCAGAACAGGAGTGGTCCAAGCACTGAACTCTCACCACTAGTAACTTGCCTCTTGCTGAATCTCGCTTTAACCAAATCTATCCTGTCCATAAGCCAAATGGCTATCTATCTGGTGACATAGGGCTATATGCCCAGTTTTGTGAGTTTACTTATAATACCTGAATGGGGAACTATGTCAAATGCCTTGGCCAGGCTGATATAGGTGGTATGTACTGTTTTACCCTCATCCATAGCCTTATGACTTTCTTAAAGAAATCCACTAGGTTCAGTAGGCATGACCTGCCCTTGACAAAGCCATATTGGGCTGGGTCCAGAGTTTTGAGGTTTCCTGTGTCATTATTTATCTGGTCCATGATTATTCTTTCCATGGCTTTACATATAAGGCTATTTAAACTTATGTGTCTGTAATTTGTTAGGTCAGTAGATGGTTCCTCTTAATGCAGAGGGATGACAGTTGCTGCCCTCCACTCTATCAGGACAAAACCAGTCCGGAGGTTGTGGTTAAATAGAAATCATAATGGGCCTTATACGTCCTGATTTAAGCTGTTTAAAACACTGGTATCATCAGGCTCCATTGATGCTGTGTTTTTAGCTCCAGAGAGTGCAGTGGCAACCTATTCTTCTGTGATAATTGGCAGTGGAGTGGTATATGTTATTTCTTGGGAGAGAACTGGGTGTGATGGGGAGGTGAAATTTAAACCGAATTTGTCAGCAGGTATATCTTCTGGCTGAGTATATGTGATGCCATCTGCAACTAATTATGCACATTGTTGGGAGCTGCCCTTAAGACTACGGACATGACTGAAAAATGCCTTATGGTTATCCTTAGCTTTGAAGTTTATTCTTACCTCAAAGCCTGCTTTCAGAGACTTGACTAGTTCCCTGATTCACTAGTTTAGACTAATGAGGGACGTTTTGCACTGTTGTGCACATTCCTTACTTCTTGACAAGATTTTCTTTCTTTCTTTTGCTGTACAAGTAATTTATACCTGGAGTCCACCAGAGTGGCTGGTTTTGCGGTTTGACCTGGGTTTATTTCGGTCTGGTACTGCCATTTCTATGCACTTGTTTATATGGTCTTACAGGGCTTTTGTGAACACCTTTGCATAGGTTTCTGTGTTTTCTGGATTTGGGGAGTTTAGAAACTAGCTATACCATCCCTTAATAGGGGTTAATTTACATTAATGAAGTTCTTAAGGTTTTTGGGGTTAGGTGGGGGTACTGGTTTTACTTTTATTTCAAGAGAGATCACTTTGTGATCTGACCTTACCAGTGAAGACCTCACACTTGGTTGGGGCCGTACAGCGCTCCACCATATATGTGAGTACCAGATCTAGGATATTTGTTCCCTTAGTGGGAATGCAGACTAGCTGCTCCAGGCCATTTGAATTTACAAAGTCAAGAAATCTTTGGAACTGCATGCTAGTGGTTGTGTATGCCTCCCAATTAATGGAGGGGTAATTAAAATCATCCATAAGTATGGTATTGAGCTGGATGGTGAATGATTCTAGTAACGTCATGTATGATGCTTGGGTTTCCTGGTTTATGGTGGGAGAGCTGTAGCTAGCAAGAATATGTTAGTGGATTTTTCCCTTGGTTAGTTGGACATGGAGTAGCTCAAGCATGTCAAATTGTTTGACCAACCTTGACGTGTGCTTATCCTTTATGTAGATGGATACACCTCTACCATTTGCTCTTTCATGTTCAGTGGGTGGTCAAAACATATGATAGGCATTATAGTCATGCACTGCCAGAGTGTTTTCCATGGCTTTGAACTATGTTTCAGTAACTGCACAGACATCAGCATTCACCAAGGTGAGGAGAGCTTCTAAGGGAGTGCAGTTTCTTGTTGAGACTCTTAGCATTGATTAGTAACATTTTTAGCTTGTCCTGAGTAGCTTTTGTTATGTTGGATGGTTTGTCTGTTTGGCACTGCCTAAAAAGGCACTGTTTGGTTGGATAATGTTTTGTCCAATATTGAAATCCTAGAGGTGACAGGTGAAGACCATCCCTGGCAAAGCAGCATAGTCTTTCAACCATGTCCTCCCAGGCTGGCAAGTATTGGACCCCTTTGTAATGACACCAGTAGCTAAGCCAATTGCTAAAGTCGATCTTATTTCTGCTGGTATTGTGACATCATCCATGGAAACAGTAGAATGCTGCTCAATGCTAGGCTCATAGCTGCCTGTGGCACATATTGTGGAACTTAATGTCTCTCTTCATATAGTCCAAGTAGGTATGTCTCAGGTCGTTCACACCCACGTGGACTATGACTGAGTTATACTGGTACTTGAGGATAAGTGACCTGAGTGCTTGCATGATCTGGCAGGTCCATGCCCCTGACAGACAACTAACTGTAACCTTCTCCTTATGCAGCCTGGTAAGAGGGGCATCAGTGTGTCTCACAATGGAGTCTCCTATGACCAGAATATTGGGATGTGGAGTGTTTAGCCTCATGGACTTGGTAGTTGAGACACGAGATGTAGCTTTATTTGTTGTGATGGGAGTTGTCTTGTTTGTGTACATGCAGAGTTTCTGAGGACTGCGCCTGAGAGGCCTGTGAGGTTTGGGTAAGTTACCTCCGCATATGTGGGTCTATGTGCGTTGTCTTTTGTGAGTGCAGTGAGTGATGAGTGTGAGTCGCTGACAAGCTGTTTGTTGCTTTTTGTGTCTTTATGTGAGAGTCTAGCATCCAATGTTAATGTGCAACTTTATATCTCAAATACTGTATTTGCCTGTTCGAGAATTAAGTGGTTGTCAGTGTACATAAGGCAACTGCTAAATTGCCTCAGGATGCCTATGGTCATTAAGCTGGTGGACATGTTCACTCTGTTTTGCCTTTTTTCTTTTGAAAAAAATCATCGTTAATCTAGTAATAATGGGCATTTACCATAAATGGCCTTCCATACTGCCTACATATTAATTTGTACTCTATATCTGTATCCAAGATGTCCACGTTGGGAACATCTATATTTGGGGCAATCTGGACATGTCCCCACAACAAGAAAAATGGATTTGGTTGCTTCCACCACTTGACACTACCCTTTGTTCCAGTTCAGAACTGTCACACTAAGCAGTAAAGATGACCACACTTCCTAATGTCCAGGCTGACCGTATTTTATTCAGCATTCTTTGTATGTCGTATTCTTATTTGAAATAGCAAAAAAACATTCTTAGTGTAAATTCATTTACATTGACAGTTCTGAATTGCAGCTTCTTTTTATTTTGAATGTTCAGATTCACCAAGACATCTGTGGTGAACAGAAACTTTAATATTGTTCTACCACAAATAACCCAGTCATAATTTCATGGAATGTTTCTGTCCCCAGATGACTTGCTGCTGTAATATCATTTACCACAGTGTTACCCCTGCTACATATCTGCTTATGCCTGCCTTTTCTATTCTGATTGCCACATGAGTCCTTGGCGAAGCTAATGGTGTAGCTCCTGTACCCAGTGCTGCTGCATATTTAGCCCTGTTCCTTAGCCTCTTGGTATTCCTGTTGTGCTCTGTGCTAGTCCTCAGGCACTCAACCTCAATGGTGACACATACTGGGCTGCCTGAAACGTAATTTGCTGTGCTGCACCCTGGACATTGAAGACTCAAGTTTCTTATTGGCTAATACTCACACATGTGACTCGGCCATTTCCTTTTTTCACTGCTCGTAACCACAGTAAGTAAATCCACAGGTTCTCAACCATGCTGTGATCAACCTGAAACTTCACCTCAAACAAAACACCTTTGTCCTAGAATTCATCCCTACTGCATCCATAAAAAATAACACTTCTCCTTAAATTGAACTCAGGCACTCTAGCAGCTGATAAATTGTCAGCAAAATACATCAAAGTAGCAGCTGAGTCCTTCGCATTTCCAGTCTCCATACTCATAAATAGATCCACTACTGACTCATATGTTCCTGCAGTATGGCCACAACTTCTTTTTCTTCAGACCTGTGGCCACTAACTACATCAAATCTCTCCTATCCAAGCTGAAACCCTGCTCTCTCTGCTGACAAACTTCCCTCACTTTACCTTAAGCTAGCAGCAAGCTCCATTGCTCACCCCATTTCCATCTTAATAAATCGATCTATATCTGAATCCACAATCCCCTCACTTTGGAAAAAATTGTACACCATACCCATTCACAAAAGAGGTAATTCCAGTAACTACCGACCTATCACCATACTCTCCCCCTCTGAAAAATATTAGAAAAATGTTTTCACACACAAATTCTAAACTACCTTCTCCAGAAAAACCTTCTCATCCTTACTCAACATGGTTTCCGTCCCAACCACAGTACCTCAACCTGCCTCACCTCCTTCACCCACACTAGATCCCAGGCTAGAGACAACAACAAACTTGCTTCCTGTCTCTTCCTCGATCTCTCAAAAGCGTTTGACACAGTCTCCCACCCCAAACTCCTCTCTAAACTCACTGAGCTTAAGCTTTCTACCTCCACCCTCAACGCGTTCTCCAGCTACCACTCCAACAGACAACAGTCTGTCAAATGGCACTCTGCACCCTCGCCCTTCCTACCCATTAAGATCGGCATCCCCCAAAGCTCTATCCTTGGCCCACTAGTGTTCAACTTATTCACTAATCTTTGCTTTACATCCTGTCCAGTCTTCCCTCATTCAATATGCAGACGACTCTACCATCATTTCTACCTCTGATACCCTCTCTGACCTTCAGACTCTCACCCAAAACTCCTTCAACTCAGTTGAAAAATGGCTAACCAATAACCAACTAATTCTGAATCCCAAAAAGACCAAACTGCTGCTTTTTCTCACAAAATCTCTCAATCACCATAAAATCAACTTCACCATAACTTCACTTAACAGCACTCCTATTAATGTCGAAACACGCACCAAACATCTTGGAGCCATAATAGATTATCAAATAAATGTGGCCTAAATGTACAACACTGTATATAAAAAAAAAATCAAACCTCAGTCTTCTCTATAGAAATAAAAACATTTCTTACAAAAGGCTCACGTACTGCCCTTGCTCATTCTTACCTCATACCCAGTCTTCTCTACAGCTCACAAATCCTTACCAACTTGCAAACAGGCCTACTGAGTACACTTGAAATCACCTACAGTACAATTACCAGGTTTGCAACAAACCAAACATATCTCTCTTATCACTGTCACTCCCTCAAGGCTCTAAATTGGTTAGAATTCCCACACCAACTTCTATCCTCACAACTTCTTGTCATTTACAACATCATTAACAAGCTCTACTCTTGCCCTAACCGCTCATCTCCATACTCCTACTAGAAACCTCAGGAGCTCTGATCAACTACTTCTAGAACTTTACAAGCCAAAACGATCCATAGGTCAAATACTATACAGTTACATCCCTGCCCTAAACTCTTCCTGCCATACGTACAATACCTCACACAGTGGAATTCAAAAAAGCACTCAAAGAACACCTGCAAAACTCCTGGACTTGACACTGTAAACCCCCCCTTGAATATCACTATCTTACTGAACAGTAAATACTTACCCTAGTACCCCGAACCCTCCATCTGCACTCTCACCTCTTTTCCAAATAGCTGCTCTTTCCTGCTTATATTCGTTCTTCTTGCTCTTTCCTGTTAACACCTACTGCTCCCAAAGACTCTTCTTTTAACTCTCCCTTACTTAACATTCTTTTAACTTCACTCCTGTCCTGGGTTTATCCTTTACTTACATAACAAAAAAAAAAACTTTTTTTACACTCTTTACAAATTATACAATTGTAAATGTAATGCCTTGAACTCTTGAACTTTGTAAATTTAATGTCTTATACTCTGTAAGATGATGTTTTTAAGATATAACTAATGTCTTGAACTATATGTGTTATAAATGTAACAAAATTATTTTTGTAGAATGTAGTCTGTAGTCATGTGGAGATTTTCTCACTGGGCCTCAGGTGAAAACGGGCTCTGGCTCATTCGGACTTTCCCGGTAAACAAATGTGAAATAAATCAAATAAATAAATAAAATAATCATACATTGTACCACTAAACAAGGGAGGAGACTTGACTGACCTCTATAACTACCGACCTACAGAGATACTTCCACTTCTCAAATAAATCAGAATGGTGCAGCGGTAGCATTGTTGGCTCACAGCAAGAGGTTTTCTAGTTCGATTCTCGGGTGGGGTGCCTTCTGTGCAGAGTCTGCATGTCCTCCCTCCTTTCTTTTGGGTTTCCTCCAAGTGCTCTGCTTTCCTTCCACGTTACAAAGACATGCATCTAGAGCATTTCTTCCCGGGCCTCTGCTGAAAATTGGTTTCATTCCAAGTTGGACTTTCTTGGTTAACAAATAATAAAGTAAATAAATAAAATCCTGGAATATTATATGCAAACTCAAATCCTCTGGTTTACCTTCTGTTGGTCGATTAATATGAATGCTGACATCCTGAAGGTAAACCACTCTAAATCAAAACAGAAATGTCAGCTTTCTACTACACATGCACCAAGGTTGCTTATCAGTGCTTACAAATATTAATTAAAAAAAAAAAAAAAAAAAAAAAAAAAACATCCCCTTACATGGTGGGCTGCACCCCCTACTAATTATATATACTAACTCTGTGATTGCACAATCCCCAGGGAAAGAGAATACTCCCCTACCTGGGGAATGTAGAGCTCACACACCTGTCAGTTAAACAGATGTTTACCAAACTACCTGTTGTACAAAACAACATAACCCAATCCTCCAGTATTTAATTTTCTCTCCCTTGCCCAACATGATTCCCACCCCCGCCATAGCATCACTACTGTTTTGTTATCATTTCTAGACAATGTTAACCAACATTGTAATTCTGGACAACCAGTCTTAGCCATTTTATGGATCTCTCCAAGGCCTTTAGATTTATAGGTTCATAGGTGTCTACTAGGTTAATAAGTACTGGGACTTTGTTTAAGCCTAGCCATCTATCCCAAATCTCTGACAAGTTCTTGTACGCTAGATAAGTGTAAGCAGGGGTTTGGGAGATGCAACATTTACAAATAGGGGCCTGGGAGATGAACCATTTACAGCTGCCTGTGTCCATTAGAGACATAGGTGCCAAACCAAGGATGAATTTCCTGTTCCCCATCCAATTGTCCACGTTACACTTGAACATGCTTCACATGGATGGGGAGCATGTTCCAGAGAAGGGGTAGTCTCTGGATACTTACCTGTCTCTCCAGCAGGCCCTATTTATATCACAGGCAAGGTTTAGGTCTTTAGGATGAGTAATACTGCTACTGTTTATTTTGTAGATATGAAGGAGGTCAATCAGAGTGCGGCCTGGCAATGCCCGGTATGCCAGGCATAGAGCTCCCTTCAGCAGCCTGTAGAAAACAGAATACAAGGATAGGGCTTTGAGGTGGTCTACACAGGACATGTTACTTACTTACGCCCTGTATTCTTTTAGTGAGGAGCTTCTGTGGATGTTCCAGTTGTTGAATGTGTCTGGTTAGGTGCATACCAAAGGTGTCATTGTGCTCAGTGATAGATCTGATGAATGCTAAATTCAGTGGAACAATGACCTTCTTAGACCTAGATACTATACCTTTGTTTATATGTTGCATAACATAGAATGATTTCCTCACTGCTGTAGACAAGTGAAGGTCAAAGGCTAGATTACTGTCTGTGTATCTCCAAGTCCTTGACTACTTGGTTGACTCTTAGGAATGTGTTGTCAGTATGATAGTTACCAGAGGTGGATGACTTTTCATAGGGTACTATTATGCATTTCTTGGCATTTAGTTTTAGTCTATGTCTGGCCCGTCTGGAGAACATGAGTGGCAGTGGAGGATTCTGTGACTGCTCCAAATTTGCAAGCCCTTGACATTGTCTATGACTTCTGAGAAGTAAATGCCAAAAAGGAGCAGTCCCAGAACTGATCCCTGAGGGACTCTGCTTGTGATTGGCCTGTTTGTAGAGGTGCACTCCCCAGTTCAGTCTTCCTGTGTCCTGTATGTGAACCAGTTGGCTATTCACTGGGTAACATAAGGGTTTCTATCTAAATCTATATCTAACCACTTGAGTTTGTCAACAATGCTGTAGTGGTGTATTGTGTCAAATGCCTTGGCCAGATCAAGGCAGGCAGTGTGAACCATTTGCCATCATCCATTGCTTTGGTGACTTTCACAAAGAAGTCCACAAGGATGAGTAGGCATGATCTTCCCTTGATGAAACCAAATTGAGCTGGGTCCAGTGTCTGAAGGTTTCTATTCATATTAATGATCCTTTTCCATGATAATTCTTTCCGTGGTTTTGCATATGAGACTAATGATACTTATGGGTCTGTAGTTTACAGGGTCTGTAGATGGCCCACCTTTGTGCAAAGGGATGAGTATTGCTGTTCTCCATTTGTGAAGCATGAAGCATGTATGGAGACTACAGTTAAATAGCGATTCCAAATGCTGTTTAGAAGGCATCATAGAATATTGTCTGGCCCCACTGATGCACTGTTCTTGGTCTTAGAGAGAGCATGAGGATCTGTTTCCTACGGATAGCAGAGGAGGTTATATCTGACTGTGTTTTCTGAGTGAAAATTGAGGGAAAGAGAGGGGTAAAGTTAGAGGTGACTGCCTGCCAGTAGGTTTGTTTTATCTTCTGGCTCAGCATAGGTGGCTTCATTAACAGTTAGCTCTACACACAATTGTGTATTGCCTTTGAGGTTATGGACATAGCTGAAGAATGCCTTATGGTTGTCCTTGGCCTGGGAGACTAAGTTTACCTCAGATTTGGCTTTGGTAGATTTTATTTGCCACTGGGTTATTTGTTTAGTTTGATGAGACTGTTTTTTATCCTCCTGGGTGCTACACTTCCTAATGTATGTCATGTTTTTCTTCCTTCTGTTATAGAGCCTATTGATGTTGTGATTCTATGAGGGTGGCTTGTTTTTGAGTTATTTCTGTACTTATTTCTGGTGGGTACAGCTTCCTCTATACAGCTAATAACATGCGTGTATAGGATTTCTGTGAACAGTTCTGTATAGGCAGCAGTGTTGTCAGGGTTTATGAGGGCTAGAAATTTTGCCTGTTTTACCACTTAATGGTAGGAAGTTAGCCTTAGGGTAGTTCCTAAACATTCCAGGGTTAGCTGGGGTTCCAAGTTTTATTTTTACTTTTAAGGAGACCATTTTTTGGTCTGGCCTTACCAGAGAGGACATTACACTAAGGGGTGTGCAGCTCTCTCCCATATTAGTGAAGACCAGATCCCGTATGTTTGTGCCCCTGGTCAGCATATTGACAGTCGGGTCTAAGGAGTTTGTATTTACAAAATCCAGGAATGTCTGTGCTTACACATTTGGTGTTGTATATGATTTCCTCTAATAGTGAGGTAATTAAAGTCATCCATGAAGATGGTATTGGGTCAGATGGTAAGTATTTCCAGTAGGTTTCCTGGGTCATAGAGGGGGCCTTTAGCTTGCAAGGGAGTGGTATAGTATTTTGCCTGTGGTTATTGTGGATGTAGGGAAGCTCAAGTGCATCATCCTGTTTGACCAGCCTTGAGGTATGTTTTATTTTTGATGTAAAATTCAGACACCTCCATCTTTAGTCCATATCTGTGTAGTAGCTAGTGTAAATGTGTGGAAGAAATTATAGTGTTATGCTGCCGGTGTGCTGTCTGCAGCTTTAAAGCATGTCTCAGTGACTGCACAGACATCAGCATTCTGTAGGGTGAGGAGATCGTGCAGGGAGTGGAGTTTCTTGTTTAGACTCCAAACAGTGAGCAGTACTACTTCAGATTTTCTTGGTTTTGATTCACTATGTTGGAAGTACTTGCATTTTAACATTTCCTAAAAAATGTCATTATGGAGATGTCATTATTTTAGCTAATATTCAAAAGCCCAGAGAGGAGAAGTGCAGACCATCCCTGGCAAAGCAGTGTGGTCTGTTGCCTGTTTCTTTCTGTGCTGACAGATATTGCACCTCCTTAGAATGATAACAGAAACTAAGACAGTTTTTAATGTCAGCCATCTACTGTTCGTATTGTGGCATCATTCTTGGGGAAGGTAAATGCTACTCAATGCTAGGCTCATACCAGCCAGAGCTCCATGATGTCTCTTCATATAGTCTAGAGATGTATGTCTCAGGTCATTTACAACCAAGTGGACTATGATTGAGTCATACTGGTCCAGTGGTCCAGTGATTTGAGTGCTTGCGTAATGTGGGGTATCCTGTCCTCTGATAATTAACCGATTGTGACTTTCTCCTTACTCAGCCTGATGTGGGGATATCGGCGTGTCTCACAATGGAGTCTCCAATGACTTGAATGTTGGTTTGTGTGGTGGCTTGCCTTATGAGCTTAGAAGTAGAGGCTCTATGACATATGACTGTATGTGCTGATATAGGTGTCGATTTGAAGGAGTGCATTCAGGGCTGCTGATGGCATATTAGATAGATAGATAGATAGATAGATAGATAGATAGATAGATAGATAGATAGATAGATAGATAGATTAGTACTAAGCTAACTGCCCTTGTGAGCCATTTTAAGCCTAGCCAATTATCCCTTGTGAGACTCAAACCTTGCACCTTGTGTTTGTAAGGCAAACACCTTAACCATTAGGCCACCCTCCCTACCCTAGCATTTGTTATGTGTACTTCCTGTTAGAGGTTATTGGGGTTTAAGAAGGTTACAGTTAAGTGTCTCAGCATATGTGGGTCTGTGTGTCTGCTTTGTAGTGTCTGTGATGGGTAACAACCTGATTAACATTAGGAATGCTTACAACGTACTCCCACCCACTCTTAACTCTACCACTTCTCATCCCCCCTTTAACTTCCAACCTGTCTGTACCACTTTTATCTGATCCCTTATCAAAAAACTAAAACCAACCACCATTTCTGCTGACCTCTTTCCTGCAGAGTACCTACAAAAAGCTGCCAACGCCATAGCATTCCCCATCTCTATCCTAATCAGTAGAACACTAACTGATGGAACTATCCACTCAATCTGGAAAATATCCCACGTTATCCCACTCTACAAAGGTGGAAGTTCAACAGAACTGTCCAACTACAGACCCATTGCCATTCTCTCACCACTAGCCAAATTAATAGAGAAGAGCGTTCATAAGCAGCTTATGGATTATCATTCAGAACAGTCTGCTTGCCAACTCTCAGCATGGCTTTAGGCCATATCACAGCACCACCTCCGCCCTCCTTTCTTTTACAAATACCATATTCCAAAATAGGAACAACAACAAGCTATCTTCAGCTGTACTTCTAGACCTGTCAAAGGGTCCCTATCACGTAATCGAACTTCCAGAAGTTCGAACACCAGAAGGTCAAACTTGGAAGTTCGAAAGTTGAAAATGTCGAAGCCGCGGAAATCCAAATTCTTTCCCAGGGAAAAAATTTGGCTGGCCGTTTCTGTGGCTTCGACATTTTCTCCACTGTGGTGCAAAAGTTACAGAACGGGTTAAGGTAATTGTGCGATAGTGATGGACTTTAGGGTTAGGGTGTGGGTAAGGTAAGTGTGCGATAGTGACGGACTTTAGAGTTAGGGTATGGGTAAAATAGGGTAAGTGTGCGATAGTGGACCTTAGGGTTAGGTGGGTAAGGTAAGTATGCAATAGTGATGGACCTTAGGATTAGGGTGTGGATAAGGTAAGTGTGCGATAGTGAGGGACCTTAGGGTTAGGATTTGGGTTAAGGTTAGTGCATAGATAGTTGTGTATGTAAGGTTTAGTGTAGGTTTATAAGGTTTTCGGTGTGCTTGTGTTGTGTGTGTGTGTTTTTTGGAACAGTGAATTTTTTCCCTGGGAAAAAATTCGCTGTTCTAGAATTTCGATGTTATCACATTTTGATCTTCCAAGTTCGAACTTATGGTGTTTGAAATTTTGGAAGTATGATGATGTGATATAGACTCCCGTCAAAGGCCTTTGATATAGACAACCACAAATTACTAATCGATTCTCTAAAATCCATCTCCCTAGATAACCATGCTATTCAGTGGTTCCTATCCTATCTGAATGGCAGACAACAAACTGTATTATGGCAGGGCAAACTGTTCACCCTGCTGCCTCTCACCCTTGGTGTTCCTCAGGGCTCTATTCTAGGTTCTCACCCTTGGTGTCCCTCAGGGCTCTATTATAGGTCCTCACCCTTGGTGTCCCTCATGGCTCTATTCTAGGTCCTCACCCTTGGTGTCCCTCAGGGCTCTATTCTAGGTCCTCACCCTTTGTGTCCCTCAGGGCTCTATTCTAGGTCCTCACCCTTGGTGTCCCTCAGGGCTCTATTCTAGGTCTTCACCCTTGGTGTCCCTCAGGGCACTATTCTAGGTCCTCACCCTTGGTGTCCCTCAGGGCTCTATTCTAGGTCCTCACCCTTGGTGTCCCTCAGGGCTCTATTCTAGGTCCTCACCCTTGGTGTCCCTCAGGGCTCTATTCTAGGTCCTCACCCTTGGTGTCCCTCAGGGCTCTATTCTAGGTCCTCTATTCTTTTCTATCTTCATCATCAATCTTCATTCTGCCATCCTAGATGCAACCTGCATTCAATATGCAGATGATTCTACCCTGATCTGTATGACCTTTTCCCCTTTAGATCTGCAAACCTTAACACAAAACACATTTAACACAGTTGAAAATTGGCTCTCTAATCACCATCTGTTGTTAAATCCCAACAAAACTAAACTGCTCCTCTTTACCCCCACCAGTAGATCCACCCCATTTTCCTTCTCCATAACATCCAACAACGGTACCTCCATCTCTCCCAGATGACCATGCTAAGCTTTTAGGAGTAATAGTGGACAGTAATCTAAAATTTGATCTGCATATCAATAAAACTATAAAAACCATTAATAAGAAGCTTGGCTCATTATATAGAAGCAAACCTTTTCTAACTCCATTAGCTAGGACTGCAATCACCTGCTCACACCTACTCTCTACCCTTCTATTTACCTCCCCCATACTCTCCAATTTGAGCAAAACTGAACTTAGTAAGCTCTCTCACTGTTAAAGCCATATTGCCAGATTTGCCATAGGCTCAACATATAGGACACATCACTGTCAAAACCTCAGTCTTCTCGGTTGGCTAGAACTGCCTAGCCTAGTTCAATCAGCTTATAGTAGCACACAAAATTCTGTACCACCCTGAAAATACTCTGGCACTCAAAAATATCATAAAGCCATACAGTAATTCAAGGCAACTATGATCATCCAATAAACTGTTTGTCCAAACCCAGAAAGCCATTAACTCAGCCGGCGATTCCCTGTTTGTCAACATCGTTGGTAAAACTTGGAATTCACCTTACCCTCGAACCTTCTTTAAGTCTCTTCAAAAAAGGCCTCAAACAGTATTTTAAAGAGCACTGGCTTTGTCCCTGTACTAACCCTGATTAATCATTACTTATTCAATGCCTTATTTAAATTAATATTGTAAGCATCTTTTGCTCATAATAGCTTGCTGCAACCTGTTGTTTTGTATACTATTTCAGACTTTGTATATTGTGAGTACCTACTAGAGGGCTTTGTAAATATGTTTGACTCATGTCTGTTGTGTTCTATCTGTGTTATCTGGAGCTTTTCTCCCTGGGCCTCCACTGAAAATGGACATATATCCAGTCGGACTATTCCGGTCAACAAGTGTAAAATAAATAAATAGATAAATAAATGCTTTTATATGAGATCTTTGCCTGCATTGACATTGTGTAAATACATCTCTCACACACCATGTCAGTTTGTTTGAAAATTAACTGGCTGTCAGGAAACATGTGGCAATTTCTACATTGCCTCAAGATGACCATATCCACCAAGCTGGTAATGGACACAGTGGGAAAGTTCATATCCATGGCAACAGACCTTTTTTTATTGATTGAATGTCTGCAGTGAGAATGTAAAGTAATGTCAGCAGTATCTGGTTTGCAGCTCTGGAGGTGGTGGTTGTCACTGCAAACTAGTTGCCCTGTGTTCAACTAGGTATTGGTGGAATTTTAAGGGGGCTTTTACAGGAAAACGGTTACTCAAAGTGCCTGTGTCTATACAGAGCACTGCCAGACACTTGAGGAAATTACTAAAGTAGACCCTGACAATTTATAGATGAAGTGTTTAGGGTGCTATTCTGCAGTTAGGTTAGACAGCAGCTAATCAAGTAGTACTTAATGAAAATTTGCTTTGTCAAGAATGATGAATAGCTGGGATTCTCCTAATTAGGTTAATAGGTTGGTACTTGGCTATCGGCCCTAGGGCCTATACAAGCCTAGCCATATTTCCCTGGCTGTTTCTTCCCACAGTATTTACTTCCCTGGACCCCTGTCTAGCAGGGCGACTGACGTGATCCCCGGGGTGAATTTCCTATCTCCCATCCACTCATCAAGGTTCCTTTTGAAGAGGTCCAAAGAGGCACTCTGCTTGACATGTATGGGCAGTCTATTCCGGAGTCTGGGAGTCTCTGGGTCAGGAACCTATCCCTCCAGCATGTTTGTTCATTGTGATGACAAGATTTAGATCCTTGGAGCATGTGTCTCTGAGGGATTGGGATTTCCTTAAGTGTAGCATGTCCAACAGCTCTGGGTTTGATATGGCCTTGTATGTTAAGCAGAGATTGCCTCTGAGTAGATGATATGTGACAGAATATAGGTGGAGTTTTTTTAGATGGTCAGCATAGGGCATCTGCTTTAGGCCTGTGATTCTTTTAGTGAGATATTTTTGCGGCTTTTTCAGTTGTTGCAGATGTCTTGAGAGGTACATACCAAACGGGGCGCTGTAGTCTATAATGGGTCTAATGAGGGATGAGTACAGTGGGACAATGACCTCCTTTTTTCTGGATGAAAAGCCCTTAATGATGAGGTGTGCAACAGAGAAGGATTTCCTGACTGTTGTGGCGATGTGGTTATCGAAGGTTATTGGCTAATACCTGGCTACTACTACTACTGCTGGTCTCACTTCAGCTTCACACTGCTGGGATACAGTGGGATCAATACCAAGATGAGAAGCAGGTCACAGGCTCGTTGGTGATCACCATTCTTGCCCCAGATGATGTTGGGTTTGTAGGCTTGTTGTAGCCTTTTCTGGTAGATGCTTTGAATAGCAACCAGACCAATTAGGAATATCCCATACAGAAAGTCAATGCCTAGTCAGAGACAGTCAGGAATCAATGCCCTCTGTTCCTTCTTTCACCAGGAGCAAAATATAAGCACAAATTCTAGGTTGGCACATATGAAACAGTTATCAGGATATGTCCTATGTCCCTTCTCTCACCAGGAGCAAAGGAGAAGCACTAATCTCTAGATGACTGCTGACAGGCAGAATGTGTGCTCTCTAGTAATTGGTGGTTTTGGACCAGATGTTTTAGGTTTTAAAGGTAAGATGAAAAAAATGGGTTAATATCTTAAGAGCTGCAGCATAAGCAGTTAGATATGAAAGAGGGGGTAACTCAAGCTTTAGCAATCTAATGGGAAAACAACTAATTTTCAAAGAGAAGATAGCTTGGATCAGGTAGCACTTAGTATTCTAGCTCTGTGGAATGTAGTGGATTGGCTAGTAAAATGAAATAGCTGAAGGGTGTGACTTCACAAAATGATAATATTGTGCTTACTGACAATAGCCAATGAAAGAAGAAAGGGAAGAAAATACATGGTCAAATTAACATAACGGGTGGGCAGCTAGAGAGACAGTTGTGTTTAAAAAGTAAAACAGTGACAGGGTTGGAAGGTGAGGAAAATTTTAATTTCTGTGTGACTCACAAGAGACAGCTCTGGTCTCTTTCCTACTCAGGAGTGTTTTCCAGTGAGCCACCCAGGATTCAGGTGCTAGGGGCGCTGTCCCATCATTCAGAATGTAGGCGAGATAGGATCACATAACATCTTTTAGTTATGTACTCACCATAACTTCAGATGTTTGGGATCCATCTCCTACATTCTAATACCCACCCTCCTTCCCCCTGCCTTGGAGATCAGAAGAGATTGAACGGTTTTGAGTTCAACTGTTTTTATCTTGTTCCATCTGACGATGTTATATAAGCAGGGTATGCATGTGTGCATGTATGCGGACAAACTAGATCTGGGGGACTGGTAGTGGTGTATCCTGGGATATGGTAAGCTCAGCCAGTAAGAGACTTCGCTCTTTGGCATAAGCGTGCCGAGTCGGAGCCGAGGGATCGGCTCCGAACCCATCATTCAGAATGTAGGCGAGATGGATCCCAAACATCTGAAGTTATGGTGAGTACATAACTAAAAGTTTTTCTTCCTTCTGTTATAGAGCCTATTGATGTTGTGATTCTATGAGGGTGGCTTGTTTTTGAGTTATTTCTGTACTTATTTCTGGTGGGTACAGCTTCCTCTATACAGCTAATAACATGCGTGTATAGGATTTCTGTGAACAGTTCTGTATAGGCAGCAGTGTTGTCAGGGTTTATGAGGGCTAGAAATTTTGCCTGTTTTACCACTTAATGGTAGGAAGTTAGCCTTAGGGTAGTTCCTAAACATTCCAGGGTTAGCTGGGGTTCCAAGTTTTATTTTTACTTTTAAGGAGACCATTTTTTGGTCTGGCCTTACCAGAGAGGACATTACACTAAGGGGTGTGCAGCTCTCTCCCATATTAGTGAAGACCAGATCCCGTATGTTTGTGCCCCTGGTCAGCATATTGACAGTCGGGTCTAAGGAGTTTGTATTTACAAAATCCAGGAATGTCTGTGCTTACACATTTGGTGTTGTATATGATTTCCTCTAATAGTGAGGTAATTAAAGTCATCCATGAAGATGGTATTGGGTCAGATGGTAAGTATTTCCAGTAGGTTTCCTGGGTCATAGAGGGGGCCTTTAGCTTGCAAGGGAGTGGTATAGTATTTTGCCTGTGGTTATTGTGGATGTAGGGAAGCTCAAGTGCATCATCCTGTTTGACCAGCCTTGAGGTATGTTTTATTTTTGATGTAAAATTCAGACACCTCCACCTTTAGTCCATATCTGTGTAGTAGCTAGTGTAAATGTGTGGAAGAAATTAAAGTGTTATGCTGCCGGTGTGCTGTCTGCAGCTTTAAAGCATGTCTCAGTGACTGCACAGACATCAGCATTCTGTAGGGTGAGGAGATCGTGCAGGGAGTGGAGTTTCTTGTTTAGACTCCAAACAGTGAGCAGTACTACTTCAGATTTTCTTGGTTTTGATTCACTATGTTGGAAGTACTTGCATTTTAACATTTCCTAAAAAATGTCATTATGGAGATGTCATTATTTTAGCTAATATTCAAAAGCCCAGAGAGGAGAAGTGCAGACCATCCCTGGCAAAGCAGTGTGGTCTGTTGCCTGTTTCTTTCTGTGCTGACAGATATTGCACCTCCTTAGAATGATAACAGAAACTAAGACAGTTTTTAATGTCAGCCATCTACTGTTCGTATTGTGGCATCATTCTTGGGGAAGGTAAATGCTACTCAATGCTAGGCTCATACCAGCCAGAGCTCCATGATGTCTCTTCATATAGTCTAGAGATGTATGTCTCAGGTCATTTACAACCAAGTGGACTATGATTGAGTCATACTGGTCCAGTGGTCCAGTGATTTGAGTGCTTGCGTAATGTGGGGTATCCTGTCCTCTGATAATTAACCGATTGTGACTTTCTCCTTACTCAGCCTGATGTGGGGGATATCGGCGTGTCTCACAATGGAGTCTCCAATGACTTGAATGTTGGTTTGTGTGGTGGCTTGCCTTATGAGCTTAGAAGTAGAGGCTCTATGACATATGACTGTATGTGCTGATATAGGTGTCGGTTTGAAGGAGTGCATTCAGGGCTGCTGATGGCATATTAGATAGATAGATAGATAGATAGATAGATAGATAGATAGATAGATAGATAGATAGATAGATAGATTAGTACTAAGCTAACTGCCCTTGTGAGCCATTTTAAGCCTAGCCAATTATCCCTTGTGAGACTCAAACCTTGCACCTTGTGTTTGTAAGGCAAACACCTTAACCATTAGGCCACCCTCCCTACCCTAGCATTTGTTATGTGTACTTCCTGTTGGAGGTTATTGGGGTTTAAGAAGGTTACAGTTAAGTGTCTCAGCATATGTGGGTCTGTGTGTCTGCTTTGTAGTGTCTGTGATGGGTAACAACCTGATTAACATTAGGAATGCTTACAACGTACTCCCACCCACTCTTAACTCTACCACTTCTCATCCCCCCTTTAACTTCCAACCTGTCTCTACCACTTTTATCTGATCCCTTATCAAAAAACTAAAACCAACCACCATTTCTGCTGACCTCTTTCCTGCAGAGTACCTACAAAAAGCTGCCAACGCCATAGCATTCCCCATCTCTATCCTAATCAGTAGAACACTAACTGATGGAACTATCCACTCAATCTGGAAAATATCCCACGTTATCCCACTCTACAAAGGTGGAAGTTCAACAGAACTGTCCAACTACAGACCCATTGCCATTCTCTCACCACTAGCCAAATTAATGGAGAAGAGCGTTCATAAGCAGCTTATGGATTATCATTCAGAACAGTCTGCTTGCCAACTCTCAGCATGGCTTTAGGCCATATCACAGCACCACCTCCGCCCTCCTTTCTTTTACAAATACCATATTCCAAAATAGGAACAACAACAAGCTATCTTCAGCTGTACTTCTAGACCTGTCAAAGGGTCCCTATCACGTAATCGAACTTCCAGAAGTTCGAACACCAGAAGGTCAAACTTGGAAGTTCGAAAGTTGAAAATGTCGAAGCCGCGGAAATCCAAATTCTTTCCCAGGGAAAAAATTTGGCTGGCCGTTTCTGTGGCTTCGACATTTTCTCCACTGTGGTGCAAAAGTTACAGAACGGGTTAAGGTAATTGTGCGATAGTGATGGACTTTAGGGTTAGGGTGTGGGTAAGGTAAGTGTGCGATAGTGACGGACTTTAGAGTTAGGGTATGGGTAAGGTAAGTGTGCGATAGTGACGGACCTTAGGGTTAGGGTGCGGGTAAGGTAAGTATGCAATAGTGATGGACCTTAGGATTAGGGTGTGGATAAGGTAAGTGTGCGATAGTGAGGGACCTTAGGGTTAGGATTTGGGTTAAGGTTAGTGCATAGATAGTTGTGTATGTAAGGTTTAGTGTAGGTTTATAAGGTTTTCGGTGTGCTTGTGTTGTGTGTGTGTGTTTTTTGGAACAGTGAATTTTTTCCCTGGGAAAAAATTCGCTGTTCTGTAGTTTCGATGTTATCACATTTTGATCTTCCAAGTTCGAACTTATGGTGTTTGAAATTTTGGAAGTATGATGATGTGATATAGACTCCCGTCAAAGGCCTTTGATATAGACAACCACAAATTACTAATCGATTCTCTAAAATCCATCTCCCTAGATAACCATGCTATTCAGTGGTTCCTATCCTATCTGAATGGCAGACAACAGGCTGTATTATGGCAGGGCAAACTGTTCACCCTGCTGCCTCTCACCCTTGGTGTTCCTCAGGGCTCTATTCTAGGTTCTCACCCTTGGTGTCCCTCAGGGCTCTATTATAGGTCCTCACCCTTGGTGTCCCTCATGGCTCTATTCTAGGTCCTCACCCTTGGTGTCCCTCAGGGCTCTATTCTAGGTCCTCACCCTTTGTGTCCCTCAGGGCTCTATTCTAGGTCCTCACCCTTGGTGTCCCTCAGGGCTCTATTCTAGGTCTTCACCCTTGGTGTCCCTCAGGGCACTATTCTAGGTCCTCCCCCTTGGTGTCCCTCAGGGCTCTATTCTAGGTCCTCACCCTTGGTGTCCCTCAGGGCTCTATTCTAGGTCCTCACCCTTGGTGTCCCTCAGGGCTCTATTCTAGGTCCTCACCCTTGGTGTCCCTCAGGGCTCTATTCTAGGTCCTCTACTCTTTTCTATCTTCATCATCAATCTTCATTCTGCCATCCTTGATGCAACCTGCATTCAATATGCAGATGATTCTACCCTGATCTGTATGACCTTTTCCCCTTTAGATCTGCAAACCTTAACACAAAACACATTTAACACAGTTGAAAATTGGCTCTCTAATCACCATCTGTTGTTAAATCCCAACAAAACTAAACTGCTCCTCTTTACCCCCACCAGTAGATCCACCCCATTTTCCTTCTCCATAACATCCAACAACGGTACCTCCATCTCTCCCAGATGACCATGCTAAGCTTTTAGGAGTAATAGTGGACAGTAATCTAAAATTTGATCTGCATATCAATAAAACTATAAAAACCATTAATAAGAAGCTTGGCTCATTATATAGAAGCAAACCTTTTCTAACTCCATTAGCTAGGACTGCAATCACCTGCTCACACCTACTCTCTACCCTTCTATTTACCTCCCCCATACTCTCCAATTTGAGCAAAACTGAACTTAGTAAGCTCTCTCACTGTTAAAGCCATATTGCCAGATTTGCCATAGGCTCAACATATAGGACACATCACTGTCAAAACCTCAGTCTTCTCGGGTGGCTAGAACTGCCTAGCCTAGTTCAATCAGCTTATAGTAGCACACAAAATTCTGTACCACCCTGAAAATACTCTGGCACTCAAAAATATCATAAAGCCATACAGTAATTCAAGGCAACTATGATCATCCAATAAACTGTTTGTCCAAACCCAGAAAGCCATTAACTCAGCCGGCGATTCCCTGTTTGTCAACATCGTTGGTAAAACTTGGAATTCACCTTACCCTCGAACCTTCTTTAAGTCTCTTCAAAAAAGGCCTCAAACAGTATTTTAAAGAGCACTGGCTTTGTCCCTGTACTAACCCTGATTAATCATTACTTATTCAATGCCTTATTTAAATTAATATTGTAAGCATCTTTTGCTCATAATAGCTTGCTGCAACCTGTTGTTTTTGTATACTATTTCAGACTTTGTATATTGTGAGTACCTACTAGAGGGCTTTGTAAATATGTTTGACTCATGTCTGTTGTGTTCTATCTGTGTTATCTGGAGCTTTTCTCCCTGGGCCTCCACTGAAAATGGACATATATCCAGTCGGACTATTCCGGTCAACAAGTGTAAAATAAATAAATAGATAAATAAATGCTTTTATATGAGATCTTTGCCTGCATTGACATTGTGTAAATACATCTCTCACACACCATGTCAGTTTGTTTGAAAATTAACTGGCTGTCAGGAAACATGTGGCAATTTCTACATTGCCTCAAGATGACCATATCCACCAAGCTGGTAATGGACACAGTGGGAAAGTTCATATCCATGGCAACAGACCTTTTTTTATTGATTGAATGTCTGCAGTGAGAATGTAAAGTAATGTCAGCAGTATCTGGTTTGCAGCTCTGGAGGTGGTGGTTGTCACTGCAAACTAGTTGCCCTGTGTTCAACTAGGTATTGGTGGAATTTTAAGGGGGCTTTTACAGGAAAACGGTTACTCAAAGTGCCTGTGTCTATACAGAGCACTGCCAGACACTTGAGGGGAAATTACTAAAGTAGACCCTGACAATTTATAGATGAAGTGTTTAGGGTGCTATTCTGCAGTTAGGTTAGACAGCAGCTAATCAAGTAGTACTTAATGAAAATTTGCTTTGTCAAGAATGATGAATAGCTGGGATTCTCCTAATTAGGTTAATAGGTTGGTACTTGGCTATCGGCCCTAGGGCCTATACAAGCCTAGCCATATTTCCCTGGCTGTTTCTTCCCACAGTATTTACTTCCCTGGACCCCTGTCTAGCAGGGCGACTGACGTGATCCCCGGGGTGAATTTCCTATCTCCCATCCACTCATCAAGGTTCCTTTTGAAGAGGTCCAAAGAGGCACTCTGCTTGACATGTATGGGCAGTCTATTCCGGAGTCTGGGGAGTCTCTGGGTCAGGAACCTATCCCTCCAGCATGTTTTGTTCATTGTGATGACAAGATTTAGATCCTTGGAGCATGTGTCTCTGAGGGATTGGGATTTCCTTAAGTGTAGCATGTCCAACAGCTCTGGGTTTGATATGGCCTTGTATGTTAAGCAGAGATTGCCTCTGAGTAGACGATATGTGACAGAATATAGGTGGAGTTTTTTTAGATGGTCAGCATAGGGCATCTGCTTTAGGCCTGTGATTCTTTTAGTGAGATATTTTTGCGGCTTTTTCAGTTGTTGCAGATGTCTTGAGAGGTACATACCAAACGGGGCGCTGTAGTCTATAATGGGTCTAATGAGGGATGAGTACAGTGGGACAATGACCTCCTTTTTTCTGGATGAAAAGCCCTTAATGATGAGGTGTGCAACAGAGAAGGATTTCCTGACTGTTGTGGCGATGTGGTTATCGAAGGTTATTGGCTAATACCTGGCTACTACTACTACTGCTGGTCTCACTTCAGCTTCACACTGCTGGGATACAGTGGGATCAATACCAAGATGAGAACCAGGTCACAGGCTCGTTGGTGATCACCATTCTTGCCCCAGATGATGTTGGGTTTGTAGGCTTGTTGTAGCCTTTTCTGGTAGATGCTTTGAATAGCAACCAGACCAATTAGGAATATCCCATACAGAAAGTCAATGCCTAGTCAGAGACAGTCAGGAATCAATGCCCTCTGTTCCTTCTTTCACCAGGAGCAAAATATAAGCACAAATTCTAGGTTGGCACATATGAAACAGTTATCAGGATATGTCCCTATGTCCCTTCTCTCACCAGGAGCAAAGGAGAAGCACTAATCTCTAGATGACTGCTGACAGGCAGAATGTGTGCTCTCTAGTAATTGGTGGTTTTGGACCAGATGTTTTAGGTTTTAAAGGTAAGATGAAAAAAATGGGTTAATATCTTAAGAGCTGCAACATAAGCAGTTAGATATGAAAGAGGGGGTAACTCAAGCTTTAGCAATCTAATGGGAAAACAACTAATTTTCAAAGAGAAGATAGCTTGGATCAGGTAGCACTTAGTATTCTAGCTCTGTGGAATGTAGTGGATTGGCTAGTAAAATGAAATAGCTGAAGGGGTGTGACTTCACAAAATGATAATATTGTGCTTACTGACAATAGCCAATGAAAGAAGAAAGGGAAGAAAATACATGGTCAAATTAACATAACGGGTGGGCAGCTAGAGAGACAGTTGTGTTTAAAAGTAAAACAGTGACAGGGTTGGAAGGTGAGGAAAATTTTAATTTCTGTGTGACTCACAAGAGACAGCTCTGGTCTCTTTCCTAATTTGAAGATGCAGCTGTAAGCAGAAAACAAGTAAAATAAAGTGTAATGAAAATACACTACAGAATACAAAACAGAAGAAGGCAATGAAGCTAAACAAATTACAAGAAAAAAATATAAGAAAAGCAAACTAAACTTTCCCTCACAGCAGTCTATGGCAGTTTCTGAATGAGATTTGATAGTAAGGCCTTGAAATTTTTATTTTATCCCTTAAATACAAGATCCAGTGTTGTCTGTTTTCTTCTGTTGAAACCTATGGGTTTTTGGATTTGACGGGATCCGACCCTGGTATTGATCTCAAAGCTTATCAGAACCAGAGCTCTGGCTCCTTCCATACCCATAATTCCCTAGGCTTTACCTCAAATTCTCCGATATCATTTGCTGCTCAAAGGTTTCGGATGTGTGTAGAGCTCTTGGTTAAAATAGGACATTTTGAGTACATCTTTTCTGCTCCTGTCCTACTGTGAGAATTTGTTTCTCTCACTTTTGTAGTAGTTATACCTTAAAAACAATATTTTGAATATTGTTTGCTAGTCATTGTGGTCAATTAGTTGTTTTAGGCTAAATAGTTTAACCTAAGTTGAGGCCTTTGGTCTGTGTGTTACAAAAGTGTGTTTTTTAATAGTTCTTATAGACTTTTATAGTAGTTTATATTTAACATTAGAATTAGTATCTGTAAGCTTCCTTTTCTAGGACAATTTAAAATGTTGTAATTGACAGGATTTAAAAAGTTCTCACAGTATGTGCTCAAACTACTAGTGCGTGTCGCTTGTCTGGTCAGGATAAAACAGACGAACATTTGTGGGTTCAGTTCAAGCAGCTTAATTGCACACAAACACATCAGAAATTCGGCTTTGTAACTTAAACTTAAATAAACATAAACAGACTGACTACCACACTCATACATGTTAACGCTCTGGCTGTTCTCTCAAAATGTCACTGTTGCCTGCACGTGCTCAGTATTTATATGCATGTGCTACATCTGAAAATGCTTCTTAAAGGTACATACACACGCTCTGATCTAAATCCTCTCTCTTTGAAAAGCAGTCCTTATACGAAATGACAGTATGCAATGACATGCAATTTAGAGAAATTATCTTTTTAACATGCAGTTATACAAAACTTATTATTTGACATGCATTTATACAAAATCAGGCACATATAAAACAATCATGTCCAGGTTGTTTACACTAGGTCTAGAAATACGACCTGATCATGTAACATAAAAGTCAGAATTGGATCTAGCAACAGGGACTGTCTTCAAGGAATGTTCAACTTTGGGAACATCTGGGACATCATCAGGGATGGTAATGGATACTGTGACATGTTCCTCGGTACAAACATTGTCAGGGTTGCTCTGAGATCTAGACTCTGTATCACAGGTACAATGCTGCAATATCATTGCTGATACAGGAAGAAGATATCTGTGGTTTCTCCTGTATTCTATACCCTCAGATTCCACTAAGTAAGATCTCGACTCGGTACATATACCTCTCACTTGACCAGTTTGTTCAAAGACTTTCGCCACTGGAATCGTCACTGCCTCTCCTTCTTTTAACAGACAAAGAAATCTGCTGTTTTATCATAGCTGGACTTCTGAGAAGAACGCTTCTTAAAAAGTTGGACTTTGGCTGCTCTGTTGTTTTTAGTATTAGGCACCAATAAACTAGAACTGATAGGCAAGATTGTTTTGGTTTGCCTAGATAGAAGTCTCTGAGCAGGCGAGCTTAGTTGGTTGTCACGGGGGTATATTTCTGAGATTAAGTAAATTCAAGAAGATATCAGTATGGTCACGCTTTGACCTCTCCAGTAATTGCTTTGCATTCTGTACTGCACGTTCAGCAAGGCCATTTGACTGTGGATATTCAGGACTGCTAGTAACATGGATAAAGTCCCACTCTTTAGCAAATGTTTGAAACAGTTGACTGGTAAACTGAGAACCATTGTCAGAA
Source organism: Protopterus annectens (assembly GCF_019279795.1). NCBI lineage: Eukaryota > Metazoa > Chordata > Ceratodontiformes > Protopteridae > Protopterus > Protopterus annectens. The sequence continues at coordinate 90,131,412 of NC_056748.1, forward strand.
ATAACTTTGTGGACTATCATGGACTGAGAAATGACGTTTCATCTCAGTAATAACAGCACTGGGTGTTAGGTTAGGTAGCAAATCGATCTCAAACCAGTTCAAATAAGAGTTTACCAACACTAAGTAATGTTGACTGTTCCACTCAAATATGTCAGTTGCTACTGTTGACCAAGGTAGTTCAGGAATTTGGCTTAGCTGAAGTGGCTCTTTTTGCAAATGTGGCTTAGTACTGTTGCACACTGAACAAGAATACAGCACTTCATCAATGTCTTTTGCTAGAGAAGGCCAAAATATTAGTCCTCTCATCCTTCTTTTGGTAGAATCTGAACCTGGGTGGCCACGATGCAAAATCTGAATGTATTCACATTGTAAGGAAGTAAGAACAACAACTTTTGGAGCTGTGAAAATTATACTATCTTCCATCAGCATCTCATCTCTATATGGCAAATAAGGTTGCACTTCTGGCAGTATACAAGATTGCTTTGATGGCCATCCTACACTGATGAAGTGGTTGAGCTTTTGCAAAATTGGATCAGTGTTTTTATGATCTCTTACCTCATCAAGTCTCGTCATTGAAAAATTACACACTTCCATGACATCAAAATCAAAATTCTCTGCATCAAGCTGTTCCATGGTATTTTTGGGTGATCTGGATAAGGTATCAGCCAGATAAAGAAGTTTACCTTTTGTATAGATCATATTGAAATTGTACTTTTGCAATCTGAGCATCATTCTTTGTAGCCTTGCTGGAGTGGAATGCATAGGCTTCTTTAAAATAGTGACTAGAGGTTAATGTTCAGTTTCTGTCTGGATAGCTCAGCCATAAATATAATCATGGAACTTCAAACATGTAAACACAATTCCCACAAGTTCCTTCTCAGTTTGAGCATACTGCATCTCAGTTTGGGTAAGAGTTATAGATGCATAGGCAGCAGGTTTGCACTCTTGAAGAATAACTGCACCATGACCTAACTTTGAAGCATCACAAGAAAGAACTACTGGTTTGTGGACATCATAGTATCTCAATGTAGGCGGGTTAGCAGTTTGCTGCTGGAGGTTATCAAAAGCTCTCTGGTGTTGTTCTAACCATGACCATGCAACATTTTTATGTGTCACCTCTCTTAAAGTTGCAGATAACTCACTAAAGTGAGGGATAAATTTGCCCAAATAGTTAGCCATACCAAGAAAACACTGTAGAGCTTGGGCATTGTCTGGAGCTAGAATCTCAAGAATGGCTGCTTGTTTAGAAGGATCTGGTTGTAAGCCTGTACTGGTAAATAAATTACCTACATAAGTAACTTCTGGTAGTCTGAATTTGTACTTTAGAGGATTGAGCTTTAAATCTACTTCACATGCTCTGTCCAGAACTTTCCTGAGGTTTCTGTCATGCTCTGCTTCACCATTACCTTCAACCAGTAAATCATCAACTATTATTGCACACTGGTAGCCTGAAAGATTTGCTCCATTGTACTCTGAAAGACTTCACTGGCAGAATTTATTTCAAAAGACATCCTGAGGAATCTATACCTACCAAATGGGGTACTGAATGTAATCAGTAGTGAAGATCTGCGATCAAGCATTTCTTGCCAAAATTAACTCTTTGCATCTAAGACAGAAAAAACAGTGGCATTTGGTTTGAGTGTTGCAATTTCCTTGACTGTATCCATAGGATGATGAGGTCTTTTTAATGCCTTGTTCAAGTCTCTTGGGTCAATGCATATTCTGATTTCATCTGAATTTTTCTTATGAGCAGCAGCCATGGAAGACACCCACTCAGTTGGTTCTTTGACTAGACAGATCACACCTTGCTGCACCATTTTGTCTAACTGGACCTTGACTTTGTCCTGTATAGCTATTGGAACTCTTCTTGCTGGTCTGACCACTGGACTGACCTCTGGGTCTGCTTTCAACTGGAAGTTTGCCTAACTTGTCGTCGAAAACATCAGCATACTCTGGGAAAATAGTGTCACTGAAGCTGGAATTGGGACATGTGCTTACATGACGTACTTCTTTGCTAAAAGAAAGCAGTTTCATTCTTAAACTGTCTTAATGACTGCACGGGTCTTCGGACTACATAAAATTGCAAACTGTAACTGTTCCCAGCCGGATAACATGAAAGCATGACCGAGCCTTCAGTTTGAATATGACCAAATTAAATTGCTCACCAGCTCTCTCTTTAGCAAATATTTCTGCTGACATTACATTACACTTTGAACCAGTGTCTACTTTGAGCTCCATGGGCTTACCATTGATCAGTACAGTACAAAATACTTTATTCTTTACCAGTAAATCTACTGCATTAACCTTTTCACTGACCATTGATACACCATCTACATAGAAAGTAGGGATGCAGCTTTCTATATGATCAACTTCCTTTTTTTGAGTGACCTTTCTTAATAACTGAATGAGGCTTGCTTGATTTAAAATCTTTTGAAAATGATTCCATTTTTTACACTTGTAGCATTGCTGACCAAATGCTAAACACTTTTTTCTTTTAGACTCATAGTTGGCACCACAATTACGACAGTTAACAATAAGACTTGACTTGAGTTTTGCTGACTCACTGTTATACTGTACTGAGCATACCCTTTTTACTGAGCTAATATTGGAACTTGCTAGAAAGCTACAGGGTCTCCCTGCCAGACCTGCAAGGGTTGTAGCTGCCATGTGCCTAGGCCTGTTTCTGCTTGCCAAGTGTTGCATACTGTCTATGTTTGCTGAAGAGGCTGCTGAAAGCATGTTTTTATCACTTGTAAGCATAATTGTGTGCCTTTCTGTGAGCTCATGGATTTGACAAATCTCTGTGGTTTTGCTTAATTTTAAATTGCTGTCATGAAGCAAAATCTTTGTCACTGCAGTACTAATAACACCACACACAAGCCTGTCCTTTATTAACTCATCTTTCAAGTCACCAAACTGCACATTTTGGCTTTATTTCTCAATTCAGTGATATAAGCTGCAAAAGTTTCTCCTGGATTTTGGTCTCTTGTATAAAATAAGTGTCTCTCTAATGTAACATTTGTCTGGGGGTTGCACTTTTTTCTAAATTTATGTTTTAAGCACTCAGGGTCATCCCTTAATTCAGCCGGTACCACAATATGGTGGTTTTCCCCCTCTCCTGCATATATTTATGGTGCATACACAAATGAACACTCTCTTTCAATAGCCAGCTAAGTTAAGCCAAATGAATGCCCTCTTACATGAGTCTTTGTCAGAAAAAGCTGTTTGTATGAAAATATTGTATCCCTGCTTGAATACTGTCCAGTTCTCTGCTATATTATGATCAAACACAAGTGGACCTGGTCTGCGAAATGCCTCTGCCTTCTCAACACACAGTAGTGAAGGTGCTTGAAATCATGTATGAACATATACACAAATATATATGCCAGAACTTTGTGCCAGTGCTCATAATTATGCCCTGTAGCACAACAAACTCTTTGAAATAACTGCACTTTGTCAGATAAGTCATCATAGTACAAGAACACTCTTAAATCACTGTACTTTATGAAACCACTTCTTATTCGTGTAAGAAATACGTGGAAATGACTGTACTTTGCGAATAAACTGCACACACTGGAAAGGCACAAGAACCTTTCAAAATGGCTGTACTTTGCAAAATAACTCTGTACCATGTAACAAACACTCTGAAATGGTGCCACTCTGCAAATAAATGCACACAGCACAAGAAACATTCCGAGATGGCTGTACTTTGACTGCACTTTGCAATGTAACTGTATTTGCACACAGCAAACTCTTTGAAATAATTGCACCATAATAAATCACAGACTCTGCAAACACTTTGTACACTCTGAGATACTTCGAACAACTCTAGTTATGCTTTGAATGGCTTCGGCTAATGCTAAATAGTAGCTCTGATGTTGTTAATCTTCTTTCCATTCATCACTGATCGGTTCGGTTCTGAGCCCTCGGAACCGAGTCGGCCTAATACCAAGCTCGCGCCAGCCAAAAACTCTCGAGCTAAGCTTCTACCCATAGTGCCCTTCTCCCTGTTACCTCAGATCTCGTTTGCCTCATAGCCATAAAGCCGCATTTCAGACGAGCTCTCAGCTAAGTGAAAACTTTTTGATATCTCTCAGGATATTTTGTATTTTTTCCTTTCACTTGTGGTTTATATTGATATTTCTATAATCTTGCAACTATATTTAGACCTTTCACTCCTGTTTCTACCCATTTGGTAAACCTTTTAAGTAGCATTGGTGGTATGGCTTTTTCTCCCTACCCTTGTGGTATTTCTTGAATGCCAACATTGGTATTTCTTCTCTTTTTCCCTTTTTAACTAACTAGTTGTGTGTTTTTTGACATGTCCGTAGTTTTAGTGTATACTTAGATAGTTTTAGACTTAGAGATAATAGAGTTTGAAATTTTTCTCTAGTATTCTACCTGGATTGTTGTATGCAAATTTCATAGGTTCATAGGTTCATACTAGGCTATCTGCCCTAGGGCATTTATAAGCCTAGCCAGAGTGTGTTTGGCTTTCGCCACCCATTTTAAATTAATTTTGCTATGCCTTTTTTTGAGGTTAGTATACTGTGCCTCTGTCTAACAGTGACAAAGAAGTGATAGCCGGGGTAAACCTACGATCTCCCATCCACTCATCAAGATTCCTCTTGAAGAGAGTCAGTGTGGGACTCTGCCTAACCTGGACTGGGATTTTATTCCAGAGTGAAGGGAGCCTCTGGGTTATGAATCTGTCCCTCCAGCATGTCCTATTTATTTCAGTGCTGAGGTTCAAGTCTCTCGAGCACGTAGCTCGATGGGATTTGGATTTTCTGAGGTGCAGCATGTCCATTAATTCTGGGTTGGACATGGCTTTATACATCAGGCACAGATCGCCTCTGAGCAGGCGGTATGCCACTGAGTAGAGCTGGAGTTTCTTTAACCGGGCAGCATATGGCATCTGTTTGAGCCCTTTGATCCTCTTGGTGAGGTACTTTTGGGGTCTTTCCAGTTGCTGCAGGTGTCTGGTAAGGTACATCCCAAAAGGGGCATTGTACTCAATTATGGGCCTGATGAGGGATGAGTAAAGAGGCACGATGACCTCCCTGATCTAGATGTGAATCCCTTCATGATTAGGTGGGCTATATAAAATGTTTTTCTAACCACTTTGGCCACGTGGTTGTCAAATGAGAGATTGCTATCAACTTGGGTCCCCAGGTCCCTAATGACTTCTTCTGTACTTAATGGATTACCACCTATGTGGTAATTTGTGGGCACTTTGTTTTTGCCAAAGGGGATGACTATACACTTTAGGGCGTTTAGCTTGAGGCCATGGCTCTGGCACCAGTTGTTTGTTTCTATGAGGCCCTTTTGGAGGATGCTTGTGTCGGCTGGAGAGTTGATTATGGCGCCCAGTTTGCAGTCATCTGCGAACTTGGTCAGCCACAGTCCTTCCGTGTTGGCCTGTACCCCGAGAAATATATACCGAACAAGAGAGGTCCCAGGACTGAGCCTTGTGGGATGCCACTTGTAACTGGTTTGGAGTCTGACATGGCTCCAGCAATTCTAACCATGTGGGTTCTGTCCTTGAGCCAGTTTGCAACCTATCTAGTGACATAGGGGTTTATATTTAAGCTGGTGAGCTTATCTATAATGCCCGAGTGGGGTATTGTATCGAAGGCTTTTGCGAGGTCCAGGTAGGCTGTGTGGACCACCTTCCCTCGTCAATGGCCTTGGTGACTGTTTCAAAGAAATCGACCAGGTTTAAGAGGCAGGATCTGCCCTTAACAAAGCCAAACTGGGTAGGATCCAGTGTCTGTAGGTCCCCAATATCTTTATTTATGAGGTCCACGATGATCCTTTCCATAGCTTTGCAGACCAAGCTAGTCAGGCTTATGGGGCGATAGTTTCCAGGATCCGTTGAGGCACCACCTTTGTGGAGAGGGACCACTGTTGCTGTACACCACTCTTTGGGTACATATCCTGTAGTAAGGCTAAGATTGAACAGTAGTTTTATGTTTGGGTTTAGCTCTTCTTGGAGTTCATGTAGGACGCAGCCGGGACACCATCTGGTCCCATTGATGCTGTGTTTTTGCTTTGGAGAGGGTGGCTCTTACCTGAGCATCTGAGATGTCAGGGGCAGCACTCTGTTGGGATAGATATTTGCCCTTTTGGTGGGGAGAGGGAGAAGTTTGCACTGAACCTGTCAGCTAGGATGTTGGCAATGTCTGTGGGCTCGGTGTATTTTTGTCATTTTGGACTAATTCTGAGCATATCTGGGAATTCCCACCCAGGTTCCTAACATAACTAAAGAAAGCCTTGTGATTATCCTTAGTGTCCTGTGCAATTTTTCTCTCGAAGCTGGCCTTAGACGATTTTATGAGTGCCCGTAGTTTTTTGCTAATACTGATCAGAGATGCCTTCCCCTTTTGGGATTTTGCTCTATCATGTAGTAGCTTCCGCCTTCTATTGTATAGTTTGTTTATGGCTGGGGTCCACCAGACAGGACGCCTGCCTTTGGAGGATTGGGTCTTGGCTTTATTTGGGATTGCATGATCCATGCATTCCTGAAGGTGTTCATAGAATGCGTTTATAAAGGATTCTGCGGTCTGGGCCGTATTTTCCACAGGCCCGGGGGCTTTGAAGGATTTCGCCTCGGTTTTGAGGCGTGTGAAATTTGCTTTAGAGAAGTTTTTCACTGTGGTTTTCTGGGCAGGGGTGGGGTCGGGATGTGAATATCCAGTGAGATTAGTTTATGGTCTGATCTTACCAGTGAGGGATACACTTCTGGTCTGGAGCATAGTGTCCCCATGTTGGTGATGATCAGGTCCAGTATGTTTTCCCTCTTGTGGGAGTGGTAACAAGTTGTTCCATAGCATTTGAGTTTATAAATTCTAGGAACCTTTGGGCTAGGGTGTTGGAGCTAGAGTAATGCTCCCAGTCTATGTTTGGGTAGTTGAAGTCGCCCAATATAATGGTGTTTGGAGAGACCTTCATATTTTCCAGTATTCTCAGGAAGGCCAAGTGGGGTTCCTGTGTTTGGGAGGGTGGTCTGTAGCAGGCTATAAACTGGAAGGCAGTTTTACCCACAGTTAGTTGCACATGGATAGTCTCTGATGCTTCGTGCTGTGCCACCAACCTGGAGGTGTGGGTATCTTTGACGAATATTGATACTCCCTCCTTTTGTGGTTCGGTCCAAGTTTTGGGGCGAAAAGCATGGTATGAGGTATAACCTGGTAGTGCTGGGGTGCTCTCGGAGCCTTGAACCAGGTTTCTGTTACTGCACAGATATCGATGTTCTCCATGCTAAGGAGAGTTTCGAAAAGTGCATCTTGAGGTTTAGACTTCTGGCGTTGAGTAGCATTACTCTTAGTTTCTTATCCCTTGTGATACCTATGGAGGTGGGTTTGTCTTTTGAGCCTTGCCTAAAAAAGGCACTATGGGGTAGCAAGAGCCTTTGCCAATATCCGAAAGCCCAGGGTGACAGGTGCAAGCCGTCCCTAGCTAAGCATCGTGGCTTGTCGAGCATGTCATCCCAGGCTGACAGGCATTGGATCCCCTTTGAATGACACCAACACTTAAGCCAATTGTTGAAATTGATCATCTTGTCTTCATATTGTGGCATCATTCTTGGTGAGGGTAAGATGCTACTCAAGGTCAGGGTCATACCGGCCTGGGCTACATGCTCAGAGAGCTCCTCTATGTCTCTTTTCATGTAGTCCAGGGAGGTGCGTCTCAGGTCATTCACACCAGCATGGACAATGACTGAGTCATATTTGTACTTGCCTTGGAGTGACCTGAGTGCTTGTGTTATGTGGCGGATCCTAGCGCCCGACAGGCAGCTCACCGTGACCCTCTCCTTGTTCAGCCTGGTGAGCGGGACGCCAGTGTGCCTGACGATAGAGTCACCTATTACAAGTGTATCAGGTGTGTTGTTTAGCCTTAAGGGCTGTGACTGTTCGCACACTGGCTTTGTGAGTTATGTGTTGCACGTGTTTTGTTTTGGGGTAGCGGTTGCTTGGGTGTCTGCTTTGGAGGTCTCTGCTGCTTAGGCAGATTTTATTTAGAGCCTCGAGTATGTTTTGTGTGTTTATGTGTTTGGTTTGTTGTCGTGGTAGGTCTATGTGAGACTGGAATTGTAGTGAGTGTGGTTTCCTTCTCCTCCTGACTGGTTACGCCAGTACTGAGTTGAGAGAGCTTAGCCTCCAGTTTGGCTATATGGTTGCATCTCTCACATGTGTTGGAATTTGTTGGGAGGAGGACAGGGTTGTCTGTGTACATGAGGCAGTTGTAACATTGCCTCAAGATTCCCAGATTCACCTGCTGGACCGGAGAGGAGATTGACAACTGACCTTTGGACATGCTAGAATAGTATTGGGAATTCCTTTATAATTGAAAAAAAGGGCCAATGGGGAACAAGGTACTCAAGGGGAGTTTGTGAGGGTGTAGTGCTTTTAATTTTTTAGAGCTGACTTATATAATTGCTTTAGTGAGCAAGTGCCAGGTAACTTAAATGCAATGTTTTACAGGTAACTTAAATGCAAAAACGACAAACAGTAATTTTCTTACAAGTGAAACAAGGAAATAAGTACAGTAAGCAATGCAGATATCACTAGAGATCCACAGAAGTGCTAAAAGGCCGCGTTTTAGGTGGAATTAGCGTTTCAGGGAAATAAACAAACAGCAAGCATACAAATAAAGCTAGATTCAGCAGGCCTGGATCTAGTCTATGCTACAGCAAACAAGGTGTACCAATTTCAGTAAGAAACAGAATATGCAGGCACTATAAGCCTTTAACCAGAAATTCCCTGCTCAGAAAGGCAGAGTCCAGCCTCTCCTCCCACAAGAGTGCAGACCGCAATCCTTCTTAACGTAAAATAACTGGCCTGAAGCCCAAGTGCTTAAACCAGAACTAATACACTTTTAGAATAACAGACACTGAGCTCTCAATCAGCAGTTCCTAACTTAGAAGGATGTAAGCTACCTGTCCTGCCACCACAGTGCAGGCCACAAACCTTCCTAATGTAAAACAACTGGTCTGAAGCCCAAGTGCTTAATCCAAAAGACTTAGAAATGATAGCTACACTTTAATCAAGTTACTACCAGCAGTAATAAATACAACTGAATACTTTAAAGAATGCCTGGATTAGTGCTCAAGTTATACAAACAAAGCTAGATTCAGCAGGTCTGGATCTAGTTTATGCTACAGCAAACGAGGTGTACCAATTTCAGTAAGAAGCAGTTCAAATATGCAGGCACTATAAGCTTTAACCAGAAATTCCCAGCTCAGAAGGACAGAGTCCAGCCTCTCCTCCCACAAGAGTGCAGAACACGAACCCTCTTAATGTAAAATAACTGGCCTCAAGCCCAAGTGCTTAAACCAGAATTAATACACTTTTAGAATAACAGACACTGAGCCCTCAATCAGCAGTTCCCAACTTAGAAGGATGTAAGCTACCTGTTCTGCCACTACAGTGCAGACCACAAACCTTCCTAATGTAAAACTGGTCTGAAGCCCAGGTGCTTAAACTAAAAGGCTTACAATGAGTTACACCAAGCAGTAATAAATACAATTGAGTACTTTTAAGATGACGCAAGAGCAAAATAAAGTAAGAAAAAACACAAATACAGTAAAAGCAGATAATTTTTTTTTGGAAAGAGAGAAAGGAGTAGCAGAAACTAAGCTGATTGGCCTTCTCAAATGCTCTCCCTGTACTGGGTAGAATGAGGTAATGACACTAGACTGGGAGGAGGGTCCCAGATCAAATTTACAATAGGGGCGGGCAACTTCAAAGCCACCAACTATAAAAACACTATACCAACAAGGAGGAAGGGTGGGAAACAAACTGCAGAAATGTTACTCCCAGCTGAAAAGCAGCAGTGAGCCTTTAAATGAAAGTTTTAAACAGCTAAAGGAGCCACTAGAAAAAAGAGTTTAACTGCAACAAGTTATCATAAACAAACAACCCAACAGATGCTTAATAAGAGTGGACAATTTCCAGTTAATACCTCACACACAGTGAAACTAGCTAGAAAAAATACACAGTACACAAAGTGCTATAAACAACAAAGAAATAAAGAACAAAATAAACAAAAAACAGGATACTTAATGTTATATATTGTAGCTCCGAGTTTGCTGAGTGTCCTTCCTTCGATAAGCTCACTGTAAAAATGATGACTGATAAAAAGAGCACATCGGGTTTTAAACAGTGTGCTTCCTGTAAGTGTAAACTTCCTAATAGAGACTCCCATAATGATTGTGTTTATTGTTTGGGGGTGCCCCATCTTTCAGTGCAACCCCCTGTGTGATTTGTCAAGGTTTCAGTCAGCACACCTTGAACGAATGCAAGAATAAGTTGATTCTAAAAGACCTACTTAAGTAGCCCTTTTCAGAGACCCTTTCTATGACTGAGGTCTCATCCCCTCCATTCAAAGATAAGAAAAGGTCCCACTCAGTTCCCTCTTCACCATCTGGTGACCAGGGCAAATCTGTAAAGCATAAAGTGCCAAAGCTATCTTCAGAGCATAAGTCTGCCTCGTCGGCACCAACCTCTTCCACTCCAGCTTTGGCTGTTCCTATGTTGGCGCCAGTTTCGGCTTTGATACTGTCTCCAGCACTGACTATCGACCTCACAATGACTACTATGACTTTGGCACCGAGTGCCACTTCTGCAGAGTGCATGCCTTCGATGCCTATCTCTGCAGTTATGACTGAACCTTCTGTGTCAGCTCCGAGCGCCCCTTCGGCACTGAGCCCTTTTATGGTCCTGATAACTACAATTTTGACCACACTGCTTCTGGTCTCCAAACTTGGGACATTGGTGCCAGTAGATTCCACACCACAGAACCGATACTCTCCATCTACAGACCCATTTCTGGGGCAGGTGTACAGTCTGTTCTTAGAACGACCTGACTCCCCATCAGGCAGATGTGGTGTGTCTTGTGGACCAGCTCAGCTGTTGACAGCCAGGGGGATACCCACCCCTTCTAGGACCCATCTTCCTGCAGGACTTAGGTTGACTTCTCCATGGACTCCATCCTACTCTACTCCTTTGACCATACCAGTTCCAAAGCCTTCTGCTCCGACGTCCTTTTCGGAACCCCCCCATCTCGGTGCCTGTAGTGGACCTCACTGGGTCTCTGGGATTGTCCCTTTGGCATTTGGTCCTGCTGAACCAGGCCTTCCTCAACCCTGTGATTGGGCTGCAGGCTCCTCAGTTCGTGGCATGGTTCCAAGTGTTTCTACTGTTCCTTCCTCAGTGCCAGGATTCCTGTCTGCACCGATCCTGCTTGAGGCTCCATCCTCGGGAACAGGTTCAACGAAGCGGGGTGTGACTCTGGTTCTGAGGTTGTCCTTCTCAGTTCCGAGCTCCCATCCTTCTTTGGGCGGACCTGATTTCTGAGCTATGGAGAGGGTACTTGCTTATGGAAGCATTCCACCAACGTCGGAACCCCAGACTTCTCCCCCTGAGCTACAGCTGTCACAGGCCACCTCCCTGGTACATCCGGCAGGAAAGTCGCAGGACCCTCCATTGCAGGGTGCCCCCTCTTCCGAGTCCTCCTCAGAAGTCTCCACTGAGGAGCCCCCACAGAAGAGATCTTGCAAGAGGAAGCATGTAGACTCTCCTGAAGAATCTCTAACAGAGGACATGGATTTCAATGATCGTGAAGGGTACCCATGGTCACTAACTGAGGATGTCTCCTTTGGAGACATCCTTGAAATGTTGAAACAGAGGGGTGACTGGAAGCTCACTAATCCTTCTTCCGAGGAGTCCATGTTTCTGCAGGCTTTCCATGCCCAGCCATCTAACTCTTGGGTGACCCCAGCTGCAGATGAGCTAGTACAACTCATGGTGAAGCACGCTTGGAAGAACCCTGATTCTGATGAGTCAATCCCTTGGAGATCTGACAAAATACTCTCCCCCCCCAAGGAAAACCCACATTGGTCCAGATGTTTACTAGTCGATGTTATAGAGGTGGCGGCGGCCACGAAAAAAGATTTCGCCAAAGAGAGTCATACTGTTCACCCACCCAACAGAGAGTCCTGGGCCATGGACAGATTAGGGAAGCGAGTCTTTGCTTGAGCAACTTTGCCATATGGTCCTTTAATTAGTTGGCAATTTTACAAGGCTCCAAAGAGACTTGGTTTCCGAACTCTCTGGAAAACTCGCAGGACAGGTGTCTGATGAGGGAAGGGATAAAACTGCCTTGCAGCTCGCAGCCCTGGAATTTGTCCATGAGGTTGCTCTCACATGCAACTGAAGAGGTGGCTAGAGCTGCAGGTTCAGGCATAGTTATGAGACACCATGCCTGGATGCACCTGTGTGACTTTGTGGACTCTTTCAAGTCTTCCTTCCTGGATGCTCCCATCGAAGCATCTTCCCTTTTTGGCCCCAAGGTGAAGGACGCTCTGACCAGGTGTGAGCAAGACGGTAAGACCCTATCTGCCGTAGGACTACATTTTTCCAATCCTCAACGTTCCTTTTCCAGGACCCAGAGGAGTGGAAAAATGTGGCACAAAAAAATCTCAGGGTCCTTGCCATACCACACATGGTGATGATACCCCCAGGGGCAAAGGGGGTAACAATTCTGGAACACGCCCCTACCAAGGCAGAGGGGGTCACATAATCAGGGACCCAGGGATTCTTTTTCTGGGCAACCTTATCAGCACTCCTGAAGAGCGGCCCAATTGTTTTCCTCTGGAAGCAGTTGGAGGTTGTTTCTTTCTGCATCAAGCTGCCTGGCATTCAATAACCACCGATCGCTGGGTGCAGAAGATCATAACCAGAGGTTATACCATTCCCCTCATCACTTATCCAAACGAAACTTTGTGATGTTCCACCCCGCAAAAGGGAAGAAGCAGCTGCAGAAATAAAAAAGCTGTATCAAAAAAAGAGTCATCCAATTAGTCTCACCAGACTCGTGCGCATCCGGATTTTACTCAAGATTCTTTTTGGTGCCAAAAAAGACAGAGGACTGGAGACCCATTCTGGATCTCAACAATTTGAGCAAGTCTGTTGCCCAAACCAAATGGTCACAGTTCAATCCATTCTCCCTTTTCTAATGGAAGGCAATTGGATTTGCTTGATAGACCTCTGAGATACGTATTACCACATCAAAATGGATAAACACTCCAGGAGTCTGCTTCGCTTTCAGCTAGGAGCCAATCATTACGAGTTTTGTGCCCTGTTCTTTGGACTCTCCACAGCCCCCAGAGTGTTCACAAAGTGCATGGCAATGGTGACAGATCACTTGAGACTGCAAGGATTCCAGGTGTTTCCATATTTGGACGATTGGCTCCTTACCACCCTCACTAAACATCTTCTGGTAACAGCCCTGCAATACACTCTTTCCCTGGTGAAACTTTTGGGGATAACTGTAAACTGGGAGAAATCCAATCTTGCTCCAGTCCAGAACATTGACTTCATTGGAGTAGTCTTCGACATCAGCTCTTGTCTGGTGTCGCTCCCAGCTCACAGACTTCAGAGATTGAGGCTCCAGTTCCAAGTGATACTCTGTCAAAGCAAAGTCTCAGCAAGAGAGGTTCTTCAGATTTTAGGATACATGGCACCTTCCATACCAATAGTGCCTCTTGTGAAACTGCATATGCAAATACTTCAGTGGCTTCTACTCTCTCAATGGTTTCCAAATTACCACCTTCTATGCTTTCAAATTCAGATAACAAATTCTAGCAAGCAGAACCTTCTTTGGTGGATGAAGCCAGACACAGAACTTTGCAGCTGCCCATTCCAGCCCCCACAACCCAAAGCCATTGTGACCATGGATGCTTCCCTGATAGGGTGGGGGGCATTTCCAGGGAAAAACAGTCCAAGGTGCATGGTGCACGTTGGAGGTCAAGCTGCATATCAGCGTTCTAGAACTGAGAGCTGTGCTGTTAGTGTTGCAAGCATTCTAACCTGTTCTTCCTTCTGGAACGATTGCAATTCAGTCAGACAACATGTCAGTAGTCTGGTATATCAACAAGCAATTAGGAACCAAGACCTATCCCCTGTTTCGAGAGGCCATGAGAATTTGGCAGTGGGCGATAACTTCCAACCGCTTTCTGATAGCAACGCATATCCCCGGGATTTCCAACATGATTGCAGGCAAGCTGAGCAGATGTATTCTCCTGCCTCATGAGTGGTCCCTCAATCCCGACATAGCAGCATAAATTTTCAGCCATTGGGGCCAGCCTTGCTGTGACCTATTTTCCTCCCCGTCCAACAGCAAATGTAGCAGCTATTTTGCACTATTCCCCCCAAAGGGGGAGTCCTTGAGGGATGCTATGATTCACGATTGGCCCATGGGACTGCTATATGCCTATCCACCCATTCCTCTGATACCCCAATTCATAAAGAAAGCTATTTGGTTGAAATGCAAAGTGATCCTCATAGCCCCCTTTTGGCCTCAATAAGTTTGGTTCCCCTTCTTGCGGCCTTATCTGTTAAGTCGACCGTAGATTATGGACCCTCTTCCAAACCTAATTTCTCATCCCCAAGGGTTGTGTCACCCAAACCTGTCCAGTCTCAAGCTGACAGCCTGATTTCTCCATTTCCATTAATCGCCAGGCAGGATGACCTCACCTCAACTGTTCATGACATTATTCTGGCCTCTCATAAACCATCCACCAAAAGACTATATCTAGACAAATGGAAAAGGTTCTCTATTTGGTCAAAGAAAAAGATGCTAGATCCGTACTCAGCTCTAGTCACAGCAGTTTTACAATACTTATCTAAATTCATCAAGGATGGAACCGCAGCTTCTACTATATGAATACATCTAGCAGCTATCTCAAACTATCATAATAGGTTGGATGATTCTCCTCTCATCTCGCTTAGGTTATGCAAAACATTTCTCAAAGGGGTTTCCCATATAAGGCCTCCAATCAGACAACCTATAGAGTCATGGAACCTCATGTTAGTCCCGCAGTCTTTAACTCAACCTCCATTTGAGCCTGCAGTGAAGTTTGACCTCAAATTCTTGTCGTGGATATCCCTTTTCCACGTAGCCATCACATCAGCCAGATGAATTTCTGAGCTCCAGGCATTATGCACCAAAAGGCCCTATCTAATCTTCCACAAGGACAGATTATCACTCCGGACAAATCCATCTTTCCTCCCCAAAGTTGTTTTGGACTTTTCCATCAATCAGACTATTGATTTGCCAGTATTTTTCCCAAATTTTTCTAATAAAGGGGAATACTGTCTACATTCCTTGAATGTGCACAGACAATTGAGATTTTATTTAGACAGAACCAAAGCAATACGTAAAACTGACCAACTTTTTATTTTCTTCTCTGGGCCTACGATGGGAAATTCTGTCTCCAAGGTCACATTATCTAAATGGTTAAGGGACTGCATACACTACATTTATTCACTTGCAAAAGAACCCATGCCACAGAATGTTAAAGCCCATTCTAGTAGATGTATGGCAATGTCTGTAGCCTTCCATTCCAGAGCTTCTATGGATGATATCTGTGCAGCAGCCACTTGGGCTAAACCCCACACTTTTATCAATCATTACAAATTGGATGTGGTACCACAATATGGTGGTTTTCCCCCTCTCCTGCATATATTTCTGGTGCATACACAAATAAATGGTCTCTTTCAGTAGCTTCTTATCCAGCTAAGTTAAGCCAAATGAATGTCCTCTTACATGTGTCTTTGTCCGAAAAAGCTACTTGTATGAAAATATCTTATCCCTGCATGAATACTGTCCAGTTCTCTGCTATATTATGATTAAACACAAGTGGACCTGGTCTGCAAAATGCCTCTGCCTTCTCAACACACAGTAGTGAAGGTGCTTGAAATCATGCACAAACATATACACAAATATATATGCCAGAACTTTGTGCCAGTGCTCATAATTATGCCCTGTAGCACAGCAAACTCTTTGAAATAACTGCACTTTGTCAAATAAGTCACCATAGTACAAGAACACTCTGAAATCACTGTACTTTATAAAACCACTTCTCATCAGTGTAATAAATATGTGGAAATGACTGTACTTTGCTAATAAACAGTATCCAATGGAAAAGCACAAGAACCTTTCAAAATGGCTGTACTTTGCAAAATAACTGTACAGTGTAACAAACACTCTGAAATGGTGGTGCTCTGCGAATAAATGCACACAGCACAAGAAACTTATCGAAGTGGATGTACTTTGACTGCACTTTGCAATATAACTGTATTTGCACACAGCAAACTGTGTGAAATAATTGCACTGTAATAATCTGCAAACACTTTGCACACTCCGAGATAATTCGAACAACTCTAGTTATGCTGTGAATGGCTTTGGCCAATGCAAAATAGTAGTTTGTGCCCAAACATAGTCTTTTACTAAAAACCATGCAGTCGCCTTGCTCTTTAAGCTTATTTTGCCCTTTTATTGTACTTGTTATGCCCTTTTAATCTCGTATCATGCTCATTATAGTTTTCTTGTGCGCATTTTACTCTAAACATGCTTGTTATGCAAACCAAGGGTAATTCAGAGCCGCATATGAATAGTTTTGTCAAATATAGTGGTTTCAAACATTTCATTTAATTAATAATGTGGTTTGTGCCTTTTGATTGCTTAATAATACGTTTTGTGCTACTCATTAAATTAATAATGTGTTTTGTGCCTTATAAATGTGCCATTTCATTTTCTTTGCCAAATAAATCATTTGTGCAGTTTTCTTTACCTGTAGCTTGTTTCTGCCCCTTTTTCATTTGTCTAAGCTCCGTTTCACTCATCCTGCTTAGTCTGCTTTCACCTTCAAATCTGCACCTCATTTCTTGCAGAAGTTGCTCTTCTAATCCTGGTTCTGACACCATCGCTAGTCTGGTCAGGATAAAGCAGAGGAAAATTTGTGGGTTCAGTTCAATTAGCTATTTTACATGCAAACACATCAAAAATAAGGCTTTGCAACTTAAACTTAAATAAACTTATAAACAGACTGACTACCACACTCATACATGTTAATTCTCTGGCTGTTCTGTCAAAAATGGCACTGCTGCCTGCACATGCTCAGTATTTATATGCAAGTGCTACATCTGGAAATGCTTCTTAAAGGTACATACACATGCTCTGATGTACACTGCGGGACCTGCACTCCATGTGTGTATATTGTCTCAGTGCCACTCGCCATGACATCGATTGCCAGTACTGCACAGCATTCACTGCAATGTCCCCCCAAACCAGACGGGAAAAACTAGTTTTAAAGAGGCTCCTTCCCTCATAGACAGGGACTTCTCCATCATCTGCTTAACCTTCTAAAAAAGAGAAATCCAAAACAAGGATAAAGAGAAGAGGTACAAATAATGGAGGAAATCTCCATCAAATTTTCAAAGGAAAACTCTCCAGAGCCAACCACTTCTGTTAGCCCTGACCTCAAGGTACCTAAGAAGATCTGATCTGACACCTTCTCAAGTCCATTCTCCTTCACCTCAAATGAGTTAATCACTGGGAACAGTTTGCTCTAGACTCCAGCCTCCCATTCACCAAGAGAGACAGTCTTCTCATCCTTCCTCACTAGCATCATCCACTTGATTGTCAAGTAGCCTGACAGAACTTGATGTTGGCAGATGATAAGGAAATTTCTAAGAACATGGATACAGCTTGGGGTTATACAGGTGCAGTCCCCTGGGAAAGTACCGAGTGCTGGCCAACTCATCCCTCCTTTACAAGAATCTGCACCGACCTGACCCTTGGGTTCAGTTTTAATGGAGTCAGTTGGAACCGTAGCACCTTTGCAGCCAGAGTTTCTTCTGTCTTCGACACCAACTGTTTCACAATCTCTGTTGACTCTGATGCCATACTATCAAAACGAGACTTGGAGCTGAAGCTTTGGAGCTGAGTTTCAAGGGAGCATTAATCCTTACGCTGATGGCTTTATATTAAGCTTCTGTGCTAACTGCCAGACACTAATCCTGTGCACTGACAGATTATGCCAGCTATGACCGTATGTCTTGTCAGAGAAAGGAAACTGATATAAAAGGCCAGACATTTGCAAATAAGTCCTTCAGACACGGAGTATGGGGCATGCCATGTTTACAATGAGGAATGTCCTTCAGCCACTGAGTGTGGGCATGTCATGTTTACAGTGAAAAATGAACTTCAAAACTAGGCAAAATGGTGGCAACTGAGATTCTTGTAGTTTCCTAATTCACAATGCTTCATGTACAAACATTGATCTGTGAGTTATGCTACACTCTCCTGAAAGAAAACTCAGAGCAAGAAGAACCATTAACAAGTCGGAGGTTCAAAACAGTCTTATGCAGAAAGAGGCTGAATAATCCTCATGCAGCTGTTCAAAGGAGTGGCAGTCTCTCCCAGAATTATAGTGTTTGACGTGCATATATATATTACTCTTTATATTTAATGCATGTATTGGCAAAGTTCATGAATCTCTATGCTTGAGAATTAGTGGTGGTGTCAGTTTCCCAGTATATAGTTGGATCATTTACATAAGCTAAGAAAATGGTATTGGGTTTAATACTGAGTGATTATAGTTCTTGTAGATATACATTGTAGGCACTGAAAATCAAAAACAAAAATGAAAAATGAAGTGGGCTGCAGTCCTGTGACCCCTTCTGATGTCCACAGCCTCAGAACAAGTTTTGCATTGTAGATAAAATGGTGTGTTGTAGGAGACAGACCCACTTAATTGTGCAGTTTCCATCTGTGGTTATAGTTTAAGAATTGGACTGCATAACCATTGTGGGATGATTTAGTAATGTCCTTCTCATTCTCTCACACCTGTCTATTAACCTGAAATGTAATTCTGTGGAATGTAAGGATTTCCAGGAAATATATATTCTGTTTTATATATATATATATATATATATATATATATATATATATATAATAATTTTCTTGTATGTTATAGTTAACATCGGTTGTTTTGCCTTGTTTGTTATACTGTATTATATGACATCTTGTAAGATTTGTTAACTGTGGAGCTTTCCCCCCAGTACTCCTCTGAAAAGGGGTCTGTCATGGCCCATTTAGACTTTCCTGTAAACAAATGCAAATAATTAAATAAACAATTAAAAATAAGTAAATAAATTCACTGAAAATGCAAAACAGTAAACTTAAAGGGTGGGGGTAAAGTGGAAGGCAAGCCCCCTCCTTTGCCATCAGTCTGAGGTTTTTTCCTGCCTGTCACTTCCTCTTACCTTTGAGGTTTTACAGCCTAGGGACAAATTTTGCATTTTCAATGAAGTACTCCATCGCAGGAGTTGGGCTTCCATAATTTTTTCATATCCCGTTTATGGTTATAGGGCAAGTACTCAAGTTCACCTTTAGTGATGAGACATTTCACTGAAGATCTAAAATAACAACAACAAAAATAAACTTAAAATGGTTGTTAGTATTATATGTTCTGTAGTCTGTTGTTTATACCCCATCTGGAATATTTTATGCTACTAAGAACTGATTTAATCACGATGGGACAAAGACAATATAAAGGAAGGGAACAAAAATGGTGCATATTCTTCATCAGTTGATGTGTAAGGAATGAATACTAAAGCTTAATAGATACCATCCTGAAGAAATGAGGCAAAGAAGGGATATAGTGGGAGCATTTAAGTATTAGAAACAAATCTACAGAGTCAACGAGACAGATATATGAGAACCAAAGGTACAATCTGAAAATTCAAGGTGGAAGGCTGTTGAGAAATTTGAGGAAATATTTTTCTACAGAAACTGTGGTAGATGATTCAGGTAGCCTGCCAAAACAGGAGGCTACATTAGAAAGAGTGACAGAATTAAAATGTATGGCACCTGCACTAACCGATTTATATATCAGGTGGGGAAAATGCGCTGTTAAAGGACTGGACAGTCTCTATGGGGTCCTTATTTACTATCACAGTCTATGTTTTTCTGATCTTAAATCTGTGGCTGGAACTGTGCTAGGCAGACTTTTACCAGAATTATTAGCCCTGTTCCAATTCGCAAGTGAAGACAATCCATATATTGTTTGCCTTCTGTAATTTCTGTGATACTGATAAACAGCTGCCCAGATTATAACAGGAAGCCCCGTAGCTCATTGTGAAAGATTTAATGGGCTCACAGCAGGTTTTGTAGTTGTTGTGATTTCAGCTTGGCTATACCACTGATAATGCTTTGTCACATCTGAAGCATTTTTTAAGGCTGACTATGTCATCTGGCTAGAAAGATTCTGATTACGCATTTGTCTTCTGTGACAGAATGCTCCTCTTAACAGAGTAAGTTACCACATATTCATACTGGAAAAGGCAGAGTAAAGTCTCTGATGGAATGCCTGACTTGTCCTCTTCTTATGAATGAGATATCTGGTAGCTTTTGACAGGGAAAATTATTTTGTGGGATACCTTTATTGGCTTTTCAGCTTCGATAGAAAAAAAAGGTATAATAAGAATCAAGAAAATGCAAAACACATTGTTTTGAGTAAGATAGTGTAGTATTTTCTAGTTCATTCTCACCATGGAGTCTGAGTATAATATTTATGACATCTATTTCACAGAGATTGCCTGGGGTCAAAAGAAAGCATCTAGCAAATATTAATTTACTTGTGTTCTATAAAGCCAGGTAGCATGTAATTAGAACTTGAATGATAACATTTGCCTTTCACGGACGAATAGTTCCTTTGAAAAGAAATTGCAGTTGCAAAAGGGTGAAATATTGGGTAGATTTTAAATGCCAATATTGTTGCAATTACTGAATGACCTAGAAACTGCAAATGATCTAGGTAGACTAACAGTACAACACTCACTTGCACTGCTTGCTACCAGAGCATGCTGAAATATTTTTCATTCATGATATTTGACCTGAAAATGAGATGGTGCTCGGTCTGTTCGTTTGTTTTACTTCCTCAAAGCAGTTTTCTAATACAACAAAAATTAAACTGTCTGATAGGCAGTGGCTTTGTTGTTTCACAGTAGTTTCTTTATGAATTTGCTTATTTGCTAACTTAATCCTAGTAATGGAATGTATGTGTGCGTATACAGTATTTAACTGAAGTCCTTGTTTTGCCTTTGTGCTGTAATAAACAAGACGCTCTCATTGTCTCTGATTAATCATGGGTTATCCATGGATTCTTAGAGACCTGCATTGGACAGGAGTGGAAGCAGTCCTATTGCATTTGGCAGTTAGCTTTCTCTGCATTTAATTTCACTGAGCCATGCACTGACACAGAAGCATAGGGATTCTGATATCAAAGATCACTGTCATTTTGTGATATTTTGGTATTTAATATTTTTATATTATTTGTTGTAGTAACGCTAACATTTTCATGTAATCATGGCAACATCCAGTGCACATGAAGTTAGTTATTCTATTCAAGTATTCATGAAACAGTTTAGTACTCAAACCTCGCATACCACTGTCACCCCCTGCAGTTTCTGTAAACCCCCACGATCCACACATCCACTATTACTTCATGATCCATACACTGTCTGCCTCAGATCCCCTCCACTAATACAACGGACCCACACCTTTCCAGTCTTCCCTAATTGCTTCTAAAAACATGCCTAATTCCTTATTCAGCACATTACCCCAGTATTCTCCCTAGCTAACCTTCCTTTTCCCCGTTTTTTGTGCTTTCTCCACATTCACCCAATGCATTTCATAACTCAGAACCTTCCTGTGCTTCAGGGTTTTTTTATGCTGCCTTTTAATCTGACAAAACTGCCACAGGATAATCTCTGACCGCTCTTTTTCCCGTATCAGAGCTTCCTGACCTTACTGCAGTTCAGCATGAGCAAGTTATCTGCTGCAGATCCCCAACACCTTCAGAGATTATCCCCCCACATTATTGCCATTTTTATAAGTCTGACTAGGGTACTATACCAATGAGGTCAGTCCAGATTAGATGTATTTGTTTCAGCTGTCAACACATAGTGCTCGCATCACTCACAAACTCATCTCTTCTGTACTCTTTGTCCTTTCTAATGTACCTGTCCCATAATCTAGCCCCCTATTTAATTTGCATTTTGATCCCCAGTTTTATATATACATACATATATAGGTATACTTCAACATATCTAAAACCCATAACATCTAATTTCATAGCACTGAGACCAGAACATCTAAAACCTAAAACATCTAAAACCCATAACATTGAATTTCATAACATCTAACAATACAAATCACATGAAAATAACATCCCCTCCACATATAATGACAACAAACTACCAAACACACTTTTTACTACATTTCTGCAGTGGGGCAAGCACCCCCCCCCCATAAATTAAATATACCAACTCCAAGATCGCACTACGGTGGGAAAAAGTTAATTTCCTAATCCCACTATATCAAGCCCCCCTGTGGAAACATAGTAAAAAGTGTGTTTGGTAGTTTGTTGTCGTTATATGTGGAGGGGATGTTATTTTCACGTGATTTGTAGTGTTAGATGTTATGAAATTCGATGTTATGGGTTTTAGATGTTTTGAGTATTAGATGTTCTGGTGTCAATGTTATGAAATTAGATGTTATAGGTTTTAGATGTTTTGAAGGGGACCCGTATACGTGTGTGTGTGTGTGTGTGTGTGTGTGTGTGTGTGTGTGTGTGTGTGTGTGTGTGTGTGTGTATATATATATATATATATATATATATATATATATATATATATATATCTACATATACATATATATATATATATATATATATATATATATATATGGGTCTACTTCATTTGCTCGAAAGACTATTTGACCTAAATCCATTTGATCGAAATTTCATTTGACTAAAAACCAGTATTCAAGGAATATAAGAGGGATTTGCCCTCCTCCCCAATGTTGTGCGACCCTGGAGTTGGTATATATGGTTAGGAGGGGTGTGTGGGGGGGGCGTAAACAACCAAACACACTTTAGCGACAGTGCTTTTCACCGAAAAAGCACTTTCGTGAAAGTGTGCTCGGCCATTTCACTTTTGGTGAAACTGTCGTTCGATAAACAGTATGGATCCCATAGATATATATATATATGTGTGTGTGTGTGTGTGTGTGTGTGTGTGTGTATATACATATATATATATATATATATATATATATATATATATATATATATATATATGTATATATATTTATTTTATTTTATATTTGTTGACCGGGATTGTCCGACTGAGATGAAGAGCCCTTTTTCAGCAGACGCTCGTGTAGAAAAGCTCCAACATATACAATTTTCATTATAAATTAGCATTAAACAACAATGTTACAGGATTATTACAAGGCATTAAGTAGCAATGTAATGTTATACCGTGTCAATAATCAAGAGTATAGTATAACTATTTCAAGATGTATAAACAGAAATATGTCATTAAGATGAGTATAGTGTTTGGGGTAAGTGGTTACAAAAACCCAGTTTTATCATAATGTAATTGCATGAAGGCAAGACAATTACAATAGAATGTTTCTCTGAGGCTATTTGCTTAATAGATTTTAGAAGACAGTAGAAAGAGTAGTCAAGGAAGATTAGAGAGAGCTAGTGTGAAGAGTGAGTTAAGGGCAGAAAGTAGATTAAGGTATGAGAAGTAGGGGATGTTTAAGGAGGGAGAGTGCAGTGGCAGGACCAGTGGCTTTTAAAGTGCTCTTTGGTGGCTGTCTTAAATTGTTTAGGATGTGTAAGGGTCCTGATTTCTAGTGGGAGCCTATTCCAAACAATATTAGGGTGATAGCTGTACATGTTGCGTCCAAATTTAGACTTGAGTTTGTAGATTTGTAGTAGGTCTTGGTTAAAGCTTCGGAGAGGTCTAGAGGGAGAATAATGGGTGATGAGAGGGGATAGTGCTGGGCAGTAGGAAGGCAGGTATAGGACAGAATGGATGATCTGGAGCTGAGAGAGAAGAAGCTGGTGGGGTAATTCAAGCCAATTTAGGTGTTTTAGATAGAGACAGTGATGGGATTTGTAGGTTTGTTGGGCAGCAAATCTAGCTACCTTGTAGTAGGTAGATTTGAGTTTGGTCAGGGGTGCTGAGTTAAGATTTGTGAGAATTTGAGAATTGTACTTTAGACTGGGTAGAAGGTAGGTGAGAGAGAGTAATCTTGGCTTCAGAAGTAATAAATTTCTTGTATGTATGTATATGATCTCCAGTCCACCTTTCCAGCATTTTCCCATCCTTTCGATAGCATTAAAATACCCCTTTTACCATTTCCTCTTATCCCCTGATGACTTTCCCGTATTTTATCCATTCTCTGTTCCCAACCTATATTCCTTCCTGAATGTCTCAAATCCCATAATCCTATCCCCTTTTTAATCCTCTGCTATTATTTCTCTAATGTATTTTATGCCCTTCTACACTCCAAATCCGTTACTCTTTTTTTTTCTTGCTCACATTTCCATTTCTCTGTAAGGATTCTTCTCTTTTACCATTATTTGTCTATCTTCTATTATGATGTGCCGTCCAAATCACTTTTGGTGACACTGCCTTACAACAGCTTCCTCTGTCCTTTACCACCACCACATCACCCACCTCATCCATATTATATCCTCTTTCAGTTTCTTATTCTTCACCGGTTGACAAACAACTGCTGTATTTATGTACTTTTCAAGGTCAGGGGCTGACAATCACCTTCTGCTCTTGCTCCTGCAATTCCCCCCACCCCATTGTTTTACCCCCTTGACTTTATCAGTTAACATTTGAACTTTGAAGGGCTGGGAGGGTGGCCTAATGGTTAAGGTGTTTGCCTTACAAACACAAGGTGCAAGGTTTGAGTCTCACAAGGGATAATTGGCTAGGCTTAAAATGGCTCGCAAGGGCAGTTAGCTTAATTTGAATCTATGAACCTATGAACCTATGAACCTTTCGTAATAGCTTCCTACTTGCTCTCATTGACAGATTCTTCCCTAATTAAACAAAACTAGGGACTGCCATTATGTATATACATTCCTCTTACCAATTAGTGACACGTCTCTCAGTCCACCTATCATTGCCTTCACTCTCCCAGTTATCTCATCCACATTAACCTTGTTCCCGCCTCAAACTAGATCTCACCCTGAGAATTTGTTTCTTTGTCTGCTGACCATCAAGCCATTCCCAAATCAGGCATAGTCCATTTGTTCTTCCATACATGGAACTATACCTCAGTATAGAATGGGGGAAAGAGCCATTGAGGGAGCCCCCTCAAAGTATATGCATAGTCGACCCTCTTCAGAGGGATTGTGGCAGTTTACTTCTCTTTTGCAGTTCTCCACCCACTCCCAGATGGCCGCACCTTTCCATCTCCAACAGCACCAGCAAATACTCAGCAGCTAATTAAGATCAAATTATCTGTGACGCAGGCAAGGTTTAATCCTTCTAGTCTACTGACTCTGGCATGTGCTCCAAATATTTGTTGTCTTGTACAACATCTGGTAAACCTATACCTCACTGCTATTTTCTACACTTGAAGCAGTTACTAATTTTATTCTGTGGTACCTTCAGTCAGCTTTATACTAAAACTGTTTTGATCTTCATAGGTCCATAGGTAGGTACTAGGCTATTGGCCCTCGGCCAAAAAGTTCCCTGACTTTCACCATGCAAGAAAGTTATTTTCCTGCGCCCCTGTCTAGCAGAGCCACAGAAGTGATCCCCGGGGTGAATTTCCTGTTTCCCATCCAACTGTCGAGATTTTTCCTAAAGAGGGTTAATGAGAAGCTTTGCTTGACATGAATGAGTAGTCTGTTCCAGAGCATGAGAAGTCTCTGGGACAGGAATCTATCCCTCCAGAATGCTCTGTTTATGGTGGTGGCAAGATTTAGGTCCTTGGAGCGTGTGGCTTGGAGGGATTGGATTTTCTTTAAGTGTAGCATGTCCAACAGATCTGAGTCTGACATGGCTTTGTATGTTAGGCAGAGGTTGTCTCTGAGTAGGCGATAAGCGACGGAGTAGAGCTGGAGTTTTTTTATTCGGTCTGCGTATGGCATCTGTTTGAGGCCGGTAATTCTCTTAGTGAGGCAATTCTTTGGCCTTTCTAGTTGTTACAGATGTCTTGCAAGGTACATGCCAATTGGGGCATTGTACTATATAATGGTTCTGATGATGGATGAGTAGAGAGGAACAATGACCTCTTTTTCTGGAGGTGAACCCTTTTGTGATGAGGTGTGCCACGTAGAAGGATTTCCTGATTACTGAGGTGATGTGATTATCAAAGGAGAGACTACTGTCCACCTGTGTCCCAAGGTCTCTTATCACACTTTCTGTGTTTAGTAGGCTACTGCCTATGTGGTAGTTCATGGGTACAGTGTTTTTTCCAAAGGGAATGACAATGCACTTCTTGGCATTGAGCTTGAGGCCATGACTTTGACACCAAGCATCAATCTCTGTGAGCCCCCTTTGTAGAATGTCCACATCATTAGGCGATTCTGTTATGGCACCAAGTTTGCAGTCGTCTGCGAACTTCATTAGCCAAAGACCTGTTGTATTAGCCTGGACTTCTGAGAAGTAGATGCCAAACAGGAGAGGACCCAGGACTGAGCCCTTTGGTACTCCACTTGTCACTGGTCTGAAGTTGGATTTGAAGTTGGCTACTTTCACTGTGTGGGTTCTGTCAGTGAGCCATTTGGCCACCCATCTTGTGACATAGGGATTTATGCCCAGTCTAGTGAGTTTATCTATAATTCCAGAGTGGGGGATGGTGTCAAAAGCCTTGGCGATGTCAAGATAGGCTGTATGCACTACCTTACCCTTGTCCACAACTCTGGTGACTGCTTCAAAGAAGTCAGTCAGGTTTAGTACACTTGACCTACATTTTACAAACCCAAACTGAGTGGGATCCAGAGTTTGGAGGTTACCTATGTCCTTGTTTATAAGCTCCAAGATGATATGTTCCATGGCCTTGCAGACCATGCTCGTCAGCGTAATGGGGCGGTTGTTCCTGGGGTCCGTGGTGGTGCCCCCTTTGTGGAGTGGGATAACCATCGCTGTGCGCCATTCAGTAGGCACAAAGCCTGAAGTGAGGCTATGATTGAACATGTTACTTAGGTGGGAAGCCAGTTCACTCTGTAGTTCGTGCATAGTGCAGCCTGGGATGTTGTCAGGTCTCATGGATGCTGTGTTCTTGGCTTTGGAGAGTGCGGTCTTTACTTGTGCAGCCGTGATTACAGGGGATTTGCATTCTTCCGGTATAGTGATGGGTCCTTTGGGGGCTGAGGGGGGTGAAGTTTGCATTGAACCTATCTGTCAGGATGTTGGCAATATCAGTTGGTTCTGTATATCTAGTGCCATTGTGCTGTAGCTCAGAGCAGATCTGAGTGTTGCTATTGAGATTCTTCACATAGCTGTAGAATGCTTTGTGGTTGCCTTTAGAATCAGTTGTGATTTTATTTTCGTAATTAGCTTTGGAGGATTTTATGAGGGATCTCAGCTTCTTACTGAGGCTGACCAGGGAGTTGCTGCAATCAGGGGATTTTACTCTTTTTTGCAACAGCTTCTTTCTTCTGTTGTAGAGTTTGTTTATGGCAGGGGACCACCAGATTGACTTCCTTTTTTTAGAGAATAGCATCTTGGTTCTGTTAGGGATGGCACGATCCATGCACTCGTGTATGTGCTTATACAGTGCATTTGTATAGGATTCAGCAGTCATACCTCTATTTTCCATCTGTATGGGTATCGTGAAGCATGCCACTTCTGTGTTAAGATGCATGAAGTTGGCTTTGGAGAAGTTTTTTACGGTGGTTTCCTTAATAGGGTTTGGGGGCGGGATATTGTTGTCTAGGGTGATTAGCTTGTGTTTGGATCTGACCAGTGAGGAGTTGACCTCTGACGTGGAACATGGGTTGCCCATATTGGTAATGACCAGGTCCAGGATATTGCTGCCCATGGTGGGGGTATGGACAAGTTGATCCAGGGTGTTGGAATTTAAGAATTCCAGAAAGCATTGAGCAAAAGAGTTAGTACATGAGTAGTTTTTCCAGTTGATGGTGGGGTAGTTGAAATTGCCCATTATTAGGGTATTGGGCTGTACCTTAATATTAGTCGGTATATCAAGAAATGAGGAGTGGGCATCCTGGGGCATGGCAGGGGATCTGTAACAAGCTACAACCTGGATTGCAGTCTTGCCCAGTGTTAGTTGCACTTGAATAATTTCGGATGCATTATGTTGAGCAACTAGCCTGGAGGTGCGGATATCCTTAATGAATGTGGACACGCCTCCTCCTTTAGTGTTTCGATCCAGGTTAGGTGGCCGAAAGGAGTGGTATGAGTTATAGCCTGGTAATGCAGGGGTGCTCTCTGGAGCCTTGAACTAGGTCTCCATCACTGCACAGATGTCGACGTTCTCCATTTTAAGGAGTGCCTTGAGTGAGTGCATTTTGAGGTTTAGACTTCTAGCATTGAGTAGTATTACCCTCAGATTTTGCTTGCTTATACCTGCTACAGTGACGAGTTTGTCGTTTGAACCTTGCCTAAAAAAGGCACTGTGGGGTGGCAAGAGTGTTAGCCAGTATCCTGAATCCCAGGGGCAACAGGTGCAAGCCATCTCTGGCAAAGCATCATGGTCTGTCGATCATGTCGTCCCAGGCAGACAGACACTGGATCCCCTTAGTATGACATCAGAAGCTTAGCCAGTTGTTGAAGTCAATCATTTTGTCCTTGTATTGTGGTATCATTCTGGGCGATGGCAGGATGCTACTCAGTGCTAGGGTCATACCTGCCTGGACTACATGATCCGAGAGCTCCTCCATGTCTCTTTTCATGTAATCCAGGGAGGTACGTCTCAGGTCATTCACACCAACATGGACAATGACAGAGTCGTATTTGTGCGTCTATATCAGCATTTCGAAAATTGAATAGTTTGAATCACTAAATGTCGAACTGACATGATCGAACTATCCAATTTTCGAATGCCGATAAAAAAAACAAAACAAAAAAAAATAAAAAATGAACTAACTGATGAGTTACGGAGATTTCTATTTACCCATTCGACGTTCTGCACTCTCGGCATTCTCAATGCGACAATATAAAATTTGATATTGTCAGCATTCCAGATGCTGATAGGGACCCGTATTTGTACTTGTGGAGTGACCTGAGTGCATGTGTTATGTGGCAGATCCTGGCACCCGACAGGCAGCTGACAATAACTTTCTCTTTGTTTAGCCTAGTGAGTGGGACATCAGTGTGGCTGACTATAGAGTCACCTATGACTAGTGTGTTGGGTTCATTGTTTTGCCTTATGGTCTGAGGTTGAGTGGCTCACTGAGTTTGTTGGCTGTGTGTCATTTGGGTAGTGTTGGGGGGGGTGGTTGCTTGCGTTTCAGCTTTGGAGGTCTCTGTTGTTTGGGATGATTTTTATTGAGAGCCTCCACAAATGTGTGTGTGTTTTGTGTTACTATCTGTGGGTTTAGATGGTGTATGTTTTGATGGACTATGTGTTGAGTGTGGTGTGGTGCAAGTGTTTACCTTCTCATCTTGACTGTCCAGTCAGTCTTGACTGGAGAGAGCTTGGTTTCCAGTTTGGGTATATAAATGCATCTCTCACAGGTTGTAGTATTAGGTGGTAGGAGGACAGGGTTGTCAGTGTACATGAGGCAATTGCTACATTTTCCCAAGATGCCCAGATTCATCAGGTGGACAGAGGAAAATACCGGGAGCTG
Organism: Protopterus annectens; assembly: GCF_019279795.1. Taxonomy (NCBI): domain Eukaryota; kingdom Metazoa; phylum Chordata; order Ceratodontiformes; family Protopteridae; genus Protopterus; species Protopterus annectens. The sequence continues at coordinate 90,160,900 of NC_056748.1, forward strand.
ACCCTTAGACATGTCTGGATAGGTGCTTCTTAATTTAAGTACTCAAAACTGTTTTCCTCCTACCAAGTGAGGAAAGTTAAGTGCTGCAGTAATTTGTAGATTATTTAGTGCTTGAAGCGAGTTTTGAACAAGTGCTGAGCACAAGGAAACAGTGTTGAGTGCTAAAACTAGAAAAACTGGCTAGTTCTAAGGGAAAATTAGAAGAGCAGACTTTCTGGCACCAGGAATAGTTTAACCCTAGTTAAACGGCTCTGTGCAATGCGCAAAACCTCACAAACACAGGTTTTTAAACAGAAAGATGAAAGGGATAGAAATAGCCCAAAATGGCCAATAAAACTACAGATTCCGAGCTGAAACCACTCCTCCAGTGACAGATAGGCTGCTCAAAGCTCACCACTCTCACTGATGAACAGAGAAGCTTCCTTCTATCTTAGTAAGGTCTGAGCAACACAGAAACTACAAAACAGCCAGAATTCAGCAAAATCTGAAAACCGGACTCTACTAGTTATAGAAAGGTGAGAAACGAGTAGAGAGAGAGAGGATTTGTTTTTGTTTTTTTTTTTTTTCAAAAATTAAAACAGATACTGTAAAACAAACACTTTTAAAGCAGAAAAATGGCAATCGCACTTGAGTGTGTAGCCCTCAACAGTTCAACAGTTGAAAAACACTTAAAAAGGATCAGTTAAAGTGCAAACAGTATCAGAATTCAAAAAACAGTTCAAATAAGTTGCAAAGTTAATAAACAACACTTGGAATATTTTGTTTGTGTATCAGCCTTGGCTAGACAGAGGGACAGAGCTAGGAAATATGTGAAGCAGGTAAAGTTGATAAAGGATAGTGAGGGAAACATTACAAGCGAGGAGAGTGTGTTGAGCAGATGGAAAGAGTACTTGGAGGGGTTGATGAATGAAGAGAATGAGAGGGAGAGAAGGTTGCATGATGTGGGGATAGTGAATCATGAAGTGCAGTGGATTAGCAAGGAGGTAGTAAGGATAGCTATGAAGAGGATGAAGAATGAAAAAGCTGTTGGTCCAGATGACATACCTGTGGAAGCATGGAGGTGTTTAGGTGAAATGGCAGTGGAGTTTCTAACCAGATTGTTCAATGAAATCTTGGAAAGTGAGAAGATGCCTGAGGAATGGAGAAAAAGTGTTTTGGTACCAATTTTTAAAAATAAGGGTGATGTGCAGAGCTGTAGTAACTACAGAGGGATTAAACTGATTAGTCACAGCATGAAGTTATGGGAAAGAGTAGTGGAAGCTAGGTTAAGAAGGGAGGTGATGATTAGTGATTAGCAGTATGGTTTCATGCCGGGAAAGAGCACTACAGATGTGATGTTTGCTCTGAGAGTGTTGATGGAGAAGTACAGAGAAGGTCAGAAGGAGTTGCATTGTGTTTTTGTACACTTAGAGAAAGCATATGACAGGGTGCCTAGAGAGGAATTGTGGTATTATATGAGGAAGTCGGGAGTGTCAGAGAAGTATTTAAGAGTGGTACAGGATATGTACGAGGGCAGTGTGACAGCGGTGAGGTCTGCTGTGGGAGTGATGGATGCATTTAAGGTGGAGGTGGGATTACATCAAGGATCAGCTCTGAGCCCTGTCTTATTTGCAATGGTGATGGATAGGTTGACCGATGAGACCAGACAGGAGTCCCTGTGGACTATGATGTTTGCAGATGACATTGTGATCTGTAGTGAGAGTAGGGATCAGGTGGAGGAGACCCTGGAGAGATGGAGATATGCTCTAGAGAGAAGAGGAATGAGGGTCAGCAGGACTAAGACAGAATACATGTGTGTGAATGAGAGGGAGGATAGAGGAATGGAGAGGATGCAAGGAGTAGAAGTGGCGAAGGTGGATGAGTTTAAATACTTGGGATCAATAGTTTAGAGTAATGGTGAGTGTGGAAGGGAGGTGAAGATGAGAGTACAGGCAGGATGGAGTGGGTGGAGAAGAGTGTCAGGAGTGATTTGTGACAGACAAGTACAAGTAAGAGTGAAAGGGAAGGTCTACAAGAGGGTAGTGAGATCAGCTATGTTATATGGGTTGTAGACAGTGGCATTGACAAAAAGGCAGGAGTTAGAGCTGGATGTGGCAGAGTTAAAGATGTTACAATTTGCACTGGGTGTGATGAGGGTGGATAGGATCAGGAATAAGTATATTAGAGGGTCAGCCCAGGTTGGAAGGTTTGGAGACAAAGCCAGAGAGGCAAGATTACATTGGTTTGGACATGTGCTGAGGAGGGATGCTGAGTATATTGGGAAAAAGATGCTAAGGATGAAGCTACCAGGTAACAGGAAAAGAGGATGGCCTAAGATAAGGTTTATGGATGTGGTGAGAGAGGACATGGAGGTGGTTGGTGTGACAGAGCAAGATGCAGAGGACAGGAAGAAATGGAAACTGATGATCTGCTGTGGCGACCCTTAACGGGAAAAGCCGAAAGAAGATGATGATGATCTGCCTCTTGGTAAAGCAACTCACACTCCACTTTTGTTGTTCACCTAACATCTTATTTTTGTAAGTAATTCCCTTAGCCCTCCTAAGCAATGTTGTCCATCACCAACAAAAGCAAATAAGGGAAGAGAGGGGGTCTCTTCTTCATCTCTCTGATTATTCATACCTCCAGTGAAACCACATCTTTACTTTACAGCTTTAACTTTGCATTGTGATAAAGCATGTTGACCCCCTTAAGAAACTCCTCTATCACTCCTGTTCAGCCATATCACATGCCTTAGTAGAATAGTAGATTCAGAAGCAACCATTCCAGTCAACCACACACACACACACACACACACACACACACACACACACACACACACACACACACACACACACACACACACACACACACACACACACACACAGTTCCTCACATACTTCAAAAGTTCACAGGTAGTTTCCATTGGTTGATGAAGATCTTCTCTTCACAGCAGTATAAGCTGCCATCCTTCACTAAAATTTCCCATAACTTTCTTCAACCTCACATCTACCACTCAAGTGAACATCTTTGTATGTGCATTAATCAAAGATGCAGTGTTCATCATCATTTGAAGCCAAGTCACTAATCTTTCCATCACCACCTTATAAAATCAGTGGTGAAGCCAATCTGGCCACACAGTTTCCTCCTTTTACTTACCAAATTAACCTAAAACCTCACTTTCCTAGCTTTGGTTTTATTTATGGCAAGGTACAAAGAAAAGATAATTGGCTTCAGCTAAATAGTTGGCATCCTTCCAGGAGGATCTTGTCTGTGCCAGCCTGGGATGCAATGGTTGACAGCCGTACTTGCTTTGCTAAGGACGGCTTGCACCTCTCGTTCAAAGGCTTCAGCATACTGGCTAAAGTCTTTGCTGCCTCATAATGCTTTTTGTAGGCAAATTTCAGCTAAAGGACATCCCAACAAATCTAAAAAATCAAATCAAACTCAAGATCATATCTTCATGGTTGTCCTCAATACTAGGAGTGTCAATAACAAAATGTCCCAACTTGAGGCCCTCCTGCATTTGGAGTGCATCCATGTGGGTGTAATCATCAAAACATGATTTAAATGTTCGGATAGCAATTCTTACATACCCAGATTTTGTTTGTGTGCCTTTAGACAAAATGGCAGTTGTAGAGAATTTTCCATATTTCTTATAGACCACATTACTTCTAGACAGATTCCTAGAGACCCAGAAACACAACTCATTGAGACAGAAATTGTACTAAGTAGGACCAGTTACGAGTGCATAGCCTTTTAAAGGACCCCCCTCTGTGTCCCCTGAAAATCATATTAAGATGCTCTTCATATGGATCATTGTTGCAGTAGCCTATGTTGTATGGGTTATATCCTGTTAAGGATAAGCTTTCAAGGCACCTTCCACTTACCTAAACCATTAGTCATGTTGCGCTGAGCTGACTAAAAATCAGCTTTGGCCTAGAAGCCCTTCAGAGTTTTCCATCTGCTAAAGAGAGTACTGCTCTGAGAGCTTTCGAGGGTCGATGATCAGCTAATACTGCTTCATTTTTGGGTAGATGAGTACCCTTTGGGGATATAGTCATCCACATTATCTTTTATGACAAAATCTATACATTTTCTGTAAAATATTAATTTTAAAGTTTAAAGTTGGAAAAAGTGTTTTTATTAACTTTCATGTGATTTAATTTGTTTTAAACATGAGCATCACTTTTTCACTTTTGCAGTAAAACATTGTTAAAACTTATTTTAAAGTAGTAAACATAAAAGCAGTAACTCTAAATAACCAAGACTCGCTAGAACTCAAAACATTCATTAGTAACACAATCAGCTACGTGCTTTTGTCCATAATGTCAGGACTTCTTCAGAACCATTCAAAAATACTAACAGGAAGTTTAAATATTATATCTGATGTTGTTAATCTTTTTCCCATCACTGATGGGTTCACTTCTAAGCCCCACGGAACCATGTTGGCCTAATACCAAGCTCTCATACACCAAAAACTCTCGAGCTAAGCTGCTACCCACAATGCCCTTCTCCCTGTTACCTCAGATCTCGTTTGCCCCGTAGCCATATAGCAGCATTTCACCGAGCTCTCCAGCTAAGTGTTAAATTTTCTTGATAATTGTGTATTTTCTGAATTTTTTCTTATTTTTCTCTTTTACTATTAATATATCTAACTAGCTCTACCCATTGGGTATTTCTTTTACCATTATTGGTACGCCCTGTCCTTACCCTTTTGGTATCACTTGATACCACCATTGGTATCTTCTTTCCCTTTCTTTTTCCTTTCTTACCTTTTTAGGTGTTTGGTATTTTTGTTAACTTTTTTGTGTGTTGATGGAAATGTCTGACAAAAAAGGGACTTTGGGGTTTAAACATTGCACCTCTTGCAATGGTAAACTCCCTAACAGTGACTCCCATGACGACTGTGTTTATTGTCTGGGGGTTTCTCACCTCTCTGTTAAACCTTCTTAACAGATTTGTCAAAGTTTTAGTCAGCGGACACTGAATGAAAGGAAAAATAAATTGATTCTAAAAGGCCTTCTTGTTTCTCCTTTCTCAGAGGCCTTTTCTGTGTCAGAGGTCTCAACCCCTCCAGTGAAGGACAAGAAACGTCCCCATTCTGATCCCTCTTCACCAGCTGGGGATAAGAGCAAGTCACACAAATATAAGGCCCATAAATCTTCCTCAGAGCATAGAATTGCTACTTCTGCTCCAACTATTACTACTACTACCATTCCAACCTTTGCTCCAGTTGCCACATTGACTGAAGCCATGGACATTACTGAATTTTCAACGTCGGCGCCACCCTCGGCACCGACCCTGCCTTCCATTTCAGGTACGGCTCCGACCTTACCTTCGACAACAGCTATGGCACCAACTTTGCCTTTTACTGCACCGAAAGCTGTTTCAACCCATGCAATTCCTTTGGAACCAATAACATCGACTCCGAGTGCCTCTTCGGCACCGAGTTCCTTTTCTACTCCACTGATTCCTTTACTACCTGTCTCCAAATTAGAGGCTATGGTGCCACTAGCTCAAACTGCACAGACCCAATACTCCCCTTCATTGGATCAATTCCTAGGTCAGATGTACAGCCCCTTTCTGGACTGACTCGACTCCCCTTCAGGCATGTCCACGAGGTCCACCAGGAGTCTTTTCGAATTTGATGTGGTGCACCTGTTGCATCAGCTGTTGATGGCCAGAGGGATAACAAATGTTCCTAAGACTCACCCCCTTTGGGGTTTGGGTCTATCTTTCCCATGACTCCGACGTATACTCCTCCTTCAGATCCATCTGTTCCGAAGCCCATTACTCCGATGTCCTTTGTGGTACCCCATTCCTCGGTACCGACAGTGACTGTCACTGAGGCTTCGAGGCCAGCCCTTTGGTTTTCAGTTCCATCAGAACCATCCCTTCCTCCGACTCATGGTTGGGGGGGCAGAGTCCTCGGTCCAGAGCACGGTTCTGAGTGTTTTATCAGTTCCGTCTTCGGATCCGGGGATAACGTCTGCCCCGATTCTGCTTGAGGCTCCATCCCCGGGAGCAGGTCCGACAGAGTGGGGTGTGACCCCGGTTCTGAGGTTGTCCTTCTTGGTTCCGGGCTCCCATTCCTCTTCAGGTGGGCCTGCTTTCCGGGTGATGGAGTGGGTGCTTGCTTCGGGAAGTGCTCCTTTGGCGTCGGAACCCCAGTTCAAGGTACCCATCCTTCTGAGTCTTCCTCAGATATTCCCACTGAGGAACTTCCTCGGAAGAAGGTGTGCAAAAGGAAGCACATTGACTGTCCTGAAGAGTCTTTGACAGAGGATATGGACTATGATGATGGGGAGGGGTCCCCACGGTCACCCCCGATGATGTTTCCTTTGGAGACTGGTTCACAGAGAAATCAGAAATCACTTTGGGGAGAAAAGATGGATTAGTACGAAGAGATACTCTGTCTTTATGAAAAATCAAATACGGGCTCTTGATGCATAAGGCTTGTAATTCTGATATCCATCTAGCTGATGTGACAGCCACCAAAAATAGAGATTTCCATGAAAGAAATTTGAGGTCAGATTTTGCAGCAGGCTCAAAAGGAGGTAAAGAGAAAGACTGCAGTACCAGGGGAGATTCCATGCCTCTAAAGGACGCCTGACTGGAGGTCTGCTATGGAAAACTCCTTTGAGAAAGCTCTTGCATATACAGGTGGAGATAAGTGGAACGTCTTCTAAACCGTTATTAAAATTGGAAATAGCTGCTAAGTGGACTCAAATGGTAGAAGTTGATGCACCATTCTCAAAAAACTCAAAAAGGTATTGAAGTATAACAGAGACAGGAGCTGAGAGGGGGTCTAGTATCTGTTCTTTAGACCAGAGAGCAAACCTTTTCCACTTATCTCTGTAAAGTTTCCTGGTGGATGGCTTATGGGAGGCTAGAATAATATCGCTAACAGGTGAGGAAAAGATTTCCTGCTTGGTGACTAACAGAAGTGGAGAAACCAAGCTGTCAGCTTGAGAGTGGACAGATTTGGGAGAGTCAACCCTTGGGGGTGAGAAATTAAGTCCAGATGAGTGTCCAGAATCCATGGAGATTGTAACAGGTGAGTCCGGAGGAAGGCAAACCACACTTCTTGAGGCCAGAATGGGGCAATGAGGATCACCTTACATCTCAACTGAATTGCTTTCTTCAAAAATAGGGGTATCAAAGGAATTGGAGGATAAGCATAGAGGAGACCCGTGGGCCAATCGTGAGTCAAAGCATCTCTTGGGGACTCTCGCTCTGGGGGAAAGAGGGCAAAGAAGCTGCTGCATTTGTTGTTCAAAGGGGAAGCGAAGAAATCGCAGCAAGGCTGGCCCCATTAGCTGAAAATTTCTGCCGTCACATTTGGATTGAGAGACCACTGGTGTGGAAGGAGGATGCATCTGCTCAGCCTGTCCGCAATCATGTTGGAGCTCCCCGGGATATGCATTGCTACAAGAAAGCAGTTGGAAGCTATCGCCCGGTGCCAAAATCTCATGGCCTCTTGACACAGGGGGTAGGATATGGTTCCTCCTTGTTTATGTACCAGACTACTGACATATTGTCTGACTGAATCGCAATCATTCCTGAAGGAAGGAGTGGATGTAGTGCTTGCAATGCCAACAACACTGCTCTCAACTCCAGAACATGGATATGCAGATTGGCCTCTAAGCTGGACCACGTGCCTTGGATTGTCTTTCCCTGAAAATGACCCCCCACCCCCACCCTATCAGGGAAGGGTCAATGGTCACCATGTTATTGGGTTGAGGGGTCTGGAAGGAGCATCACCAGCATTTTTCATCTGGCCTCATCCACCAGAGGAGATCTTGCTTGCAAGAGTTGGTAATGAGGATCTGTGAGTTTGAAGATTTGCCAACCATTAGGACAATAGGAACCATTGTAACAGTCTCATGTGTAATCTTGCCAGAGGAACAATCGAATTGGCCGCAGCCATGGACCCCAGAGCCTGGAGAACTTCTCTTGCTGACACCTTTTTTGGCAGAGTATCATTCGTACTTGCAATCTTAACCTCTGAAGCCTGTGAGCTGGTAGAGAAACCAGGCATGTTTGAGTATTGAAAACTGCCCCTATAAATTCCAGTTGTTAGGTAGGTTGTAGATTGGATTTCTCCCAATGGACTGTGATGCCTAGAGACTCCGCTAGTGGGAGTGTGTAATGGAGGGCCATGGTCAGGAGACGCTTGGTAGAGGCGGAAAGGAGCCAATCATCTAAATATGGAAACACCTGGAATCCTTGAAGTCTCAAATGAGCTGTCATCACTGCTAGGCATTTCGTGAACACTCTGGGGGCCGTCGAGAGACCGAATGGCAGGGCTCTGAACTGGTAATGATTGGCTCCTAGCCAGAGTTAGCTTAGGAAAAAAATTCAAAAAATACACACATTTTTAAAATATGACAGCTGGAGAGCTCAGTGAAACGCTGGTATATGGCTGTGTGGCAAATGAGATCTGAGGTAACTGGAAGAAGGAAATTGTGGGTAGCAGCTTAGCTCAAGAGTTTTTGGTGTACAGGAGCTTGGTATTAGGCCGACACGGTTCCGAGGGCTCGGATGCAAACTCATCAGTGATGAATGGGAAGAAGATTAACAACATCAGATCAAATAATACAATCTGGTTATCCAAAAAGAGTAGTAGTCTAAAGGAGGATAGAGAAAAAGCATGGAAAGAATGATAAAAATATAAAACACCTCAATATCTCAGATCCAGCTACAGGACCAAATGTGGAGGAATATACAGCAGTGAACTGCAACATATCAATGAAAATATTCAAATGACTATGGAAAACGTTTGAAATAAAGTCTGAATTGCATAACCGCATTCTTTCACTCTGCACTACTTTTTCACATTAATTAAAGCGAGATATCCGAAGTGTTTGAAGTGTTCACATATTTGTACAGTATTACAGTACAGTTATTTCACAAAGTACAGCCATTTCAAAGCATATTTTATAAAGTACAGTATTTTGAAGCGTGCATTGTGCATTTGAATGTTATTATAAGTACTGGCTGTATGTGCATGCTCATATATAATTACAAGGGACATATTTTCAGTGTGTCTGGGCATACTTTGTTGGCATGGCAGATGAATTTTGAAAACCAGGACCTCATGTCTTTGATAATAGTATTGCAGAGATTTGGAGAGTGTTTGAGCAAAATTACAACATTTTATGCAAGCTGCATTTTCTGATAAAGATGACCGTACAAAGGCATTTATTCTGCTTAATTTAGCTGGTTCAGAAGCCATAGAAAGAAAGCGTTCATTTGTGTATGCACCTGCTGTTTTGGCAGGAGAGGGGGGAAAACCATCATATAGTGGTACCAGCTGAGTCAAAGAAAGACCCTGAGTGCTCAAAACCTAAATTTAGAAAAATGTGTAACCCCCAAATGAATATTACGATGGAAAGGCACTTATTTTACACAAGAGATCAAAAGCTTGGTAAAACTCTTGCCTATATAACTGATTTGAGGAAACAAAGCTGAAACGTGCAGATTTGGTGATTTAAGGGATGAGTTGATAAAAGACAGACTTGTGTCTGGTATTAAAGATGATGCTGTAAGAAAGATTTTGCTTTGTGACAGTGATTTAACTTTGAATAAGGCCATTGAGATTTGTCAGATATATGAGCTTACAGAAAAGCACACAAATATGCTTACAAATGAGAAATGCAGGTCTATATTATGTGATTGAATAGTCAAATATTCGAACATGTAATAGTCAACCCGTAATAATCGAACCGCCACAATGTTGAATGGAAAATAAAAAAAGAAAAACTCACCCAAACAAACCATTTAAACGCTGTACCCGGGGGGGGGCAAGCCTCCCTGCACCCCCCACACCCCCCGCTACTTAACTATACCAACTCCGAGATCGCACTACAGTGCAGACAATGGAAAACTTCCATTTCCGCACTGTACAGAAATCTCCATTGAACCATTCAACATTGTGGCTGTTCGATTATTATGGGTCGACTATTGCATGTTTGAATTTTTGACCATTCGATCACGTTATATAGACCCAGAAATGCATGCTTCCAGTAACTTCTAAAGCTAATGTTGGTAGTTTTTAAAAGAAACAGGCCCAAGCACATGGCAGCAACTGTGACCCCTGCAACAGTCCCTGGGAAACCCCGTAGCTTTCTAGCACATTCCAGAATCTGCATAGTCTCAGTGAAGCACAGGAGTGAGTCAGCAAACTCAAACAATGGGCCCACACAAAGTTTTATTACTAACTGCCATAATTGTGGTGGAGATCCTGAGTCTAAAAGAGAAAAGTGATTAGCTTTTGGTCAGCAGTGCCACATATGCAATAAGTAGAATCATTTAAAAAGGTTTTGTAAATCAAATAAGGGACATTCTTTTATTAAAAGAGAACATTCAAAGGGACAAGTTGAACAGTTAGAAAGATGTGACCCTATTTTTTATGTTGATGGAGTGTCAGTGCGTAATGAAACAGTGCACTAGATTTATGAACAAAGAAAGAAGTATTTTGTACTATTCGGATACATGGGAGACCATAGAGCTCAAAGCTGATGTAGGTTTAAGGTGCAATATTATGTCATCAAAAATATTTACTAGAGTATGTGCTGTTGAGATGGTTGATTTGGCAAAGTGCGCAAAGCTTCTTACTTATGGTGGTGAAGAAATTCAAACTGAAGGTTCAACAGTGCTTTCATGTTACTCTGCTGAGAACAGCTGTGCCTTGCAATTTTATGTGGTCAAAAGGCATGTACAGTCATTATTAGGCCTCAGGGACATTTAATAAGGAAGTCCACCACGTGAGATTAAAAGACCACTACTCTAATTTCGCCCAGTCTGTTTTCACTACCTCTGCTGATCTTTTCAAAGGCAAACTAGGCAAACTCCCAGTTGTTTATTCCACGAAGTTTGACCCAGAGTTCAGTCCAGTTATTAGACCAGCCCAGAAAGTTCCAGTACCTATGCAGGACAGACTCAAAGCCAAGCTAGATAAAATGGTGCAGCAAGGTGTAATTTGTCCAGTAGATGAACCAACTGAATGGGTATCCTCCATGGTCATAGTTCATAAGAAAAACTCAAATGATATCAGAATATGTATTGATCCACGAGATTTGAACAAAGCACTAAAAAGACCTCATCATACAGTGCGCACAATCAAAGAAGTTGCAGCTCTTATGCCAGATGACACTGTTTTTATGTCTTAGAAGCAAAGAGTTCATTTTGGCAAATACTAAAGCTTAACTTTGTATGTTAACTGTTTTATTGGGTTTAATTCATAGGTTCATAGGTGTCTACTAGGCTAATGGCCCTGGAGCCTTTATAAGCCTAGCCCATAGGATTACCCTGGCATTGTGCCACCCAACCTTAATTCCCAGTGTCTCTGTCGAGTAGAGTGACTGGAGTGATCCCCAGGGTGAACTTTCTATTTCTTATCCACTCATCAAGATTTCTCTTGAAGAGAGCCAGTGAGGTGCTCTGTTTGACATGTATGGGAAGTCTATTCCAGAGCATGGGCAGTCTCTGGGTTATGAACCTGTCCCTCTGGCTTGTTCTGTTGATTGTGGTAATGAGGTTGAGGTCTCTGGAGCATGTGGTGCGGAGGGTTTGGGATTTCTTTAGATGTAGCATTTCTAACAGAGCTGGGTCAGACATGGCTTAGTAAGTCAAGCAGAGATTGCCTCTAACTAGGCGATATGAGACAGAGAATAGTTGGAGTTTTTTGGGTCTATCCATATAGGACAAGTGTTTAAGGCCTAGGATCCTCTTTGTGAGGTACTTTTGCGGCCTCTCCAGTTGTTGCAGGTGTCTAGTGAGGTACATGCCAAATGGGGCATTGTACTCGATGATTGGCCTAATGAGGGAAGAGTATAGGGAGATAATGACCTCTTTCTTACTGGATGCAGAACCCTTAGTAATGAGATGTGCCACTTAGAAAGACTTTCTGACCACAGTGGCAATGTGGTGGTCAAAAGAGAGGTTGCTGTCAACCTGTGTTCCCAGATCTCTTATAATGCCTTCTGTATTCAGTGGACTACCATCGATGTGCTAATTCATGGGAATTGGGTTTTTCCCAAAGGGGATGACAACACATTTTTTGGCATTGAGCTTAAGGCCATGGTTCTGACACCATTTGTTGGTCTCGGTGTAGGATGCCAACATCACTTGGGAGTTAATAATAGCTCCCAACTTGTAATCATCTGCAAACTTTGTCAGCCAGAGTCCCTTCGTGTTGGTCTGGACTTCAGAGAAGTAGATACCAAACAGGAGAGGACCCAGGACCGAACCCTGTGGGACTCCACTCGCAACTGGTCGGCAGTCTGACTTGGAGTCAGCTACTTTCACACTGTGGGTTCTATCTTTGAGCCAATTTGCAACCCACCTAGTGATATAGGGGTTGATGCCTAGCTTACTGAGTTTTTCTATGATTCCTGAGTGGGAAATGGCATTAAAGGCCTTGGCCAGGTCAAAGTAGGCTGTATGAACCACCTTGCCTTCATCCCCAGCTCTGGTGACTGACTCAAAGAAGTCAACCAGGTTGAGCAAGGCATGATCTACCCTTCACAAAACCAAACTGTGTGGGATCCACAGTTTGGAGATTCCCTATATCCTTGTTTATTAGGTCCATGATGATGTGTTTCATAGCTTTGCATATCAGACTCATCAGCCTAATGGGGCAAATGTTCCCAGGGTCTGTAGTCACTCCACCTTTGTGGAGAGGGATGACTATAGCAGTGTGCCATTCGGTAGGGACAAAGTCTGAGGTGAGGCTATGATTGAACAGGGCACACAGCTGAGGTGCCATTTCACTCTGTAGTTCATGAAGGTAATGCTACTCAATGCTAGAAGTCTAAACCTCAAAATACACTCTCTCAAGTCACTCCTAAAAATGGAGAGCATTGATATCTGTGCAGTAACTGAGACCTGGTTCAAGGCTCCAAAGTGCACCCCTGCAATACCAGGCTACAACTCTTACCACACTTTTCGGCCACCAAACCAGGACCAAAGCACTAAAGGTGGAGGAGTGTCCATATTCACCAAGCATATTCATAGCGCCAGGCTAGTTGCCCAACACAATGTGTCTGAAATTCTCCAGGTGCAACTAACACTAGGTAAGACTGCAATCCAAATTGTAGCTTGCTACAGATCCCCCACCATGCCCCACGATTCTCACTACACCTTTCTAAACATACTGGAAAATATTAAAATACAACCAAACACCCTAATACTGGGTGATTTAAACTACCCTGCCATTAACTGGGAAAACTACTCATGTACCAACACCTTTGCCCAACGGTTCTTGGAATTCATAAATTCCAATGCCCTGGATCAACTAATCTATAGTCCCACCAGGGGCTCCAATATCCTGGATCTGGTCATTACCAACATGGGAAATCGATGCTCCACACCTATGGTCATCTCCTCGTTGGTCAGGTCTGACCATAAGCTAATCACCCTTAACATCCACATCCCACCCTCACCCCCCAGTAAGGAAACCTCCATAAAAAACTTCTCCAAAGCCAACTTCATGCTACTCAAGTCAGAAGTGACAAACTTCATGACACCCATGCAGACAGGAACTGAAAGTTTGACTGCTGAATCCTACACTAAGGCACTGTATGAGCACATCCACTCATGCATGAATCGTGCCATCCCAGATAGAACCAAGATGCTCTCCTCCAAAAAAAGGAAGCCAATCTGGTGGTCCCCTGCCATAAACCAACTTTACAAGAAAAGGAAGAAACTGTTGCAGAAAAGAGGAAAATCCCAGGATGCAAAAAAACTCCCTTACCAGCCTCAGTAAGAAGCTGAGATCCCTCATAAGATCCTTCAAAGTTAGTTACAAAAATAAAATTGCCAAAGATTCCAAAGACAACCACAAGGCATTCTATAACTATGTCAAGAATCTTAATGGCAATGCTCAGATCTGCTCTGAGCTACAACAGAATGGCATTAAATATACTGATCCCAAAGATATTGCCAGTATCCTGGCAGATCAATTCAGTGCCAACTTTACCCCCCTCTCACCCCCTAAATGGCCCATCTCAATACCGGAAGATTGCCAAACTCCATTAATAATGGCCACACAGGTAAAAAATGCACTCTCCAAAGCTGAGAATACAGCAATGTTCTTCATCTCACATTGCTGCAGTCCTAACACTTGGGTGGTCCGCTGTCCTCGGTCGGCCCGAATATCAAAGTATAAAGCTGACGTCGGTCAAGGTGCTGAAGACTGACATCAGGACGTCAGGGTACAAATGCGCATGACCGACGTCATATCCTCAGTCTTTTTTGCCGCATGGTCCGATGCAGAAGCAGCGTTGCAAGTGCCGTTCGGCGTTCTGAAATTTTTCGTATTCGGAGTTTCAGACCGAGTCAAAGTTGGCTAAGTACCCCGTTGGGGAATATTTTAGTTTTTTCTTGCCTCAGTGGTTTACCGGATGTCAGAAAAAGTGAATAACTGTATTTCTTGTGGGAAGCAGATACCGCATAGGGACTATCATACTTTGTGTATTCCTTGTTTGGGGCTTGAGCACGACGTTGTTGGGTGTCGCTTTTGTGCTAGGTTCAATAAGCGCACTATTCGGCGAAGGTTAGATTGTGCCAGGTTGGTCTTCGGGAAGCGGTGCAATTACAATATGCCGTCGGATGCTCCGACGCCCGCTTCTTCGAAGAAGCGCAAAGACAAAGCAGCTAAGCCCAGGCAAGAAGAGTCGTCCGTACCGGACGCCGGTTCTTTAGAGGCGTCAGTGGAACCGGTGGTTCCACCGGAGGCTTCTCTGGAGTCCCAGGGGGAGACTTTGATATTGCAGGATGTGGCCTCTCTGGAGGCAGGTCAGGCTGAAGGGGCTTCTCAAGTTACTGTACTCCCCTCCCTTCCTAGGGTGGTTAGGCCCTCTCCTTCTGTTTCCAAGGCTTCTCCCAGAGGCAGGCCAGGTTTAGCTTCTGTTGGTGTCACTCCTAGTTCTTCAGGATTTGTGCCCAAGAAGCACATGCTTAAAATGGCAGAAGATTTAATTACTTTGATTAGAGGTTCTTTGCCCCCTCCTGATAAGAGGCCTAGGGTGGAACCAGAGTTGGGGAATTTTGAGCAGGCTTCGGATGTTTCAGAGTCTTCGGCTGAAGACTTGCAGGAGTATTCTCCTTATTCTGATTCTGATGCAGATGATTCGGCTCCTTCTGCTTCTCCTCCAGAGGATTTTTCTTTTTCAGAGACACTTCATTCCATGAGGGAACATTTTAAGTGGGAAGGTCAGGACTTCTCTGACTCCAGGAAAAGGCTTAGGGAGTTTTTGCTTTTACCCCAGCATAGGCCTTTGGCTATACCACCTGTTCTGGATGTTGTGGAAGATGTTTTTGCAGAGGCTTCACTTAATCCTGATTCTTTGCCTCCTGCTCCTGTTAAACCGGATAGGTATTACAGGGTGCCTGAGGCTCATAAATACCTTTATAAGAGTCCTAGGGCGGACCCAGAAACTGTTAGTCAGGGACCTAAGGGTGTCAAGGCCTCTGTTGTAAAAAATCCGGTTCCTCCAGATAAAGAGGCCAGAGCTTTGGATAGATGGGGAAAGAAAGTCTATACTTCTTCCACCTTAGCTATGAGGGTTTGAATTGCCAGTTTCACATGTTGAAATATCAAAATTATCTTCTTACACAACTGAAGTCTAAGGTAGATGCTCTGGCGGAAGGCATTGAGTTTAAAGAGTTACAAGATTTGGTACATGTCTCTGAACAGGTGGGTAAGCATTCTTTACAATGTGGTTTTGATGCTGTACAGGCCTCGTCTAGGGTGGCTGCCACTGGGTCAGTTCTTCGCAGGCACGCCTGGCTGAGGGATCAGAATTTATCTGACCATGTTAAGACAAGGATTTTGGATGCTCCTTTACAGTCTGATGTATTGTTTGGTTCTCCTGTGGAGTCAGTCTTGAAGAAAATGGAAGACAAGGCTAAGTCTATGCAGGCTGTTAAAGATTTTTTGCAAGTTCAGCCTCCGAAGTTTAGTAGGAATTGGCCTGCTAAGGGGTGGACGTACCCTTCTTATGATTCACAGTCTAGGGGTAGGTCTAGGCGTGGTAGGGGCAGAGCTCAGAGCTCCTTCAGACCTAGAACAGGGAGTTCACCTGCACAATCTTCGGGTGAGGGCAGGGGCCAGTCCTTTCGTAAACAGGCCCAATGACCTACCTTTTCAGCTGCCAGATCCTTCTTGCCTGGCAGCACCTTTGGGAGGAAGGTTGGCACTCTTCAAGGAAAATTGGAGTTTGATTACCCAAGACAAATGGGTATTGGATATCATACACCAAGGTTACAGGTTTTATTTCCATACCTTGCCTCCTTTCAAAGGCATGCCGGACGTTCCTCCTCAGCAAAGACTAGAGGCTCACAAACAAATTTCTCTGTTGCTTCAAATAGGGGCCATACAACCGGTCCCTCTGCCAGAAGTGGGCCTAGGATTTTATTCTCGCCTGTTCCTAGTACCAAAGAAGGGGAACACGTGGAGACCAATTTTGGACTTATCTATCCTCAACACTTATCTGGACATTCCCAAGTTCAAAATGTTGATGTTACAACAGCTTTTACCTCTGCTGGGCAAAGATCACTGGATGGTGACTCTGGATCTCAAGGAGGCTTACCTTCATGTTCCTATCAGGCTAAGTTGCAGGAAGTATCTGCGTTTTCGGGCTGGGACTTCTCATTATCAGTTCTCTGCATTGCACTTTGGCTTATCTACTGCGCCCAGAGTGTTCACGAAGGTTCTGGCTCCAGTGATAGCTTTCTTCAGGCTAAGAGGAATACAGATTTATCCTTATTTGGACGATTGCCTGATTCTGGCCCAAGGAAAGGACGAACTTCTTCATCATTTACAATATGTGATAGCAGTGCTAAGATGCCTGGGGTATTCTGTGAACGAAATAAAGTCCAGTCTAGTACCCTCTCAGGACATGTGCTTTCTGGGTGTGAGACTGAATACAGCATCCCAGATGGCCTTTTGACCCCGGACAAACAAAAGAATCTTTCTCTTTACTTCCATCACTTGTCTCATCAGTCCAGGCTGACTGCAAGGACAGTCCTTCAAGCCTTGGGGTTCATGGCATCTTGTATTCTGGTGCTTCCCAATGCCAAACTGCATATGAGGAAGCTGCAATGGTATCTCAAAATGTATGGACACAGCACTGCCAAGATATGGACACTGTCATTCAGATAATACCTTGCATTCAAAAGGAATTTTTGTGGTGGGCTCAGGAATGTCACCTAAACAAGGGACTCTCTGTGACCCGGCCAGAGGCGAGTCAGATTCTTACGACAGATGCCTCAGACAAAGCTTGGGGAGCTCATCTAAATGGAAAGTGGGTACAAGACACGTGGCCTGCCAGACTTCAGCATCTACATATCAACTTGAAGGAGATGTTAGCAGTCCAATTTGCATTAATAGCTTTCAAGGATTTACTTCTTCCAGGGCAGGTGTTGGTTCTGACAGACAACACAACTGTCATGTGGTACATCAACAAGCAAGGGGGAACACATTCTTATCCTCTATGCAGACAAGCAATGATTTTGTGGGAGACTGCTCTCAGTTTACAGCTAAATCTTCAGGCAAGGTTTCTGCCGGGAGCACAGAACTCCTTAGCAGATGTGTTGAGCAGACAAATTATGGATCCCCACGAGTGGAAATTGGATCCTCATGTATTTCAGAAATTGACAGTGTTATGGGGAACTCCAGACATAGATCTGTTCACCTCTCCACTAAACTACCAGCTGCCAAAGTTTTGCACAAAAAGGTTTCATCCCACAGCTTGGAAAGTGGATGCTCTTTCATTCAATTGGAGCAAGCTTCATGTGTATGCCTTTCCACCTCTGCCTCTCCTCCCAAGGGTACTCCTGAAGGTCAGACAGGACAAGCCAAAGATGATTTTAATAGCTCCAGATTGGCCTCGACAGCACTGGTACCCATTACTGAGAAGTCTGGTAGGAGCCTCCATGGCCTTTACCTTCGATTCCACACCTGCTGTCTCAGGAGAACAGTCATTTACTCAATGTCAAACTTCACTCTCTTCACCTAACAGCCTGGCATATTCTGTTTTGAACCCTGGAGGGTCTCAGCTTCCACAGCAAGTTTTGAATGTTATTTTGGAGGCCAGAAGGCCTAGTACAAGGAAAGTGTACGCAGATAAATGGAAGAGATTTTTATTTTGGAGTACAGCAAAGGAATTTGATGTTTCTGAGCCTAATTTAAGTGTGGCTCTTCAATATCTTACTGAGTTACTGGACAAAGGTTTGTCCTTCTCTTCTATTAAGGTTCATGCTGCAGCAATTTCTGCTCACTATGACTGTGACCCACCATTGTTTTCTCATCCTTTGTTTAAGCAATTTCTCAGAGGGGCAAAGAATATAAGACCCCCACGTAGAGCTCCTACTCCTGCTTGGGATCTCAATTTTGTGTTGGAGAAACTCACTCTACAACCTTTTGAGCCTGCAGCTACTGCCAAGTTGAAATATTTATCATGGAAGACTGCTTTTTTGTTGGCCATTACCTCTGTAAGAAGGGTTTCTGAATTACAGGCCCTTATGGCGGTTGAGCCTTTCTTAATTTTCCATAAGGATAGGGTATCTTTGCGTACTAATCCTTCCTTTATGCCTAAAGTGGTTTCTAGTGTGGCTTTAAACCAAACTATTCATTTGCCTACTTTTTATGCAAACCCCCAAAATAAAGGGGAAAAGATTTTGCACACTTTGGATGTACACAGGCAGTTGCGATATTATTTGAGCAGAACTAAAGGGTTCAGTAAGTCTCAGCAGTTATTTGTTTCATTTGCTTTGGGTTCTCAGGGCAAGCCTGTGTCAAAACAAACTATTTCTAAGTGGATTGGATTTTGTATTGCTTTCTGTTATTCCCATCATGGTAAGGAGATTCCAGCTGGGATTAGGCCTCATTCCACTAGGGCTACTGCCACTTCTACAGCTTTTTTAAGGGGGGTGGCAACTAAAGATATTTTGGAGGCAGCTACTTGTAGTTCAGTGCATACTTTCTCTAAGCATTATCACCTTCTACTTTACTCTAAATCTAGGGCTGGTTTTGCCACTGCAATTTTACAGGGCATTTTGGCAGCTCCTACAGCTTTATAGTTTTGCCATCCTCCCTTACCTCTGCTTTGGGATTCTACCCAAGTGTTAGGACTGCAGCAATGTGAGATGAAGAACATAGTACAGTTTTGTACCTACCATAAATGTAGATGTTCGAAGATCCACATTGCTGCAGTCCAATTTACCCTCCCTCCTTCCCCTCTGTAGTTAGAGGTGGTTGTGTGGGTTGGGTTGTAAATATTGTGGATATTGTATATATTGTACATATGGTTGGTGCAAGGGTGGTTGGTTGTTTTTTGCTGTCTTTTGGTTTTGACCTTTCTCTTTAGGGTCTTCTGACATCTGGGGCAAGAAAAGACTGAGGATATGACGTCGGTCATGCGCATTTGTACCCTGACGTCCTGATGTCAGTCTTCAGCGCCTTGACCGACGTCAGCCTTATACTTTGATATTCGGGCCGACCGAGGACAGCGGACCACCCAAGTGTTAGGACTGCAGCAATGTGGATCTTCGAACATCTACATTTATGGTAGGTACAAAACTGTACTTTCATGGGACCAGATGACATCCCAGGCTGTATACTATATGAACTACAAAATGAAATGGCACCACACCTAAGTGTCATGTTTAATCATAGCCTCACCTCAGGCTTCATGCCCACTGAGTGGCGCACAGCTACAGTTATCCCACTCCACAAGGGGGGGATCCACCTTGGATCCTGGTAACTACCGCCCCATCAGTCTGATGAGCCTGATCTGCAAGGCCATGGAACGTATTATCATGGAACTTATAAACAAAGACATTGGCAACCTTCAAACATTGGACCTCACCCAGTTTGGGTTCGTGAAGGGCCAATCTTGTCTCCTGAACCTGATTGACTTCTTCAAATCAGTCTCCAGAGCCGTGGACGAGGGTAAGGTGGTCCACACAGCCTATCTGGACCTCACCAAGGCCTTTGACACCATCCACCACTCTGGAATCATAGATAGACTTACTAAGCTGGGCATAAATCTCTCTGTCACTCGATGGGTTGCCAACTGGCTTACTGACAGAACCCACACTGTAAAAGTAGCCGACTCCAAATCCAGCTACCAACAAGTGAAAAGTGGAGTACCTCAGGCTTCAGTCCTGGGATCGCTCTTGTTTGGGATCTACTTCTCTGAAGTAAAGGCCAACACTAAGGGACTCTGGCTAACAAAGTTCGCAGATGACTGCAAACTGGGAGCCATTCTTGAATCCCAAAATTATGTGGATACTCTACAAAACGGCCTTACAGAAATAGATGGTTGGTGTCAGAGCCATTGGCTCAAGCTCAATGCCAAGAAATGTATAGTTATCCCCTTTGGGAAAAAACATGTACCCGTGAATTATCACATAGGTGGCAGTACACTAAAACCGAAAGTGTGATAAGAGACTTAGGGACACAGGTGGACAGTGGTCTCACCTTTCATAACCACATCGCCACAACAGTCAGGATATCCTAAGTGGCACACCTTATCATGAAGGACTTTTCATCCAGAAAAAAGGAGGTCATTGTCCCACTGTACTCATCCCCTGTTAGACCCATTATAGAATACAACACCCCATTTGGTATGTACCTCTCAAGACATCTGCAACAACTGGAAAGGCCACAAAAATACCTCACTAAACGAATCACAGGCCTAAAGCAGATGCTCTACACTGACCGCCTTAAAAAACTCCAGCTACACTCTGTCGCATATCGTCTAGTCAGAGGCGATCTCTGCTTAACATACAAGGCCATGTCAAACCCAGAGCTGTTGGACATGCTACACTTAAAGTAATCCCAATCCCTCAGAGCTACATGCTCCAGGGATATAAACCTTGTCATCACAATAAACAAAACATGCTGGAGGGATAGGTTCCTGACACAGAGACTCCCCAGACTCTGGAATAGACTGCCCATACATGTCAAGCAGAGCGCCTCTTATGCCCTCTTCAAAAGGAACCTTGATGATTGGATGGGAGAAAGGAAATTCACCCTGGGGATCACATCAGTCGCCCTGTTAGACAGGGGTCCAGGGAAGTAAATAGTGTGGGAAGAAATAGCCAGGAAATTGTTATGGCTAGGCTTGTATAGGCCCTAGGGCTGATAGCCTAGTACCAACCTATAAACATATGTAGAACACAGCCAGGGATATTGTCAGGTCCCATAGAAGCTGTATTCTTGGCCTTGGACAGTGCTGTTTTAACCTGTGCAGCAGTAATATTGGGTGCCTGGCAATCTACTGGTATTGTGATTGGTCCTTTGGTGGGGGAGAGAGGGGTAAAGTTGGCACTGAATCTGTCGACCAGTATATTGGCAGTATCTGTTGGGTCGGTGTAGGAGGTACCATTGTGCAGTAGCTCAGAGCAAATCTGGGTATTGCCATGGAGATTCTTTACATAACTATAGATGGTCTTTACTATCTGCTGCAATTCTGTTATAGCTAGCTTTAGAAGATTTGATGAGGGATCTTAGCTTTTTGTTCAGGCTGATAAGGGAGCTTTTCCAGTCTTGGGACTTCATCTTATTCTGCATCAGTTTCCTCCTTCTGTTGTAGAGTTTGTTTATGGCAGGGGACCACCAGATTGGCTTCCTTTTGTTTGGAGGACAGAGCATCTTGGTTCTATTGGTTATGGTGAGATCAATGCATTTGTGTATGTGTTCAAACAGTGCATTGGTGTATTCGGTGGTCATGCAACTATTCCCCATTTGCATGGATGCCGTGAAGTTAGCCACCTCTGTTTTTAGGAGCCCAGGGTTAGCTTTGGAGAAGTTTTACATGGTGGGTACCTTTGCGGGGGTGGTGGGGATGTGGGTTTCCAAGGTGATTAGTTTGTGGTCAGATCTAACCAGGGAGGAGTTGACTATTGGTGTAGAGCAACAGTCGCCCATGTTAGTAATGACCAGGTCAAGGATGTTTCTACCTCTAGTAGGGGTAACAATGAGCTGGTCCAGGGCATTGGAATTAATGAATTCCAGGAAATGTAGGGCAAGTATATTGGTACATGAGTAGTTTTCCCAGTTAATGGAGGAGTAGTTGAAGCTGCCCAATATGAGAGTGTTAGGTTGGACCCTAATATTTCTAGGGTGCTTAGGAATGTGGAGTGTGAGACTTGGGACATGGTTGGGGACCTATAGCAGGCTACAACCTGAATCGCTTTTTTACCCAATGATGTGAAGTTGTTCTATCTCGCCGTTCATTCTTACAGATGGGTTCGGAGCTGATCCTCAGCTCCAAGTCTGCGTACTACATAGCTCGAGGTCTTCAGACAGCTCGAGGCCATGTCCCTATCCCATGATGCACCTAGAGTTACCTCAGATGTAGTTTGCCGCTGCAATAGATTGGAGGTTCCTCACATAACTCGGGCCAGTACAAATTTCTTTTCTAAAATGTATCTGAATAACTTTGTTATTTCTCTACTTTCAGAGTTAGCTTGTAGCTTTATAGCTTTTATAGCTTATTGTGTGTATTCCCTTTCCCTTTGGGGTGCCTTTTCTTAATTAGATATAGCTCTCTTTGGCCTTCGTTTGTTTCCATAGGCCTGTTATAGTTAGTGTAGTTTAACTAGTAGTTGTGTGCTTTTGAACAGTGACAGTTTCACAGTATTTTGATAGATATTTAGATAATTAGAGTGCTTTAGGTTAGTGCTTAGTGTGTGTGTGTTTAAGAGGGACACTTTGATAAAGCATAGTTAGCCCATGTTTTTTTTTTTTTTTTTTTCAGGGCTTATTTGAAATAGTTTGGGTGTGTCTTGTTATACTACAGTGCCTTTTTCTTTATTTTATTTTTATTTTATTTGCAGTTGGTTTACCAGGATAGTCCATTGGGCCAAAGTGAACCCATTTTCAATGGAGTCCTGGGGAGAAAAGCTCCATAGAAATCAAGGTTACAATATGATGTAGATTATAAGCTTACATGAGTTATAAAATAGAGCAGACCAAAGACTATTAACATTACAATATGTCATAGATTGAAAATATACAACAGGAATTAGACCTAGGGAGAAAAGCTCCATGAACAAATCAAGGTTACTATATGATATAGATTATAAGCTTACATGTGTTATAAAATAGAGGAACCATAAACTATTAACATTACTATATGTCATAGATTGAAAGTATACTACAGAAATTTAGACAAGGACAAATATTACAAACAGTCTAGGTTAGTGATGAATGAACAGATAATACAGAATATTAAGGGAATAATTAGTAGACATATACAGGATCGATAATACATGTGGTAAACTTGCAGAGAGAGGTGTGGGTAAGAATTACATACATTTAGAAATTAATTTACAAGAATATATGAGAAGGAAGAATGCTATTGAAGGGAAGAGAAGATGAAAGTTTACAGAGTAAGTTATGTAGGGTGGCAACAGGAACATTCCCATTGGGTTACTAGATGTGAGTGGACAGTTTTTTTGAAGATAGAGTAGCTAGGGGTAGTACGAATGATTAGTGGTAGGGAGTTCCAGAGTCGTGCTAGACTAAAGGATAGGAGATGTTTGCCTGGGGGGCGAGCTGGTTTGTATACTTCTAGAAGATTTTGGTTGTTAGACCTTAGCACTCTGTCAGGTAGGTTCATTTTAAATGCAGAGGAAAGGAAGGGACAGAATGAGGGGTTGAGAATGAGCTTATGTGCTAGAGTGAGCTGGGTATAGATAAGCTGATTGGGTAGCTCTAGCCATTTTAGTTTGTGGAGAGAGGAACAGTGGTGAGTGGAAGACTTATGGCTAGTGGCGAACTTGGCGATTTTGTTGTAGCAACAAGATAGTTGAGTTTTCAGAGAGGATTGTAGATTAGTTAGGAGTGGGGCACCATAGAGGAGGGAGGGGATGAGAAAAGATGTAGAGAGGGTGAGTTTAGTGGTGGGTGTAAGATAATGATTTTGTCGATAAAGCATGCCTAGTTTTTGATGTTTTTTTTTTATATTTAGTTGTATGTGGGAGTTAAATTTAAGCCGATTGTCAATTTGGATGCCAAGTAGCTTGGTCTCTGATACCAGAGACTGTATAGTTCATTATGGCTGACCAGGGTAGGGATAAGCATCCTAAGTCTGGATTTAAAAAATGTCCAAAATGTGGACAGAAAATGCCTGTCACAGATAGCCATATAAACTGTGTATATTGTTTGGGAGCCTTGCACCTTCAGGAAAGCTGCTCCATTTGTCATTCCTTCTCTTCCAAGGTTCTTCAGGAGAGAAAGAGAAAGTTAATAGAGGACTTCTGAAACTGTCATTTCATGAAGCTTTGAGTGACCAGGATGGGTCTAGCAAATCCTCAACGTCTTCTAAGGCTTCTACTTCTTCGGAAGTAAAAAAAATCAAGACAATCATCGACGTCGGCTCCACAGCCCTGGGAGCTGAGCGTCTTGTCCTTTCGGAGCTGGTCCCCAGTCCTGGAACTGGTATCCAGGGTACCTAAATGACCAGTCCTTCAATCAGTGCCTCCATCCATCCATTCATCTTGGTCCTCGATTAGCCTTTCTGATTTGGATGTGGATCGTGTGGTGCAGACGTTGCTACAGGCACTGGCGTTTGCAAAATTTTTATCGGCTCTGACCTAAGAGGTTTCAGAACCGAAGACTGTGTTGCCATAAACTGTTTTTCCTCCTCCGAGCCATGCCAGTCCTTCGGAGCTGGAGGAGTCAGACTTGATGATTGTTGAGCCTTCAGAGCTAACACCTGTTCCAGGTCATCGGTTCCATTTAGTCGGATGACCTCGGTGCAGATCGAGGAGTCTAGGAGCCGACACTCTCCTGTAGGGTCAGGGGAGGATAGTCGGACTGACTTGTTGGTTCCGACTTTGCCTCTCAGGACTTCAGCTCTGGTTCAGAGCCCACTGTTCCAGTGCCGAAGGGATTGATGGTTTCCTCAAATCCAGTGGTCCCTTCTCATCAGAGCAGACGTGCCTTCGAAGTCATGAAGAGAGTTATGTCTCCTATGACATCTACGACTTCAGGTCCGATTACCTCCTCCCCAAAAGCACCTGTGTCCACTTCTGCTTCACAGATCCTTTCTAAGTCTAGAGACCCAGAGCCTTAGGAAGCCCCATTAGGTGGCCCCTGCTCTTCCTAGACCTCACCAGAAGTTCCCACTGATGAGATTCCCAGGAAGAGAATCTGTAAGAGAAAACACTTAGACTCCACACAGTAGTCTCTCACATCCGATACTGACTTGGATGAATTAGAAGGGTCCCCACGGTCCCCCTCTGAGGATATCTCATTTGCTGAGATATTAGAAATCCTTAGGCAGAGGGGTGACTGTCAGTCCACCAACCCTACTGAAGATGAGCCGGTTCTCCTGAAGGCTTTCAGGTCTCAACCCTCCATTTCTTGGGTAACTCCACCCTTCAATGAGCTCATGGAGCTGGTCTCACGAAGGGCGTGAAAGTCTCCGGACACCATGGAGCCTGTTCCTAGGAGGCCTAATAAATTTATTTCTGCCCCCCAGGAAAAGTCTTTTCTTACCAAGGGAGTGCCAGTTGATGCCATGGTGGTGCCGGCAGCCACCAAAAAGGAGATGTTGGAAACTTCTTCCTCTATCCATCCTCCTAACAGAGATTCTAGGTTTGTGGATATATACGGATAGTGCACGTACAGTTCAGCTACTTTTGCCTTGCGTTCATTGAACTATCTTACTCATTTTACAAGACTGCAAAGAGATCTTCTAAAAGAGCTTGGAGATACTCTTCAGGGTACAGTAGCTGCAGGAGCTTCAGACAAAGTCGCCTACCAGCTTGCTACCCTCAATTCCATAGTGAACTCGTCCATGCATCTCATTTCATGGAATGAGTAAGGCAGCGGGTACAGGAATTGCTCTTAGGAGACATTCCTGGAGGCACTTGTGTTCCTTCGTGGAGCCCTTTATGTCATCCTTTGCCAACACCCCTTTTGATGGCTTGTCCCTTTTCGGGCCCAAAGTTGAGGAAACTTTGACCAGGTGTGCGCAGGAGTCTGTTTTTCCACCCCTGCCAAACCCTACCCCAAAGGTCAAAAGGGAGGAAAGATGTGGTTCCGCAAAGCCCAAGGAGCCTTTCTGCACACTCGTGGTGAACCCCCCTCCAGGGGCAGAGGAGGGGGCAATAATGGAAGACACTGCACTTGCGGCAGAGGGGCTCCACAAAACCAGGGTGACAAAGACCAGTTCTTTGGGCAGCCCTGCTAGTGCTCCTGAAAGGAGGCCCGACTGTCCTGCTCTGGAGGCAGTCGAGGGTCGCTTATCTTTGTATCCAGATGCCCAGCAAAAAATAACAAATGACAACTGGCTACAAAGTATAGTTTCCAAAGGATATTTCATTCCTTTCACCACTCCCCCCTCCATTGACAACAAAAATCCCGGACATTCCACCCAGTTACAGGGAACAAGCAACAGTAGAGGTCCAAACGTTGCTAAGAAAAAGAGTCATCCAACCAGTCCCAGCAGACCAGATAGGATCTGGAACTTACTCAAGATTCTTTTTAGTTCCAAAAACGACAGGGGACTGGAGACCTATTTTGGACCTCAGCAGACTAAACAAAACTGTCAAGTAAGAGAAGTTCTGGATGGTCATGCTTCAGTTGATACTTCCCTTCTTAGGGAAAGACAATTGGATGTGCTCGATAGTTGTACAGGATGCATACTACCATATAAAAATGGCCAGACCATCCATGGATCATCTGCTCTTCCGGCTGGGAGCCAATCACTACCAGTTTCAAGCCCTGCCCTTTGGTCTCACTACAGCTCCCAGAGTGATTACCAAATGTATGGCAGTGGTCACGGCTCACCTGAGGTGTTTAGGATTCCAGGTGGTTCCGTACTTAGATGATTGGCTTCTCACCACCACCACCAGGCATCAGCTAATACAAGCCAGGGACACCACTCTTACTCTTTGCAATCATCTAGGCTTTACAATAAATTCAGAAAAATTTGCCTTGCCACCATCGCAACATATCGTTTTTATCAGAGCAGAGTTGGACACCACCACCACCACTTTGAGACTTCCAGCAGAAAGAGTGTTACTACTTCATCAGCAAGTCCACAACATCTTATCCAAAGACAAAGCTCCTGCATCAGAAGTGCTAAAATTGTTAGGCATGATGGCAGCTGTAATATTAGTGATACCGTTGGGTCCCATGCACATGCAGATTCTGCAATGACTGTTATTCACTCAGTGGTTTTACCAAGAGCTCCCAATGTCTCATCTCATAATGATCACAGACACTTGCAAAAAAGATCTTCAGTGGTGGTTGATCTCTCTTCATGTAACGATAGGTCGTCCTTTTGTCATACCCTCACCAGCAGCCTCAATGACCATGGACACTTCCCTGATAGGGTGTGGGGGGGGCATTTTCAGGGAAGAACAGCTGAAGGCACATGGAATGAACAGGAGACACATCTGCATATCAATGTCCTGGAGATGAGAGCAGTACATTTAGTGTTGCAGTACTTTCAGGACTCTCTTCCCCTGGGAACAATTGCGATTCAGACAGACAACATGTCGGTGGTCTGGTACTTGAACAAACAGGAAGGAACCAGGTCCTATCCCCTTTGTTGCGAGGCCCTAAGAGTATGGCAGTGGGCTACATCCACCCAGCACTTTCTGTTAGCAATGCACATCCCAGGGAAATCCATTGTGATAGCAAACAAACTGAGCAGGGCAATTCTGTTACCTCACGAGTGGTCCCTCAAGAAAGAGGTAGCGGAGAGAATTTTCCACAGGTGGGGCCAGCCTTGCTGCGACCTATTCATCAGCCACATGAACACAAAATGCAGAAGCTACTTTGCCCTGATTCCCCCTCCGGGAGAAGCCCCAAGGGACGCACTTGTACACGATTGGCTTTCGGGTGTCATCTATGCATTCCCACCAATTCCCTTGGTAACCAAAGTATTGCAGAAAGCAAAAGCCCTGGGAAGGACCATAATTCTAATGGCCCCTCATTGGCCTCGTCAGATTTGGTTCCCCTTCTTTCTACTTCATCTGTTGGAAGAACCTTGGATTCTGGACCCAGTCCCATATCTTCTGACACATTTGTTGCGGGCTCTTCCTCTCTCTCTTCAGTCCTTGAATTTGACAGCTTGGCTGCTCCAATTCCCAACATAGCCAGGTTCCATAACCTCTCTAATGAAATGCAGCCGATACTGATATATTCTCATAAGTCCTCTACTAGGAAACTATAAATTAGCAAATGGAGAAGATTTTCTATATGGGCCTCTCAAAATAACATTGAACCCTATCAAGCCCCTATTGCCTCCATATTAGAGTTTTTGACTATAGGTTCATAGGTAGGTACTAGGCTATTTGCCCGAAGGCATTTATAAGCCTAGACAGAATGTGTTGGCTTTCGTCACCGCCCTTAGATTAGTTCCCTGTGCCTCTGTCCAGCAGAGCCACTGAAGTGATTCCTGGGGTAAACTTTCTGTTTCCCATCCACTCATCAAGGTTTCTCTTGAAGAGTGCTATTGAGGAGCTCTGCCTAATGTAGATTGTAATCTTGTTCCAAAGCATGGGAATTTTCTGGGACAGGAATCTATCCATCCAGCATGTCCTATTTATTGTTGTGGTGAGGGTTAGATCCCAAGAGCGTGTGGTTCGAGGGGATAAGGTTTTCTTTAGGTGAAGCATGTCCATCAATTCTGGGTTGGACATGGCCTTATATGTCAGACAGAGATCACCTCTGAGAAGGCAGTATGCAACCGAGTACAGTTGGAGTTTCTTCAGTCGAGCTGCATAGGGCATCTGCTTGAGGCCAGTGATCCTCTTGGTGAGGTACTTCTGTGGTCTTTCCAGCTGTTGCAGGTGTCTTGTAAGGTACATCCCAAATGGGACATTGTACTCTATGATGGGTCTGATGAGTGATGAGTAGAGGGGCACAATGACCTCTTTTGATCTGGATGCAAACCCTTGTGTGATTAGGTGGGCCACACAGAAGGATTTTCTAACCACTTTGGCAATGTGATTATCAAAGGAGAGATTACTATCTACTTGGTTCCCCAGATCCCTTATTACGCTTTCTGTATTTAGGGGACTACCACCTATGTGGTAGTTTGTGGGTACTTTGTTATTTCCAAAGGGAATAACTATGCACTTTTTGGCATTTAGCTTGAGGCCATGATTTTGACACCAGGTATCCATCTCAGTGAGACCCTTTTGGAGGATATCTGTGTCAGCCGGTGAGTCAATTATAGCCCCTAATTTGCAGTTGTCTGCGACCTTGGTCAGCCATAGTCCTCCTGTGCTTGTCTGTACCTCTGAAAAGTATATGCCGAACAGGAGTGGTCCTAGGACTGAGCCCTGGGGAATGCCACTTGAAACCGGTTTAGATTCAGACCCAGCTCCCGCAACTCTCACCATGTGGGTTCTGTCCGTGAGCCAATTGGCAACCCATCTTGTGATATAGTGGTTTATGTTCAGGCTGGTGAGCTTGTCTATAATACCAGAATGGGGAATGGTGTCGAAGGCCTTTGCGAGGTCTAGGTAGGCTGTGTGTACCACCTTTCCCTCATCTATAGCCTTGGTAACTGTCTCAAAGAAGTCCACCAGGTTTAGGAGGCATGATCTGCCCTTAACAAAGCCGAACTGGATAGGGCCCAGTGTTTGGAAGTTCCCAATGTCTCTGTTAATGAGTTCCATGATGGTGCACTGCATAGCCTTGCAGACCAAGCTAGTCAGGCTTATAGGGCGATAGTTCCCGGGGTCTGTTGTGGCTCCACCTTTGTGGAGTGGAATAACTGTTGCTGTGCACCACTCTATGGGTATGTAGCTTGTGGAGAGGCTGAGTTTGAACAGTGTGTTTAGGTGAGGGGTTAATTTGTCTTTGAGCTCATGTAGGACGCAGCCTGGGACACTGTCCGGTCCCATTAATGCTGTGTTTTTGGCTTTAGAAAGGGCTATTTTAACCTGAGTGTCTGTGATTTCAGGGGCTCTACATTCTTCTGGTATGGTTATGGGCCCTTTTGGGGGTGAGAGGCGGGTGAAGTTTGCACTGAACCTGTCTGCCAGGATGTTGGCAATATCGGTTGGTTCAGTGTATTTTGTGCCATTCTGCACTAACTCCGAGCAGATCTGAGCATTGCCACTAAGATTCTTGACATAGCTAAAGAATGCCTTGTGGTTATCTTTGGAGTCCTTTTCTTTCAAAGCTCACCTTGGACGATTTTATGAGGGATCATAGTTTCTTGCTGATACTGATTAGGGATGTCTTCCCTTCTTGGGATTTTACTCTTTTCTGTACTAGTTTCCTCCTCCTATTGTATAGCTTGTTTAAGGCAGGGGTCCACCAGATTGGTTTCCTTTGCTTGGAGGAGTGAGTCTCTGTTTTGCTTGGGATAGCACGATCCATGCATTCTTGTATGTGCCTGTAGAATGCATTAGTAAAGGATTTTGCAGCTTGGACAGCGTTATCCTTTAGAATGGGGGCTTTGAAACATTCCACCTCCGTCTTAAGTAATGTGAAGTTTGCTTTTGAAATGTTTTTCACAGTGGTTTCCTTGTCTGGGGGTGGGGGCAGAATGTGGCTATCCAAAGTGATTTGTTTATGGTCAGATCTAACCAGAGAAGGGTTGACCTCTGGTGTGGAACACCAGTCGCCCATGTTGGTGATGACCAGGTCCAATATGTTGTCACCTCTGGTGGGAGTGTTGACTAGTTGTTCCAGGGTGTTTGAGTTTATAAATTGTAGAAAATGTTGGGCAAGGGAGTTAGTACTTGAGTAGTTCTCCCAGTTAATGTTTGGGTAATTGAAATCACCCAATATTAGGGTGTTTGGTAGGACCTTTATGTTACCCAGTGTTTCCAGAAATGCGGAATGGGGGTCCTGGGACATGGTGGGTGATCTGTAGCAAGCTACAATTTGAATTGCAGTTTTGCCCGTTGTTAGTTGCACGTGGATAATCTCTGAAGCATCGTGCTGTGCCACTAACCTAGAGGTGTGGGTATCCTTGATGAATATGGATACTCCTCCGCCTTTTGTATTTCGGTCTGGGTTCTGTGGCCGAAATGTATGGCATGAGTTGTAGCCTGGTAGTGCTGGGGTGCTCTCTGTAGCCTTAAAACAGGTTTCTGTTACTGCACATATATCGATTTTCTCCATACTGAGGAGTGCCTCGAGTGCATGCATTTTGAGGTTTAGACTTCTGACATTGAGTAGTATTACCCTCAGATTTTTGTTGCTTGTGCTATTTACGGCTGTGGGTTTGTCTTTTGAGCCTTGCCTAAAAAAGGCACTATGGGGGTGGCAAGAGCCTTGGCCAGTATTCAAAAGCCTAAGGGTGACAGGTGCAAGCCATCTCTAGCGAAGCAGCGTGGCTTGTCGAGGATGTCATCCCAGGCAGACAGACACTGGATCCCCTTTGAATGACACCAGAAACTTAGCCAATTGTTGAAATTGATAATTTTTTCTTTATACCGTGGTATCATTCTTGGTGAGGGCAGGATGCTACTCAGGGTCAGGGTTATACCGGCCTGGGCTACTTGATCAGAGAGCTCTTCCATGTCTCTTTTCATGTAGTCCGGGGAGGTACAGCTCAGGTCATTCACACCAACATGAACAATGACAGAGTCGTATTTGTACTTGTTCTGGAGTGACCTGAGTGCTTGTGTTATGTGGTGGATCCTGGCACCCGACAGGCAGCTAACAGTAACCTTCTCCTTATTCAGCCTAGTGAGTGGGATGTCAGTGTGCCTGACTATAGAGTTACCTATTACTAGTATGTTGGGTATGTTATTTTGCCTTGAGGGCTGTGATTGCGTGCACACTGGTTTTGTGAAATATGTGATGTTCTTCATCTCACATTGCTGCAGTCCTTACACTTGGGGTAGTCCGCTGTCCTCGGTCGGCCCGAATATCAAAGCATTAGGCTGACGTCGGTCAAGGCGCTTAAGACTGACATCAGGACGTCAGGGTACAAATGCGCATGACCGACGTCATATCCTCAGTCTTTTTTGCCGCATGGTCCGATGCAGAAGCAGCGTTGCAAGTGCCGTTCGGCATTCTGAAATTTTTCGAATTCGGAGTTTCAGACCGAGTCAAAGTTGGCTAAGTACCCCGTTGGGGAATATTTTAGTTTTTTCTTGCCTCAGTGGTTTACCGGATGTCAGAAAAAGTGAATAACTGTATTTCTTGTGGGAAGCAGATACCGCATAGAGATTATCATACTTTGTGTATTCCTTGTTTGGGGCCTGAGCACAACGTTGTTGGGTGTCGCTTTTGTGCTAGGTTTAATAAGCGCACTATTAAGCGGAGGTTAGATTGTGCCAGGTTGGTCTTCGGGAAGCGGTGCAATTACAATATGCCGTCGGATGGTCCGACGCCCGCTTCTTCGAAGAAGCGCAAAGACAAAGCAGCTAAACCCAGGCAAGAAGAGTCATCCGTACCGGACGCCGGTTTTTTGGAGGCGTCGGTGGAACCGGTGGTTCCACCGGAGGCTTCTCTGGAGTCCCAGGGGGAGACTTTGATATTGCAGGATGTGGCCTCTCAGTAGGCAGGTCAGGCTGAAGGGGCTTCTCAGGTTACTGTACTCCCCTCCCTTCCTAGGGTGGTTAGGCCCTCTCCTTCTGTTTCCAAGGCTTCTCCCAGAGGCAGGTCAGGTTTAGCTTCTGTTGGTGTCACTCCTAGTTCTTCAGGATCTGTGCCCAAGAAGCACATGCTCAAAATGGCAGAAGATTTAATTACTTTGATTAGAGGCTCTTTGCCCCCTCCTGATAAGAGGCCTAGGGTGGAACCAGTGTTGGGGAGTTTTGAGCAGGTTTCGGATGTTTCAGAGTCTTCGGCTGAAGACTTGCAGGAGTATTCTCCTTATTCTGATTCTGATGTTGATGATTCTACTCCTTCTGCTTCTCCTCCAGAGGATTTTTCTTTTTCAGAGACTCTTCATTCTATGAGGGAACATTTTAAGTGGGAAGGTCAGGACTTCTCTGATTCCAGGAAAAAGCTTAGGGAATTTTTGCTTTTACCCCAGCATAGGCCTTTGGCTATTCCTCCTGTTCTGGATGTTGTGGAAGATGTGTTTGCGGAGGCTTCACTTAATCCTGATTCTTTGCCTCCTGCTCCTGTTAAGCCGGACAGGTATTACAGGGTGCCTGAAGCTCATAAATATCTGTATAAGAGTCCTAGGGCAGACCCAGAAACAGTTAGTCAGGGACCTAAGGGTGTCAAGGCCTCTGTGGTAAAAATCCGGTTCCTCCAGATAAAGAGGCCAGAGCTTTGGATAGATGGGGAAAGAAAGTCTATACTTCTTCCACCTTAGCTATGAGGGCTTTGAATTGTCAGTTTCACATGTTGAAATATCAAAACTATCTTCTTTCTCAATTGAAGTCTAAGGTAGATGCTCTGGCGGAAGGCATTGAGTGTAAAGAATTGCAAGATTTGGTACATGTTTCTGAACAGGTGGGTAAGCATTCTTTGCAATGTGGATTTGATGCTGTACAGGCCTCGTCTAGGGTGGCTGCCACTGGGTCAGTTCTTCGCAGGCACGCCTGGCTGAGGGATCAGAATTTATCTGACCATGTTAAAACAAGGATTTTAGATGCTCCTTTACAGTCTGATGTATTGTTTGGTTCACCTGTGGAGGCAGTTTTAAAGAAAATGGAAGACAAGGCTAAGTCTATGCAGACTGTTAAAGATTTTTTGCAAGTTCAGCCTCCGAAGTTTAGTAGGAATTGGCCTGCTAAGGGGTGGACGTACCCTTCTTATGATTCACAGTCTAGAAGATCTAGACGTGGTAGGGGTAGAGCTCAGGGCTCTTTCAGACCTAGAACAGGAGTTCACCTGCACAGTCTTGGTGAGGGCAGGGGCCAGTCCTTTCGTAAACAGGCCCAATGACCTACCTTTTCAGCTGCCAGAGCCTTCTTGTCTGGCAGCACCTTTGGGAGGAAGGTTGGCACTCTTCAAAGAAAATTGGAATTTGATTACCCAGGACAAATGGGTATTGGATATTATACACCAAGGTTACAGGTTTTATTTCCATACATTGCCTCCTTTCAAGGGCATGCCAGACGTTCCTCCTCAGCAAACAATAGAGGCTCAAAAACAAATTTCTCTGCTGCTGCAAATAGGGGCCATACAGCCGGTCCCTCTGCCAGAAGTAGGCCTGGGATTTTATTCACGCCTGTTCCTAGTACCAAAGAAGGGGAACACGTGAAGACCAATTTTGGATTTGTCTATCCTCAACACTTATCTGGACATTCCCAAGTTCAAAATGTTGACGTTACAACAGCTTTTACCTCTGCTGGGCAAAGATCACTGGATGGTGACTCTGGATCTCAAGGAAGCTTACCTTCATGTTCCTATCAGGCTAAGTTGCAGGAAGTATCTGCGTTTTCGAGCTGGGACTTCTCATTATCAGTTCTCTGCATTGCCCTTTGGCTTATCTACTGCGCCGAGAGTGTTCACAAAGGTTCTGGCTCCAGTGATAGCTTTCTTCAGGCTAAAAGGAATACAGATTTATCCTTATTTGGACGATTGCCTGATTCTGGCCAAAGGAAGGGACGTGCTTCTTCATCATTTACAATATGTGATAGCAGTGCTAAGATGCCTGGGGTATTCTGTGAACGAAATAAAGTCCAGTCTAGTACCCTCTCAGGACATGTGCTTTCTGGGTGTGAGACTGAATACAGCATCCCAGATGGCCTTTTTGACCCCAGACAAACAAAAGAATCTTTCACTTTACTTCCATCAATTGTCTCATCTGTCCAGGCTGACTGCAAGGACAGTCCTTCAAGCCTTGGGGTTCATGGCATCTTGTATTCTGGTGCTTCCCAATGCCAAACTACATATGAGGAAGCTACAATGGTATCTCAAAATGTATGGACTCAGCACTGCCAAGATATGGACACTGTCATTCGGATAATACCTTGCATTCAAAAGGAATTTTTGTGGTGGGCTCAGGAATGTCACCTAAACAAGGGACTCTCTGTGACCCGGCCAGAGGCGAGTCAGATTCTAACGACAGATGCCTCAGACAAAGCTTGGGAGCTCATCTAAATGGAAAGTGGATACAAGACACGTGGCCTGCCAGACTACAACATCTACATATCAACTTGAAGGAGATGTTAGCAGTCCAATTTGCATTAATAGCTTTCAAGGATTTACTTCTTCCAGGGCAGGTGTTGGTTCTAACAGACAACACAACTGTCATGTGGTACATCAACAAGCAAGGGGGAACACATTCCTATCCTCTATGCAGGCAAGCAATGATTTTGTGGGAGACTGCTCTCAGTTTACAACTCAATCTTCAGGCAAGGTTTCTGCCGGAGCACAGAACTCCTTAGCAGGCGTGTTGAGCAGGCAATTATGGATCCCCACGAGTGGAAATTGGATCCTCATGTATTTCAGAAATTGACAGTGTCATGGGGAACTCCAGACATAGATCTGTTCGCTTCTCCACTAAACCACCAGCTGCCAAAGTTTTGCACAAAAGGTTTCATCCCACAGCTTGGAAAGTGGATGCTCTTTCTTTCAATTGGAGCAATCTTCATGTGTATGCCTTTCCACCTCTGCCTCTCCTCCCAAAGGTACTCCTAAAGGTCAGACAGGACAAGCCAAAGATGATTCTAATAGCTCCAGATTGGCCTCGACAGCACTGGTACCCATTACTGAGAAGTCTGGTTCGGGAGCCTCCATGGCCTTTGCCTTCGATTCCACACCTGCTGTCTCAAGAGAACAGTCATTTACTCAATGTCAAACTTCACTCTCTTCACCTAACAGCCTGGCATATTCTGTTTTAAACCCTGGAGGGTCTCAGCTTCCGCAGCAAGTTTTGAATGTTATTTTGGAGGCCAGAAGGCCTAGTACAAGGAAAGTATACGCAGATAAATGGAAGATATTTTTATTTTGGAGTGCAGCAAAGGAATTTGATGTTGCTAAGCCTAATTTAAGTGTGGCTCTTCAATATCTTGCTGAGTTACTGGACAAAGGGTTGTCCTTCTCTTCTATTAAGATTCATGCTGCAGCAATTTCTGCTCACTATGACTGTGATCCACCTTTGTTTTCTCATCCTTTGTTTAAGCAATTCCTTAGAGGGGCAAAGAATATAAGACCCCACGTAGAGCTCCTACTCCTGCTTGGGATCTCAATTTTGTGTTGGAGAAACTCACTCTACAACCTTTTGAGCCTGCAGCTACTGCTGAGTTGAAATATTTATCATGGAAGACTGCTTTTTGTTGGCCATTACCTCTGCGAGAAGGGTTTCTGAATTACAGGCCCTTATGGCAGTTGAGCCTTTCTTAATTTTCCATAAGGATAGGGTATCTTTACGTACTAATCCTTCCTTTATGCCTAAGGTGGTTTCTAGTGTGGCTTTAAACCAAACTATTCATTTGCCTACTTTTTATGCAAACCCCCAAAATAAAGGGCAAAAGATTTTGCACACCTTGGATATACACAGGCAGTTGCGATATTATTTGAGCAGAACTAAAGGGTTCAGGCAGTCTCAGCAGTTGTTTGTTTCTTTTGCTTTGGGTTCTCAGGGCAAGCCTGTGTCAAAACAAACTATTTCTAAGTGGATTGGGTTTTATATTGCTTTCTGTTATTCCCATCATGGTAAGGAAGTTCCAGCTGGGATTAGGCCTCATTCCACTAGAGCTACTGCCACATCTACAGCTTTTTTAAGGGGGGTGGCAACTAAAGATATTTTGGAGGCAGCTACTTGGAGTTCAGTGCATACTTTCTCTAAGCATTACCACCTTCCACTTTACTCTAAATCTAGGTCTGGGTTTGCCACTGCTATTTTACAGGGCATTTTGGCAGCTCCTACTACTTTATAGTTTTGCCATCCTCCCTTACCTCTGCTTTGGGATTCTACCCAAGTGTAAGGACTGCAGCAATGTGAGATGAAGAACATAGTACAGTTTTGTACCTGCCATAAATGTAGATGTTCGAAGATCCACATTGCTGCAGTCCAATTTACCCTCCCTCCTTCCCCTCTGTTGTTAGAGGCGGTTGTGTGGTTTGGGTTGTAAATATTGTACATATTGTATATATATTGTTCATATGATTAGTGCAAGGGTGGTTGGTTGTTTTTTGCTGTCTTTTGGTTTTGACCTTTCTGTTTAGGGTCTTCTGACATCTGGGGCAAGAAAAGACTGAGGATATGACGTCGGTCATGCGCATTTGTACCCTGACGTCCTGATGTCAGTCTTAAGCGCCTTGACCGACGTCAGCCTAATGCTTTGATATTCGGGCCGACCGAGGACAGCGGACTACCCCAAGTGTAAGGACTGCAGCAATGTGGATCTTCGAACATCTGCATTTATGGTAGGTACAAAACTGTACTTTTCATGGTTTGTGTTGGGGGGTGGAGGTTGCTTGGATGTCTGCTTTGGAGGGCTCTGTTGCTTTTCCAGAGTTTTATTTAGAGCCTCTGAGTATGTTTTCATATATTTACGTGTGTTTTTTACCAGTGCTGATTTAATGCGTCTATGTGAGACTGGTGGTGTGATGCCAGTATTTCCCTTCTCCTCTTGACTGTCTAATCCAGTCTTGGGTTGAGAGAGCTTAGCCTCCAGTTTGGCTGTATAATTGCATCTCTCGCATGTATTAGTGTTTGGTGGTAGGAGGAGAGGGTTGTCTTTGTACATGAGGCAGTTGTTACATTGCCTCAAAATGCCCAGATTCACCAGTTTGACTGGAGAGTACACCTGAAACTGCCCTTTGGACATGCCTGGATAGGTACAGTAAACTGTTTTACTGAATGACTGATAAGGTCGAATAGAGAGCTTTGCCCTTCTGTAGTGCTAGGGTTTATAAGTGCTTGCTATGAGTTTTGAGCAAGTGCCAGGCTGAGAAATGAATGGCTTGAGTGCTTAAGTTGAAAGCTTGTCTAGTTCCAAGGGAAAAATTGAAGAGGAGACTTTGTGGAGCCGGGAATAGTTATACCCTAGCAAACCAGCGCTGCCCGGTGCGCAAAACTGGGCAAATGCGTTTTTTATAGCAGGGAAATGAAAGAGATAGAAATTACTCCAAAATGGCCAATAAACTACTACTTTCCGACCTGAAACCACTCCTTCAGGGAAAGATAAGCTGCTCAAAGCTCCCCTCTCTGAACAGAGAAACTTCCTTCTATCCAAGTAAGGTATGGCAAACACAGAGATCGCTTAAAACCTGAGCTTTGGCCGGCTAAGATCTAGCTGTATTCAACTGGATGTATAAGAGAATTTAAGTAGCTTTTATCTGCACTTTTTTCAAATAATACAGCATTCTAATTAATTTATTTGTATTGCATTGAATAATAACTGAACTGGAAGTTTTAACTCTGTTTTTTCAGTTAGTGTTAGATAGATTTTTTTGCCTGTTAGAATTCCTGCATAGACAGTAATTGCAGGCAGGGGTAGTCTCATTCATTGATATTCTGTTACTGCCTATTTAAGTGGTACATTGTGGAATATTTTCTGCTTAAAACCTGAGCTTTGGCCGGCTAAGATCTAGCTGTATTCAACTGGATGTATAAGAGCTTTTAGGTACCTTTTGTCTGCACTTTTTTAAAATAATACAGCATTTTAATTGATTTATTTGTGTTGCATTGAATATTAACTGAACTGGAAGTTTTGACTCTGTTTTTTCAGTTAGTTCCTCACCCACCCTCCCTGGTTTTGTTTTGGTGTTAATCTTGGTGGCTTTCAAACTGCCCGCCCCTCTTGTAAATTTGTGTTTGGATACTCCTTCTGGGCCCATCTCATTTGCTCACACAACTGAGTGCAGTGAAATCATATTCTGATTTCAGGCTCTCCTACTGTGTACGAAGAGAGCATCTGGGATAGAAAAAAAATTTAAGCTTGGTTCCTGCCTTTCCTGTAAGTGGTCTAGACTGTTTGTAGGCTTCTGAGCCCCCAGGCCTTTCTGTGTTGGAGGGAAGCCTTCTAGCTTAATTTTGTTTCCTAGAACTAGCCAGTTTTCTAGTTTCAGCACTCAAATCTGTTTCTTTGAACTCAGCACTTGTTCAGAACTCGTAAGCACTAAATGAGCTGCAAATTACTACAGCACTCAACTTTCCTCACTTGTCTAGAGGAAAGCAGTTTTTAGTACTTTATAAATAAGCACCTATCCAGGCACTTTTAAGGGTCAGCTCCCGGTGATTTCTCCTGTCTACCTGATGAATTTGGGCATCTTGGGGCAATGCAGCAATTGCCTCATGTACATTTTAATTGATTTATTTGTATTGCATTGAATATTAACTGCACTGCAAGTTTTGACTCTGTTTTTTCAGTTAGTGTTTGCTAGATTTTATTGCCTGTTAGAATTCCCACATGGACAGTAATTGCAGTCGGGGGTAGTCTCATTCATTGATATTCTGTTACTGCCTATTTAAATGGTACATTTTGGAATATTTTTTGCTTAAAACCTGAGCTTTGGCCGGCTAAGATATAGCTGTATTCAACTGGACGTATAAGAGAATTAAGTACCTTTTATCTGCACTTTTTTCAAATAATAAAACATTTTAATTGATTTATTTGTGTTGCATTGAATATTAACTGAACGGGAAGTTTTGACTATGTTTTTTCAGTTCGTGTTTGCTAGATTTTATTGCCTGTTAGAATTCCTGCATAGACAGTAATTGCAGTCAGGGGTAGTCTCATTCATTGATATTCTGTTACTGCCTATTTAAGTGGTACATTTTGGAATAGTTCCTGCTTAAAACCTGAGCTTTGGCCGGCTAAGATCTAGCTGTATTCAACTGGACGTATAAGAGATTTTAAGTACCTTTTATCTGCACTTTTTTAAAATAATACAGCATTTTAATTGATTTATTTGTGTTGCATTGAATATTAACTGAACTGGAAGTTTTGACTCTGTTTTTTCAGTTAGTTCCTCACCCACCCTTCCTGGTTTTGTTTTGGTGTTAATCTTGGCGGCTTTCAAACTGCCCGCCCCTCTTGTAAATTTGTGTTTGGATACTCCTTCTGTGCCCATCTCATTTGCTCACTCAACTGAGTGCAGTGAGATCATATTCTGATTTCAGGCACTCCTACTGTGTACGAAGAGAGCATCTGGGATAGAAAAAAAATTTAAGCTTGTTTCCTGCCTTTCCTGTAAGTGGTCTAGACTGTTTGTAGGCGTCTGAGCCCCCAGGCCTTTCTGTGTTGGAGGGAAGCCTTCTAGCTTAGTTTTGTTTCTTAGAACTAGCCAGTTTTTTAGTTTTAACACTCAAATCTGTTTCTTTGAACTCAGCACTTGTTCAGAACTCGTAAGCACTAAATGAGCTGCAAATTACTACAGCACTCAACTTTCCTCACTTGTCTAGAGGAAAGCAGTTTTTAGTACTTTATAAATAAGCACCTATCCAGGCACTTTTAAGGGTCAGCTCCCTGTGTTTTCTCCTGTCTACCTGATGAATTTGGGCATCTTGGGGCAATGCAGCAATTGCCTCATGTACACAGACAACCCTCTCCTCCTACCACCCAGCACTACAACCTGTGAGAGATGCACTTATATAGCCAAACTGGAAGCAAAGCTCTCTTCACCCAAGACTGGACTAGACAGTCAAGAGGAGAAAGTAAACACTTGCACCACACCACTCATCACATAGTCCCTCAAAACCTATACCACCAAATCACACATATAGAAACACAAAACACACACCTACATTCACGGAGGCTCTCAATAAAAACCTGCCCAAGCATCAGGGACCTCCAAAGCAGAAACACAAGCAAACTCCACCCCCCAACACAACCCAAATGACACATAGCACACAAACTCAGTGTGCCACTCAACCACAGCCCATAAGGCATAACATACCCAACACTCTAGTCACAGGTGACTCTATAGTCAGGCAAACTGATGTTCCACTCACCAGGCTAAACAAGGAGAAAGTTACTGTCAGCTGCCTGTCAGGTGCCAGGATCTGCCACATAATGCACTCACTCAGGTCACTCCATAACAAGTACAAATATGACTCTGTCATTGTCCATGTTGGTGTGAATGACCTGAGCTGTACCTCCCTGGACAACATGAAAAGAGACTTGGAGGATCTCTCCGATCTTGTAGCCCAGGCAGGTATGACCCTAGCCCTGAGTAGCATCTTGCATCACCCAGAATAATACCACAGTACAAGGACAAAATGATTGACTTCAACAATTGGCTAAGCTTCTGGTGTCATTCTAAGGCAATCCAGTGTTTGTCTGCCTGGGACGACATGATCGACAGACCAGGATGCTTTGCCAGAGATGGCCTGCACCTGTCACCCTTGGGATTCCAGATACTAGCTAAGGCTCTTGCCACCCCTATAGTGCCTTTTTTAGGCAAGGTTCAAATTACAAATTCACCACCGTAACAGGTACAAGCAAGCAAAATCTGAGGGTAATGCTACTCAATGCTAGAAGTCTAAACCTCAAAATGCACTCACTTGAGGCACTCCTTAAAATGGAGAACATCAACATCTGCGCAGTGACAGAGACCTGGTTCAAAGCTCCAGAGAGCACCCCTGCGTTACCAGGCTATCATTCATACCACACCTTTCGACCACCTAACCTGGAATAAAGCACTAAAGGTGGAGTGGTGTCCATATTCATTAAGGATATCCACACCTCCAGGCTAGTTCACAGCATAATGCATCCAAGATTATCCAAGTGCAACTAACTCTGGGCAAGACCGCAATCCAAATTGTAGCTTGCTACAGACCCCCCACCATGCCCAGGATTCACACTCCTCATTTCTTGATACACTGGAAAGTATTAGGGTACAACCCAACACCCTAATAATGGGCAATTTCAACTACCCCACAATTAACTGTGAAAACTACTCATGTACCAACTCTTTTGCTCAACGTTTTCTGGAATTCATAAATTCCAACGCCTTGGATCAAGTTATTCACATCCCCACCAGGGGCAGCAATATCCTAGACCTGGTCATTACCAACATGGGCAACACCACACCAGAGGTCAATTCCTTGTTGATCAGATCCGACCACAAGCTAACCACCTTAGATATCCACATCCCGCCCCCACCCCCAATTAGGGAAACCACAGTAAAAAACTTCTCCAAAGCCAACTTCACACTTCTTAAGACAGAAGTGGCAAACTTCATGACACCCATGCAGACGGACAATAGAGGTACAACTGCTGAATCCTACACAAATGCACTTTATAAGCACTTACACGAGTGCATGGATCATGCTATCCTTAATAGAACCAAGATGCTATCCTCCAAAAAAAAGGAAGCCAATCTGGTGGTCCTCTGCTATAATCAAACTCTACAACAGAAGAAATAAACTGTTGCAAAAAAGAGTAAAATCCCATGACTGGAGGAACTCCCTGGTCAACCTCAGTAAGAAGCTGAGATCCCTCATAAAATCATCCAAAGCTAGTTACAAAAACAAAATTACCACTGACTCTAAAGTCAACCACAAAGCATTCTATAGCTATGTCAAGAATCTCAATGGCAACACTCCGATCTGCTCTGAGTTACAGCACAATGACACTAAATATACAGAACCATTTGATATTGCCAACATCCTGGCAGATAGGTTCAGTGCTAACTTTACCCCCCTCTCTCCCCCTTGAGGGCCCATCTCTATACTGGAAGAATGCAAAGTACCTGTAATCACAGCTGCTCAGGTAAAAAACACACTCTCCAAAGCCAAGAACACAGCATCCATGGGACCTGAGAATATCCCAGGCTGCGTCCTACATGAACTACAGAATGAACTGGCACCCTACCTAAGTACCATGTTCAGTCATAGCCTCACCTCAGGCTTTGTGCCCACTGAATGGCGCACTGTGACGGTTATCCCACTCCACAAAGGTGGAGCCACAACGGACCTTGGGAACTACTGCCCCATTAGCCTGACAAGCCTGGTCTGCAAGGCCATGGAATGTATCATCATGGAACTCATAAACAAAGACATTGGTAATCTCCAAACTCTGGACCCTACCCAGTTCGGGTTTGTAAAAGGCAGATCATGTCTCCTAAACCTGATTGACTTCTTTGAAGCAGTCACCAAAGCCATAGATGAGGGTAAGGTGGTTCACACAGCTTATCTAGATCTCGCCAAGGCTTTCGACACCATCCCCCACTCTGGAATTATAGATAAGCTCACTATACTAGGTATAAATCCCTTTGTCACAAGATGGGTTGCCAACTGGCTCATGGACAGAACCCACGCTGTGAAAGTAGCAGACTCCAAATCCAACTTCAGACCAGTGACAAGTGGAGTACCACAGGGTTCAGTCCTGGGTCCTCTCCTGTTTGGTATCTACTTCTCTGAAGTACAGGCTAACACAGAAGGTCTTTGGCTAACAAAGTTCGCAGATGACTACAATCTAGAAGCCATAATCGAAACTCCTAATGATGTGGACATACTACAAACAGCCCTCACTGAGACAGATGCCTGGTGTCAAAGCCATGGCCTCAAGCTCAATGCCAAAACGTGCAGTGTCATCCCCTTTGGTAAAAACTCTGTACCCATGAACTACCTCATAAGTGGTAGTCTACTTAACGCTGAAAGTGTGATAAGAGACCTTGGGACACAGGTGGACAGTAGTCTCTCCTTTGATAATCACATCGCCACAGTGGTCAGGAAATCCTTCTACGTGGCTCACCTCATCACAAAAGGCCTCTCATTCAGAAAAAAGAGGTCATTGTTCCCCTCTACTCATCACTCATTAGACCCATTATAGAGTACAAAGCCCCTTTTGGTATGTACGTCACAAGACATCTACAACAACTGGAAAGGCCACAGAAATACCTCACAAAAAGGATTACTGGCCTCAAACAGATGCCCTATGCAGACCGTCTCAAAAAACTCCAGCTTTACTCCGTCGCATATCGCCTACTCAGAGGCGATCTCTGCCTAACATATAAAGCTATGTCAAACCCAGAGCTGTTGGACATGCTCCACTTAAAGAAATCCCAATCCCTCCAAGTTACATGCTCTAGGGACCTAAACCTTGTCACCACAATAAACAGAACATGCTGGAGGGATAGATTCCTG
Organism: Protopterus annectens; assembly: GCF_019279795.1. NCBI lineage: Eukaryota > Metazoa > Chordata > Ceratodontiformes > Protopteridae > Protopterus > Protopterus annectens. The sequence continues at coordinate 90,204,834 of NC_056748.1, forward strand.
TCCCCGAGACTTCCTATACTCTGGAATAGACTACCTATCTATGTCAAACAGAGCTCCTCATTAGCACTCTTCAAGAAAAATCTTGATGATTGGATGGGAAATAGGAAATTCATCCCAAGGATCACTTCTGTGTCTCTGCTTGACAGGGGCACAGGAAATTAATTTTCTTGGGTGGCGAAAGCCAGGGTACCTTTTTGGCTAGGCTTATATAGGTCCTAGGGCTAACAGACTAGTACCTACCTATGAACCTATGAACCTGTAACACAGCCCTGAATTTAGCACTAACCTAAAAACTGGACTATACTAGCCTAGAAAGGCGGGAAACAGGTTTTTATATATATATATATATATATATATATATATATATATATATATTTTTTTTTTTTTTCCAGAAAATAAAGCAGATACAATCAAAAAACACTTTAAATGTGCATAAAAAGATGCTTATTGTTATATATCTCAGTTCAGAGTTGTAGTCAATGCCCCTAGTAAAAAAAGTAGGAAGAAACACAAATACAAAATGCTTTTCAGTAAAGGAGCTGCAGCAGCAACAGTTCGGGTTCAACTTGCTGCTATCTCTAACTTTCACCTTGGCTTTGAGGGATTAAACATAATGTCACACAAACTATCCAAAGCCTTTCACAAAGGGACTTTTCATCTCAGACCACCTGTGAAATCCCCTTATACTCCTTGGAATATAAATTTTATGCTTTCATGCATTATTCTCCCACCTTTCGAACAAGCTTCCTCATATGATTTAAATTATTTGTCATGGAAGACTATCTTTTTAGTAGACATCAATTCTGCCCGCAGAGCATTAGAGCATCAGAGCTTCAGGCCTTGTCTGTAAAACCTCCTTATTTGATCTTCCATGCTGACAGTGTGTCCTTGAGAACAAATCCGTCATTTTTACCCAAGGTTTGTACTGAATCTAACCTTAACCAGATCATAGATTTTCCAGTGTTCTTTCCTAAACACACCAATAATCTAGAGTATATGCTGCACAAACTTGATGTTCATAGATAGCTCTGATTTTACTTGGATAGAACAGAAGAGTTCAGAAAATCAGTACAGCTTTTTGTTTCCTTTTCAGGTTCCAGAAAAGGTATGCCAGTGGCAAAAACAACACTGTTTAAATGATTATCTGATTGTATCACATTTGTTAATTCAGCTGCTAATATGCCCTTACAACACAAAATTAAGGCTCATTCTACCAGAGCAGTGTCCACATCTTCTGCCTTTTCTGCTAGGCTCCCTATAGACAACATTTGTGCAGCAGCCACTTGGTCAAAACCTCATACCTTTATCACTCATTGCAAAGTCGACAAGGCCTCCAGGGACAGGACCTCCTTTGGGTCTACTATCCTAAAAAACATACTCCCGTGAGCCACCCGAGAAAGATGGTGCTTGGGACGATACCCATCTGTAAGAATGAATAGCGAGATAGAACAACTTCACATAAAGAAGTCATGTACTCAGCATAATGTTCCATTTGAGATGTTCATCTTGCCTTTATTCTTACTTCCCACCTTCCTAGCCCCTCCAGGGTTTTTCGAGGACCGATATACTAGATTTTCCTGGTTGCTCACTCTTTCTTTGGTTCTCTCCTAAAAAGTGATAGAATGACACATGGTGTTATTATACACAGCAAACAAGATCTGAGGTAACTCCAGGTGCATCATAGGATAGGGACTTGGCCTTGAGCTGTCTGAAGACCTCGAGCTTTGTAGTAGGCCGACTTGGAGCCAAGGATCAGCTCCGAACCCATCTGTAAGAATAAAGACGAGATGAACAACTCACATGGAACGTTATGGTGAGTATATAACTTCTTTTTAGCTGCACCTGAAGTATCTCTGATGCATTATGTTGGGCTACCTGTCTGGAGGTGTGTGCATCCTTTATGAAAATGGAAACACTGCCACCTTTGGAGCTTTGGTCCAAGTTCTGAGGCCAAAAGGTGTGGAATGAGTTATAACCTGGTAGTGCAGGAGTGAACCAGGTCTCTGTTACAGCACAAATGTCGATGTTCTCTATTTTAAGGAGTGCTTCAAGCAACTGCATTTTGAGATTGAGACTTCTAGCGTTGATCAGCATGTCCCTCAGATTGCATTTGTTTGTAGCTGTTACAGAGGTAATTTGGTCTTTGGAACACTGCCTAAAAAAGGCACTATAGCAAGAGCCTTGGCCAGTATCCAGTAGCCCAGGGGTGACAGATGCAGGCCATCTCTGGCAAAGCATTCAGGTCTGTCAGTCATGTCATTGGTGGGTCAGGTGATCTTGTTAATGGTTTTTAAGGAGTATAACTAATGCACTATTTCATTCTGAAGAAGTCATTACTGACACAGGATCATCATCATCTTCTTTCGGCTGCTCCCGTTAGGGGTCGCCACAGCGGATCAACTGTTTCCATTTCTTCCTGTCCTCTGCATCTTGCTCTGTCACACCAACCACCTGCATGTCCTCTCTCACCACATCCATAAACCTTATCTTAGGCCTTCCTCTTTTCCTGTTACCTGGTAGCTTCATCCTTAGCATCTTTTTCCCAATATACTCAGCATCCCTCCTCAGCACATGTCCAAACCAACGTAATTTTGCCTCTCTGGCTTTGTCTCCAAACCTTCCAACCTGGGCTGACCCTCTAATATACTTATTCCTAATCCTGTCCACCCTCGTCACACCCACTGCAAATCTTAACATCTTTAACTCTGCCACATCCAGCTCAAACTCCTGCCTTTTTGTCAATGCCACTGTCTCCAACCCATATAACATAGCTGGTCTCACTACCCTCTTGTAGACCTTCCCTTTCACTCTTACAGGTACTCGTCTGTCACAAATCACTCCTGACACTCTTCTCCACCCACTCCATCCTGCCTGTACTCTCTTCTTCACCTCTCTTCCACACTCACTGTTACTCTGAACTATTGACCCCAAGTATTTAAACTCATCCACCTTCGCCACCTCTACTCCTTGCATCCTCACCATTCCTCTATCCTCCCTCTCATTCACACACATATATTCTGTCTTAGTCCTGCTGACCTTCATTCCTCTTCTCTCTAGAGCATATCTCCATATCTCCAGGGTCTCCTCCACCTGATCCCTACTCTCACTACAGATCACAATGTCATCTGCAAACATCATAGTCCACGGGGACTCCTGTCTGATCTCGTCTGTCAACCTGTCCATCACCATTGCAAATAAGAAAGGGCTCAGTGCTGATCCTTCATGTAACCCCACCTCCACCTTAAATGCATCCATCACTCCCACAGCAGACCTTACCGCTGTCACACTACCCCTGTACATATCCTGTACCACTCTTACATACTTCTCTGACACTCCTGACTTCCTCATACAGTACCACAACTCCTCTCTAAGCACCCTGTCATATGCTTTCTCTAAGTCTACAAAAACACAATGCAACTCCTTGTGACATTCTCTGTACTTCTTCATCAACACTCTCAGAGCAAACATCACATCTGTAGTGTTCTTTCCCGGCATGAAACCATACTACTGATCATTAATCATCACGTCCCTTCTTAACCTAGCTTCCACTACTCTTTCCCATAACTTCATGCTGTGACTGATTACTGACACAGGATAAAAGTGCTAATTAAAATTTTTTTGGTTGAAGTATTGGGCATTTTTTTGGCAGCCTTTCCACCTTTGGCAGTGTTTTTCTATTAGCTTGGCAAATACTGATTGACAAGAAATACTCACTGATAACCACTTTCAGTACTCTATTTGGCAGGTATGGATTTCTGAGAATGCCGTTTGGGATAAATTCTGCCAGTGAAGTCTTCCAGTGTGCAATGGAGCAAATGTTTTTCTGGTTATCTGTGTGCTATTATAGTAGATGATATTTGAGTAGGAGGTAATGGTGAGTCAGAGTATGACAGAAATCTCAAGAAAGTTCTGGAAAGAGCACGTGAAGTGAATCTTAAACTGAATCCTCAGAAGTGCAAATTCAGGCTACGAGAAGTTAGATATGTTGATCATTCATGTACCAATTCAGGCTTACGACCAAATCCTTCCAAGCAAACTGCAGTTTTCGAGATGCCAGCTCCAGACAATGTTCATGCTCTGCAATATTTTCTTGGCGCATGGTTAACTACCTAGGCAAGTTCAGTCCAAACTTGAGCCAACTTTCAGCACCGCTTAGAGAGTTGACACGCAAAGATGTATCTTGGTCATGGTTAGAGCAACACCAAAGAGCATTTGATGTCCTGAAACAGAAAATAGCCAGTCCACCAACTCTCAGTTACTATGATGTTCACAAACCAGTTACTCTTTCTTGTGATGCTTCGAAATTTGGCCTTGGTACAGTTATTCTTTAAGAGGGTAGACCAGTAGACTGTGCATTGAGAACTCTTACTCAGACTGAAATGCAGAATGCTCAGATAGAGAAATATCTCTTGGCAATTGTGTTTGCATGTTCAAAGTTCCATGATTATATTTATGGTAGACCTATCCAGATTGAAAGAAAATCACCAAACTCTAGTCACTATTTTAAGAAAACCTATGCATATAGCTCCTGCCAGATTGCAACGCATGATGCTCAAATTGCAAAAGTATAATTTCAATCTTGTCTACACAAAAGGCAGACTTCTTTATCTGCTGATACTTTATCCAGATCACCCAGAAATACCACTGAACAGCGTGGAAGTGAGAAATATTTGTTCCCCATGCACTGATGAGCTTAGAAGTCATACAGCCACGGATCCAGTTCTTCAGAAGCTCAACCACTTTATCAGTCAAGAACTACCATCCAAACAATCCTGCTTACCAGTAGAAGTGCAATCATATTTTCCTTACAGAGATGAGATTTGTGTGAGAATGGTATTATCATGAAGGGTCCAAAAGTGTAGCTGTGTTTTGGATTATGATCAGAATATTAATAATATAAAAGATATAATTAAAAAACACTGGTCCCTTCTGTCTTATGTTCCAGAATTACATGACATTTATAGGAGGAACTCAATATTTAGTTATATAAGATGTACTACACTGAAAAGCAAATTATGTTATAAAAAGAAACTCAATCATGAGTTTCAAATGATAAAAGAAAAGGTTACCTGTAAATGCAGTCGATGTGTTTTCTGTAAACTTATTTTTACAGAGTCTAGTTTTATAGATCCAGTTAGAAATACAGTCTTTGAAGTTCAGGCATATGGTGATTGTTGTAGTATTAATATGGAGTTAAGGACAGTGCTGTTAGTGTTGCAAGCCTTTCAGACTGTTCCTTCTTTGGGAACAATAGTGATTCAAACAGACAGTATGTCAGTGGGTTGGTACATCAACAAACAAGGAGGAACCAAATCCTACCCCCTATGTTGAGAAGCTCTCAGAGTGTGGCAATGGACGAGTTCTTCCAACCGCTTTCTGATAGCAATGCACATTCCAGGGAGTTCAGTTGTGATAGCAGACAAACTAAGCAGGTGCATTCTTCTGCCTTACGAGTGGTCTCACAAACCAAAGGTGACAGAAAAGATATTTCCTCGGCGAGGCCAGCCTTGCTGCGACCTATTTGCCTCTCCCCTAAACAACAAGTCCGGCAATTATTTTGCCTTGACTCCCCCTCCAGGGGAGTCCCCAAGAGATGCTCTTCTTCACACTTGGCCCTCCTGGCTGCTGTATACCTTTCCCCCATTTCCTGTAATTCCGAAATTCCTACAGAAAGCAATCAGGCTGAAGAGCAAAGGGATCCTCCTTGCACCTTATTGGCCTCAACAGATATAGTTCCCCTTCCTTTGGCCTTATCTGATTCAACAATTTTGGATTCTGGACCTGGCTGCAGATCTTCTGTCCCATCCAAAGGGACTAATACATCCAAACATTGTGAACCTCAGGCTGATGGCTCGGTTACTCCATTTCCATTAATAACCAGGTTCTCTTCACTTTCTTCCCTGGTACGCCATATTCTGTTGGCCTCGCATAAACCAGCTACATACAAACTCTCTGCTAGTAAATGGAGGAGGTTTGCCTTTTGGGCTCTTGACAACAATATCGATCCCCTTTCAACGCCCATTGATAAAAATCCTGGAATGTTTAGCTTCACTTTTTGAAGCAGGTACTTCCCAGTCTACTATAAGAATTCAATTAGCTGCCATTTCTAATTTCCATAATGGTTTTAAAGAATCCTCTTTATTTATTTTACATTTGTTTACCAGGCTAGTCTAACTGGATATATTTCCATTTTCAGTAGAGGCCCGGGGAGAAAAGCTTAGCTTCTTATAAGCTTTGCAAAGCCTTCTTAAAAGAAATGCTCTTGCTAAAACATCCTTACAAAGATCCTACCCAAACTTGGGATCTAAATTTAGTAATCCAGACTTTGTTCAACCTCCCTTTGAACCATCAGCTGAATGTGGTCTAAAGTTTTTATCTTGGAAAACTATATTCTTAGTGGCAATAACTTCTGCCAGAAGGATTTCAGAAATACAGGCCTTATCATGTAGATCTCCTTACCTGATTTTCCGCAAAGATAGAGTTTCACTGAGAACCAACCTTTTTTTTTTACCTAAGGTAGAATCAGAGACCAACATCAACCAGACTATTAATTTACCAGTATTTCTTCCCCCAGTTTTACTAGCAAAGATGAATACTGCTTACATTTATTAGACATTCACAGACAAGTACATTTCTGTCTGCACAGAACAAAGAAGTTCAGACAATCTGACCAACTATTTGTGTCATTCTCATCTACAAGATTTGGACAACCAGTGAGCAAAGTGACGCTAGCCAGAAGGCTCAAAGAATGTATTTCTTTTGTCTATAATAAAAAGAAAATGAATTTGTCTTGGCCTTTAAATGCTGATTCTACAATAGCTGTAGCTACTTCAGCATTTTTTCAGTCTAGAGTTTCTATGGATGATATTTGTGCAGCAGCAATATGGCCCACCCCTCATACCTTTATTACTCATTACAAACTGGATATGGTCTCCAGGGGAAGAGCATCCTTTGGTTCTATGGTGCTCAGGAATATCCTTTCTTGAGTCCTTCTGAGGTGCTAGGTAGCTGGGACTCTGTCCCATATATCCAGGATAAAATGAAAATTGACAACATCAGATAAAGAAGTTATGTACTTAGTATCAATCTGTGTTGTCCGGTTTCATTTATCCTCAGCCCCCCTCCTTCCTCCCTCCTGCCCTTTAAAGCCTTTGATGGGAAGCATAATGACTAGTATTACTTGTATAATGACTAGTATTACTTGCATAATGACTAGTATTACTTGTATAATGACTAGTATTACTTGTATAATGACTAGTATTACTTGTATATAGTTCCAGATATGGACTGTATGAAAGCTATGGGGTTGATATATTCTTTGACTGTGTCGACTGCAATCTTGATCTGAGGTAATTGAGAGATAAGCATTCTAGGTAAGGGTAAAGCTCGAGAGTTTTTGGCCAGCAAGAGCTGTAGTCATGGCTGAGTTGGTTCCGATGCTCAGAACCGAACCCACATGTCGAGGATAAATGAAAATGGACAACACAGATGGAACGTCATGTTAAGTACAGAACTTACTGATTTCCTTTGCAGACTTAAATTGAGTAAACCAGTTGCCAAAGTATCTTTAGCCAGATGGCTTATTTTATTTATTTTACATTTGTTAACCGGGCTGGTCCAACTGGATATATTTCCATTTTCAGCAGA